>NW_026517305.1:0-521939 GCF_026319265.1 Colletotrichum chrysophilum | reverse complement strand
CGTGACCTGTACTATAGTTCTTCCGTTCCGAGTGAGTCCCTGTTGTTCCCGTGATCCTGCAGTACAAATGTCCTGTCCTAGCCGCCCGACGCCCAAGTGGGTCGGTTAACTGTTATCCATGCATAACGGGTCGTAACACTGATCTACTACAAGCCTACGACCTACGACCCAGACCACGACCTCAGTGTACTGTTACTACGTGTCAATCCCCAGCTTCTGTTAGCAGACCCTACTGTCGGATAGCTGACCGTAACATATACTACCCTCCTCCTTCTCAGGATTTTGCTATCTTTCTAGCAATTTTATTCCTCTTGTTGAGATACACAGGACCAGGGGCAGCAGTATCTCATACAGGCTCTGGGAGAGCTATGCAGGTGGGCACATCTATAACTTGAGCGTCTCCGAGGGCTAAGGGTTGGACTAGCCTGCTAGGCGTCTGGATATCAATGCTAGGGAAGATGTAGGTAAGTATAGGCACAGACTCTTTTACGCTCTCCAGGCGGAAGCTTTTGAACGGAGCTTTATGGGAGGCTATCAAGCTTCCTGACATCAGCTAGTTGATGCCCCCAAGGACGTGGCACTTTCAATGCCCCTGAGGGCATGGCACTTTCTATGCCTCCGAGGGCATGAGCTGGTTGATCCTCCTGAGGGCATGGCACTTTCTATGCCCCCGAGGGCATGAGCTGGTTGATGCCCCCGACGGCGTGGCACTTTATTGTTTTTTGGTTTTGTTATTTGTAACCCTACCCTGGCCCGACCCGTCCCGTGGGGCCGCGCTACTTTATACTACTATAACTATAATAGTAAACTTCTTACAAATATATAAAAATATTAAAAGTATTATAGTATTTTTAAAGGAATTTATTTTAAATATAGTAATAAAATAAAATAGAGCTAGCTAGAATAAAGCATAGTATATAGTATATAAAAGTCGCGTTCTAACGCGCATTTCATTATAAGGGGATTTCATTACTTAGGGGTATGTCTTAAGCTATATACTTCCTATATAGTAGTCTTCTCAGATAAGCTTTATACGAGTTGAGGAACTACCAGTCCATGCTTGAGCTTGTTCCACGTTCTCCGTCTTAAAGACCCCAATTCGCTCAAACGTTTGGAATGATTTGTTCCCCTCGTAATTCGTGGCTTGAGTAACCAGAAGCCCAGTTGGAAAAAGAGGAGATGAATATTGTTCCGCCTCGTTATCAAGAAAGATGCTGCAAAGTGCCAGCACAACCGCTGACACACCAGTCAAGGCCACAAACGGACCAACATCAGCATTCTTCCAGCTACCGTCGTTCATTAAGCCACTCGCTGCAACTGCATCGAAAGATCCGAGACCTGCAGGCTCAGGACCGTTCGAAATGAATATCTCAGCCAGATACGTTTCTCTTGGGCGACTGGCTTGTTTAACCTGTCTCATCGTCACTGGAACACAGACAGCAGAAAGAACAATCCAAGCGTTCCGTAGCTTACCGTATGGGTCGATGCCAACCGGTTCGACGTAGACTTCCTCGATCGCACATTGGCTAACCAACGGACGCGAGTATTGTGGCGTAAGTCCCAGCTTTGCATCCCACGAAGCCCAGCTCCAGGAGGGTGCTCGCCACTTTGCGGGCTTGGAGACATCGAATTCGGTCCACCAGAGCATCCCGCGGACCAAATCGCGCCTCCACAATCCAGCCACATACTGTTCATCTAACGCCACAGCGAAGGTACGTGCCAATCCAGACACAGCAGGAAATTTGTCATCCGCGACAGTGAGGCTTCGTTGCGAATACTCATTGATCAAGTCGTCCCACCGCTGGTAGAGGCTTGCATTTCGCTCAGCTTTCTCGTCAAAAGAGAGGTTTGGTGGATGGGGCGTGAGTAACTTGTTCCACTCAAGGACGTTGTTATAAACAGTAATACTGTGCTCGAGACGTCGTTCCTTTTGACATCGGAAGAACGATGTCAAGTCGTCGAAGTATAGAACTCGGGTAGACATGATATCTTCCTGGTAAGTCCAGGCTCGGGTCGCCCAGGCGCGTTTATGCAAATGCGAGGGGTAATCAGCGTCCCATGTGCGGCGTTCCCTCATGTGTGATAACATGTAAGATCCTGACACTTGAGTACCTTTCTTCCTTGACTTGAAAGGGATTACTGCGTTTGGTCCAGCTGTCTTTCTGCTCAGGAAACCTGAATGGCAGGTATCTCCTGCTGCTGCGACCACAGTAATAGTGGCATGCCGATAGACTGAGTACATGAGAGCGGCTTCCTTGGCCCAGTCATCGGCGTCATCCTGTACGATGCAGAGTGCGTCGACCCAGACGTACCGCATACCCATATTGCGGGTAAAGAGAACGGCATCCCGAATAGTGTTCGGCATTCTGCCAAGTTCGATACACTTCTGATGGTCTGGCATTGTCGCCTTTGTCGTGATAAGCTGCGGAGTCGTCTGAGAAGGTGGGCCCCAGCAGTAGCTCAGCGCAATGTACGGCGTCAATAAGGGCAATTTGTGGCCAATGATAAGACGGGCACTTTTATCATTGATCTTTCCAACATCAATCAAGCGTGTTGGAAGTGTTCTGTTTGTCGAAGGCTGGCACTCCAAGTGTTCGTTCATGCATGTTTCCACAGATTCTCGCAAGAGGCCAATGCAAGCTGGGTCAAGGACTTGGAGGGCTGGAATGTGCAGATTGATTCCCAGCAGCTCAGACACTGCGTCTATTTCTCTTGATGTCAATAATTTGTCCATAGCCTGCGGAGCAAACGTGAGGGTACTGCCTTGAAAATACGCAACACACAAGCAAAGAAATAAAAAAGACCAGGATGAAGTCATACCGTCTTGTTGATAAACCAGGGTGCTCGCAAACCAGTCTTCAGTCCATGCGGGCGACTTAAACACCAACTGAAGCCAGTATAGCCCATCTCTTTCGTTGTAGTAGTCATCCGGATGGAGATCCCGCGTGTAGTCTACGATTTCTGACCGCATGGTATAGGCTGGTGAGTCAAGTCTGACTGTGACCTCTTTTGTTGCGGAGGTTTGTAGCGCCTGCGTTTCGGGCATGGGTAACTTTTCTCGAAGGAGATAGTGCACAAGGTTGCAGAAGGTACAACCCGCTGAGGCAGACGCTAGAAGTAGGGGGAGATCGGGGTATGTATCCGTCCGCCACCAAGGCGTAGGCGAACCTGGGTTGCCGGGAGCATCGCGCAGCTTATCATCATACACTATAAGTGAACAGTGTTCGCAAAGTGTCGATGTTGGAACCATGGCGTTTATGAAAGACAAAATAATTCAGTGGCGTGACCTCACGGTGCGTATGGTAAAGTCCTAGAACAAAACGCCGTGTCCGCCGAAGCCTGCTGGAGCCTGGCGGTAATTAAAGCAAACGTAACGGGTCGATGCGGAGCTGAATTGCTTGATACAATGTTTGCACTTATGCCGCCGTGATAGGTTTAGCCTGTGATGTTCTTGGCTACTCGACTTTGTCGTGGTCAAGCGTGGTTCGAAGTGCGAAGAGTGTGTTCTTTTTCGAAGCGGGGTTCAGATGATGCATCCTCTGCTTACGTGGGGTACTTCCACTTGGGCCTACGTATGTACATGCCTACATTCGTTGGTCATACGAGCCTTAGGCATTAAATCTGATCTTATGTTCGTTCAGAAGCATTGAGAGGTTCGTTTAATAGACTGGTGCTAGATTTCACTCCTCTGTCTATCTTATGCTTCCCATCTAGAGGCATGCTAGGTGCGACACTTAGGGTTACCTCAACTTTCCCTTCAAAAATGTAACTGCTACTGTTAAAATCCCTCCCCCGCCCCGCAGTGAAGATCAGCCTGAACCCTGTCTTATCCCAACTCTAGATGGTGGGAGACTCTTCGTCAATTTGAATTCCGAACACCTTTGAGGCAATTGAGTAGCTCTGGTGAACGGCGGCACTTCCATAGACTCTCATTCCTTTCTCGTACGCTTCTGTGACGCCGGGTTTGAAGCCGCCAGCTTCTGCCAAAAGCTTCCCAAGAAGCGCCGCATCCTGCACTGCTGTGTTGGCACCGAGACCTCCTGCGGGCGTCATGGAGTGTGCCGCATCTCCGATGACAGTTACTCGAGGCTCGTTGGGCCACTCAGGCACGCCCCAGGGAGTAGAACAAGTGATTTTCCAAAATGCGGCTTCAGATTCATCCATTTCGTCGAACAGTGGTTTGAAGCGGGGATGCCAGTTCTTAACCAGTGATTTGGCAATATCAGCTGCTTCCTTCCCCACGATGGAGTAGTCGTCATTCGGGGCCCGTATTACACCTGGTTGACCACCCATAGTCCAACCAAACTTGACAGTGGGATCATCCATGTCACGAGAGCGAACGTTTGTCATGATGAAGACATCGCCGTTGGGTCGTGACTTGTCTCGCAATCGGAAAACGCCCTCTCCAAGCTTCTTGAATGCCGTGGTCGACGCTTGACCGTGGATCCCCCTGGCGCCAGTATCGTACACCTTGAGTCTTCCGCCAGACACTTGCCTGGCGACCCTCGAGTAAATGCCCTCCCCGGCAATAAGCATAGAACCTTCGGTTGACTTGGTGCCATCCGCAAACACGGCCCTTACGCCATCCTCAGTCAGCTCGTACCCTGTCACATGCTTGGCCCACTCAATGGATTCTTCGCATCCTTGTGCGAAGATCTTTCTCATGTCTCCTCTTGCTATCCCTACAATCTTGTTGTCGCGAGAGGATAATTGTTCAGGTGCAGAATGCTCCGTTTCCTCCCCCGTGACGGCATCTAGCTCAGAAAACCCGCTACCGCCGGTTTTGCCGCATGTCTCCCAAAAGTGCTTCCATAGCTGAGGCTCAAGTACAGACTCGATAGCGTCCAAGCCTTCTGCCGACAGACGTAGACGATACCCTTGAGCGCGAAATGTGAACGATGCGTCACGCTCAAAGATTCTGAAGGGAATTTGAGATCGTTTGAAGGATTGCGCGAGGAGCAGCGATGAGAGCCCGGCGCCTGAGATTAAGATTGGCTTGCTGGTGATCATTTTGCGTAGATCGATGAATGGATGATTGAGAGATTAATTCTGCTGGGTGCCGCATCGATGTCTAAATATTTTGGGTGCATGTCTTACTTCGGAGACATCTGACGACGGGCTTCCTACTGGCTGACAAATCTCCAGCCCTAGAAATGACGAATTTTGGGGTGCGAAGAAAAGCCTCAACCTGTGCTTACAACGCTTATCGGCGTCGGACATTGCAAAATGCCGACCTAAGAGTGGGAAGCTTATTCACCCCACCTCATGAGCTTTCGACGCAAGACGCCAGTGCATATGAGTGTTTTCTCTGGATACCTAAGCAGCCTTTTTTGGCGAGGGCGGTGGGTTTGATTGATTTCTGAGTCAATTAGTAATGGACGCATTTTCCCCGGTCATTTGTGCAATTGAAATGTGTATCATTTCACCCGCAGCTTCACATACATTCACATGTATGGTTTACTGCACTATTGTGTTGAAATCGTCTTGGTCAACGGAATTGCATTGTGCTGTCCCTCATCGAATGTGCAATCATCTCAGCTGCCATTGCACGAACACTTCTTCGTGCCATTGATGATACCAAAAATGTGAAATATCTCGCCCTCTCTAAATAACCCACACGGCATCTATCCTGAATTTAGACTCAAATCCGCTTCACATCTTCAATAACGTCAACATCTCCGCGGAGCTTGTCGCCGCCAGTGAATTCGAACACTGAATCACATCAGTAACCTATCACAAGATACTTGTTCACGTATCAAATGGGATAACCACTTACAATCAATCGGTGCTGTTGCGAACCTACGCGCCGACACTTTCTTCTGGAAGAGGTAGTCCAACTCGGCGAAGGTACGGTTCTTCGTCTCCGGGAGGAAGAAGAAGATCCACACAGCCCAGATAAGACAGAAGCCGAAATACAGCATGCCCGTCTTGGCACCCCAGTTCCAAGCATCAGCACTATCGTTCAACATGCGAGGGTTGAGCTGCTGAACAGCAATTTGGCCACAAACGTAAATTCCACGTCCAATGACAATTGTCTGAGCTCTCACACGACTGGAAGAGGTTTCGCCGACGATGACATAGCATGTCGGCCCCAAGGACATTTTGAATGTGAGGTTGACAATGATCATCACAACCGCCACTGCAATGGCCACGTTGTCTTGGCCTGGGATGAAACCCATAATGCCGATGATAAGCATAGCGGTGCCGATGATTGAAGACCCATAAAAGTAAAAGGTGCGCCGCCCAATTCTTCCCATCAGGCAGATCGCAATACCTGTGCCCACAATGTTGACCGATTGAATGCCCATGCTGTAGTTGAAGGCCTGGACCTCGGGCATGCCAGCTGACTTCAAGAAGATCGTAGCGTATGAGCAAATCGCCTGTCCATTCAGGATCTGAATGATCCAGGCCATGCAGACGATACCAGTGCGTCGTAGGTTTGTGCCTCGGAAGCAGTCGCGATAAGTCGCTCCTTCAGCTTCGATCTTCTCCATCTCGTTGGTATGTTTCATCAACTCAAGGGTTTGAGCCATCGTCTCCTGGTTATAATGATCCTTGCGGGCAAGGCGACGCAAAGACTTTTCAGCCTCGGCCAGACGACCGCGACGAACCAGGTACCAGGGACTTTCCGGGGCGAGGAATCCGACAACGAACAGTGGAACAACCCAGACCCATTGCAGAGCGTATGGGATGCGCCATCCCAGATCGCCGGGCAGGTCAAGCGAACCGCGAAGAACACCTGCAGCCAGGAATGAGCCACATCCCCAGCACATGGACACCCAAGCTGTGAGATATCCGCGAAGCGCAGCTGGGCAAATTTCGGCGGCATAAGCGGTTGTGAGGGTTTGGAAAATTCCCCAAGGAATACCACAAAGTATGTTTGCCGCAAAAAGCATCTGAACATTGACAGCGAAGAACAATGTGAAAATGGTAGCACCCATCAATGCCATGGCACCCATGTAGACTCGTCGAGAGCCGTAGCGTGACTGCAGCCAGCCATTGAGCAAGAGACCGATAATACTGCCAAGGTTGTTCCCGTTGCCGATCGCGGCCTGCCACGAGGTGGGGATATGTTGCTTCCCGTTGGCGTCGGGCCACCCGAACTTATTCAGGTACGCTGTTTGTCCGAAAAAGTTGTTGATCAAGCCGACGTCCATTCCCTCCATGACTAGAGCCAGACTTAGGAGGGAACTATAGACGATTGCGGGCCAATACTTCGAAAACAGCTCCTTCCGGGGGAGCTTCGCCTCTTCATCGCTAGCAGCTGATGCCGCCTCGATCAGGGCGACATTTGGTGTGTAAAAGCGGTGTTCATGATGGTCGAAGGCTGTCGTGTCTCCTTTGGCGGCAGACGAGCCTAAAGTTGCGTCTGTCATGTCGACAGTGAGGAATGCAGATCAAACACAAATTACAATGAGGGAAGCTGAAGAGTGAAGATCATGGCAAGAGGATTAAAACGCTATCAAAGGTGAGATGGAGCATGCAGCTATAAGCAATTCCCATGTTAGCATCAGTCAGAACAGTTGTTCCCGACAGTCTGGTAATCTTCTTCGCCAAGTCGCCAACCATCTGCCAAGTCGCGTCCACGAATCACCTGCCAACTTTGCGGGGATGGTTCGCCCAATCTTTTGCCGATGTCTGTCGACTGGCCCCCTTCCTTCCCCGCATTCCCCATGGGGTTCATGAGGTCTGTCTTCCAGTGGGGCTCACCGGCCTGATCCCCACGGCTCAGCTTCATATCCGCTTCTCGATGGCCATGCGGACTAGGGTATGTAAAGCCACAAGAAAGACAGATGTTGCCCAGATTCGGTCATCGCGTGAGAGAATCCCGAAGTGCAGCCACTAAGACCAATCGGATTCGGCCAAGAGGGACTATTGAAAACCCAGACTCTTCTGCTCACGCCGCGCCTTGCTTGGCAGGATTCCCCAAGAAAGGCCAAGGACCAAAGCGCAAGATGTTAGCACTCCATCGGGCCTTTCTCCATTGGTGGTTATGGTGACATTATGATTCGCCAACGTAACTGAAACGAACGAACGCTTGTTGTGGTTCTTGTGTTCGATTCATTCGCTTACTCTGGTCACGCTTTCCGCGTTGACTCTCTCTGTCAATCACGCCAAAGCGACCAGGACAGCCAAGAACAGAGTCAGTTGGGCTTGAAGATCGAGGTGTGCGCCACCTCAACAGCCTTCGGTCACGTTCCTTCCGTGCCCCGAGATTACGTCTGAGTCTCAAGGCATGTTACACACAAATGCGTTGTAGGAAAGTTGTTTGGAACCTCACGCCCAGCCGTCGATGGGATCGGACCACCACAGCTTTGTGTACTGAAGATCCTATGGCCTGTTGTGTTGACAATATGACGCTCCATACCAAATGACACTCTACGCAGTCGTCGTATGGAAATGCTGGACGCCCAACGCCGTCTCGATTGGGGTGTTCGTGCAGGTTCCTCATCCGCCTTAGTCGCGCACGATTATTCCCATCTGCTAAGGCAAACACCGCCTCAGCCACGCATCGGATGAATGAGACCAATACGACAGCAGCGTGAAACAGTGCAAGAGACTCCCTTCTTCATTGGCGGGTTAATTGGAAGCCTTTACATATAGTCCTGCAGCTACCGAAATTTAAACGAGCCATTGGCATGTAATGAAGACGTTTGAAGTGTGTTGAGAAGGTTACAAAACTTGTGAGCACCATCAGCCCCCTGCTACAATAAAGGAGAATACAGCCTATATACTCAAGGCCATGACTTGACTGGTGACCCGTCTGGGGACCAGTTGTACCAACCCATGTCTACTTCATCAATAATATTCCACTTGTCGATGAACTCCTTCTTCTTATCCTCTAGGCCTTCCGTGCTTAGGATTTCGTAGACTGTTCTCCAAGCACTGTT
This sequence comes from Colletotrichum chrysophilum, assembly GCF_026319265.1. Lineage (NCBI taxonomy): Eukaryota > Fungi > Ascomycota > Sordariomycetes > Glomerellales > Glomerellaceae > Colletotrichum > Colletotrichum chrysophilum. The sequence goes on along the minus strand of NW_026517305.1, from coordinate 513,048 downwards.
GACAGCTCCAATAATCCATGCATGTCCAGAGCTGAGTGCCTCACCGGCAAAGTGCATGTGCCCATTGGCAGCAGGCATCATCAGCCACGGCAGCACACTACTGAACTGGCCTGGCCCGAAGATGGCGAATGCGCCATTCGAGTACGCAGAGCCATACCAGTCATACACGTGGTAGCCCTCGTACTGGGATAAAATGAAGTCGTGAGAAACGCCGTTTAGCTCTGCAAGATCACGCAGGGTGAAGTCGACCAGAGTATTGACACTTTCCGGTTGAAATGGAGCCTGCGTCGTAGGGTTATGCGGGTTGAGATAAGAGCCCAAGCGCGATGAGTCTTGGCCCCACACGTACGACGCGATCATTGTCCCGACATTTTCCACGCCTGGGACATCGACCCCATACGACGGATAAACACAGCGGCGGATAGGAAGGTCCGTGAAAGACTGACCTCCCTTGAATGCGCCAGTGGACAGATTCTCCCACCTGACGAAGGTCAGTAGAGGTTCTGGGAACACCTAAGACAAGAAATCACTTACCATCTTGACTTGAACTTCAGGCCGATCTTAGTAGACGGGTCGTACCTGTAGAATGGTTATTGAATACTGCCGGCGGGATATCCCAGAGTGGGGCAAACTTCGAGGGAAAGGATGACATACTGCAATGTGCGAATGGCACTCTTTTGAGAATAGCTCAGGTCGAGCTCCGTTGTGTTGATGATTTGCAGAGCGCCAAGTGGGACGGTCGATATGACATGGGCGTAATCAAACTCTTGAGTACTGTTCACGACGACCTTCAAGATACCGTCCGAGTTCTTCCTGATGTCCGTCACCTTGTTGTTGAGAATAGGCTTGTTCTTAGCGACAAGTGTCATTCCCTTCGTCAACATGTCCATACCCCCATTAATCAGTGACCAATTGTTGATGTCTGCACTAGAGAAGATCCACTGCTCGAGTACCGCTTGTGACATCGAGTACACGTCATAATGACCAGTCGCGTCGTTCACCGTCTCCAACCAGTCGATCTCACTGTTGGTGAAATTTCTATCCAGCAGAAACTCTCGTGCAGTCATGGAATCATACTGCATCAACAAGTCAAATCCGCTGGTGAAGTCAACAGAAAGTGCATCTGTCAAAGTCTTGACTTGGTTAGCCCAGACGTCGGAGGCAGATGACGCTTCAAAGGGTTGGTTGTCTCCCGGGATGTCAATGTGGTACCGACTGGGAGACGCAGAGTTCGGATCTTGTAGTTGTGCGGTGATGTCGTTAAATCGCCTGAATGTGTTATCAGCCTTGAAAATGTAAGGCTTCTTGACCACTTGGTGTTGCTCCGCCACGCGCTGATTGATGTATGGGATAAGACTCCACGACTTATTTCCGATGACGCGGTCCATGTAGGGCATTGGAGGAAACCTCATTGCTCCCACGTCCTTTTTGTTTCTTAGTGTCAGATATCCAATTGGGATTGCCCATTAATTGCTCACATAATAGTCGTAGTATGCAGGATCGGCTGATGTAGAGTTGGCCCACGTATCCTGGTCAAAACGGTACGTGTAAATCCTTCCGCCAATGCGATCGGAAACTTCATGGATATCGTAGTCGATACCAAGTGAGTCCAACAGAATAGCAGCATACAGTCCAGCTGCCCCCGCCCCAATGATTCCGACCTTCAACGGTGTACCTGATGGGGTGGGGACTCTGCTGTGGTTGGTGTAAGCGGAGCTGTCAACGACCTTTCGGAAAAAGGCAGCACGCGGGTTTTCGGCGGCGAGATTGCCATCGTTGCAAACGTTTTTATCGTCCCGTCGAACTTGGGACGACTCAGATGCGGGAAAAGCGAATGATGGTACCAGCAAAAGGGCAGTAACGAGTGTGCGAGGGTTAAGGAGCGGCATGGTGTTGACCGTAAAGAATGGCTGTCGATTGCTGAACACATTTCTATTGCACCAAATCACAGGCCATCTGCCTTATACTTATATTATTCTTCGACGCGATGGAACAGTCTGGATGCAGACGGATGAGAGAAACCACGCAAATGTTTACCAACACAACGTACGTTTCGTCCCGCTATGGTACATCTTACCGGCGCATGGTCCACTTGTCTCATCGGTGTCGACTGGAAGTTCAGTTCAGCTCCCATTCCTCACTATTACTTCGCCCCTGCCTGAATGGTTTGGTGCTGTCTTGTGTTGGAATGTCAGCTAGCGTAAAAGATACGTGCCCCATTTCCACGCGAAAGCCACACATCTCCCGAACTCAACTTTGTGGGATTCAATTGCCGTTTTGCAGGCTTTGTATCAGCCTCTGACTCTTTTCTATTTCCCCACGTTTTTGGTACTTGTTATTTGAGGCACTCTGAATACGCCACTTTCCCACGTTGTCCTGATGACCATCTTCTTCATTCTTCTCGCTCCCTAATCAACAGCACCATACACACAAGCAGTCAAGATTCGGTGATTCACATATCCCATCAAGTGCTGCATGACGCCAGTACATCGAGTACCCACAATTTCTCCAATTCGGGCCTTATTGAATTTTTGGATTTGTTTAGAAAAAGTGTCGATCAATAGAAATAACATCTGATTAGCTGTACCCCGCACATCTAAGTACTGGCGTCATGTAGCACTTGATGGGATACTCTTGGCTCCCGAGACAATTATTTCCACAACGCATGACCCCATCTTCAGTAATGGGAAATCAACGCAAAAAATGTTTCAAACTCTTCTGACTGAACGCCTTGAGCATTCCAAGCCTTCAATGCTACGGCCAACCACTGAAGGTCTCACCAACAAGGCACAGGCTGCCTGTTTTCCTTCCGACAAGGCAAGGTCCACTACGTGGGTGAGATTGGCGGCTTCATATTTACCCTTAGCCGGTGCTATTTCTTCCATGGCAACGAAACGATCGTTTGTCTCGTCATAGTCGCCCTGCAGTAGCAAATCAAGATTTTTTACGCGGCTAAACACACCTTTACAGCAATGTACTGGAACGGGGTTTAGTGGGCCCACTGGATGTTTCGGCGTTTTCGGCGTTTAGAGGTCAGATTACTAGGCTCCCTTAAGGGGCGAGAAGTTAGCTCAGATATTATCATTAATCCCTATAAATAGAGGGTATAATTCACTTATTTCTTAGTAGATTTTTAAGCTTTTTATTCTATTTTTTTTTTAAAAATTTTTTATAAAGAACGCGAGGAGTCCTTTCCTTTTTTTTTAAGATCGTAAGCTTTAAAACCGTATAGTTACGTAGTTATAGTAGCTCTACGCGCCCTCGGGCGCGTGCGCGCCGCTGTATCGCATAGCTCTCGGCCGCCTGGCCTACGACCATTTCAGTACAAACAGGAGAAGCAGGGCGATCATTTGCCTTTGGAACAAGGTTGACCATTCACAATTGCCATATCTGAATTCTCGACCTGCGTACTTTTTGTTACAGTATACACACTCTGTAGATCGTCTAGTTCAACCAACCACTAGGACCGGCCCAGGTACCCTTAACCATGTTGTTGTAGTAAACCCATGGGAAGAAGTCCCTCTTCAAGTAGTAGAAGGCACGGCGAGGCACTGCCTGATCAAAACCAATCAAGTCGCCGAAGGTCTCCTTGGGCACTCCACCATACTTGAACTCGGCCAGCAGGACCTTGCCATACTCAGTAGTGAGCGGGCACGACGTGTAGCCATCGTACTTGAGCTCAGGTTCCTTGCCCTCAATAGCTCGCAACAGGTTGCTCACCAGAACGGGGGCCTGCGACGTAACCGCTGCCGCAGTCTTGGACGTGGGCATGCTGGAGGCATCACCAGCCGACCAGACATTGTGGTACTTAGTGTGGCGGGTAGTAGCTTGGTCGACTTCAACGAAACCAGCCGCATCGGCCAGAGGGCTGTTCTTGACGAAAGCATGGGGGCCCATCTTGGGCACCACGTGCAACAGGTCAAACGGCTTGGTAATTTGGTTTCCATCAGGGCGAGCAAATACCGCAGTGTTGCCATCAACGGCAACCAGGTCATGCTGGAAAAGGCCCTCGACTCCTCTCTCCTTCCTCAATTCTTCGAGCTTGGCGCTGTACTTTGGAACACCGAACATGGCAGGGATACCGGTGGCAAAGCTAATTTTGATCGGCGATGCAGTGTTGCTGGGATCGTACAGGCCGGCACGCTTCCAGAAATCCAAAGCAAGCCACATGACCTTCTGCGGGGCACCGGCGCACTTAATAACACCGGCAGGCTGCGTGAAGATGGCATTGCCCTTTTCAAGTCTCTGAATAGTGCGGAACACTTTGTCGCAAGTTTCGTAGCCATATATGGTCGAGACAAGCGAGTTGGGGTTGGCAAGGGCCTCGGGAAGACCCTTAATGCTTCCATAATCAATCTTGATACCAGGAGCCACAACAAGCTGCTCATATTCCAGCTTATCGCCATTGCCCAGCTCAATGGTGTTCTCTTCCGGGTTGAACGTGCTGACGCTCTGCTGGTAGAGCTTGAGCTTCGGGTCAACCAAGCTCTCGAGAGGACGCTTCAAGTCCTCCTTGTTCTTGACGCCACCGCCAACAAGAGTCCATCCGGGCTGGTAGTGATGACACGTAGCAGGATCAACGACGGCGATGTCATCCTGAGAGAACTTTCCGGTGTTGAGGAGTTGGTGACTAATTGCCAGACCAGCACTGCCGCCACCAACTACGACAACCTTGTGGCTGCGGGAAGGGGGAACCACGGGAGCAGCCTTCACCGGAGTGGGCTTCTCGGAGGAGGCCTTCTCGGGACTAGCTGCGGCGGCGGCGGGCGCAGCCTTATCTTGGTTAGGAGAAGCAGCGGTCTTCTCAGCAGGGGCAGAAGCTGTCTGCTCGGAGGATGCTGCTGGGGCCGGCGTTTTCTCAGGAGTTGATGCCGAAGTGGTGGTGGCCTTCTCCGCAGCCTTTGCGGCGGCAGCCGGCTTCTGGGGAGTTGAGACCTTCTCAGCTGGTGGCTTTTCGGGAGAAGCTCTGGGAGCAGTCTTGGACGCGAAACCACGCATCACGGGGCCGTTGCGGGCTGCCATACCGGCACGGCAGACATGGCGAGCCGCGGATGTCACGCGCGTCGAAAACATTGTTGGCGCCTAAAGGAGAGGTTGGCTTGCGATGAGGTTGCGGAAGGAGCGGTTGGAAAGATGGCGCAAGACGACGACGATGGTTGAGCGGCGTAGGAAAAAAAACCGGGGTCCAGTAGCCTGGAGAAATTGAAAACGCCGCACCGACGATCACATAACGGTGTGACAGGTGGGCTGATCTCCATTTATTCCTGTCGCAATTGGCCAATGGCACAACGTGGGAGAGCTGCCGCCCCGACTGCCGACAGCCGTCCGCAAATGCCGGCGAGAACTGCCTCACGTCCCCGACGGTGACGTGATGTTGTGCTTCGGGAACCACTCCGGTCATCCGGCTGGTCGGCGAGCTGGTCGCCGAATGAATCTGCAGATCCCCGACCGGCACGCGGAGCGGCGGAACGTTGTGGAGCTCGTCGTCCGATATCCAACTCCCTTCATAAAAAGTTCCACAATCGCGTCACCGTCCATCTACCAGCTGCAGCATTTCTCATGACACAACAGCTCTGTGAAATTCTCCTCCACAACTCATCTGTCCCACGCATCATGAAAGCTTTCCGGCCACATTTGCGGCTCACTTCCTCAACTGCCGGACAGGCATCTCGATCCCTCATACGACCCGTTGAACGCCTTGGCGTGTTGCGGAAACGACTGGAATACCACGCATCATGCGCTCCTCACTCTTCACGAACACCAATCACCGGCGCATGCGACAGAGCGTTGTTGAATTCTATTACCACACGCAGAACACTGTCTACTATTCCTGAGGGTGGCGTCAAACAGTCATCAACTTCCGGTGACAAGGGCCGTAGTGCCCAAACCCCCGCCCAGGGACAACCAGTGATTCACGACCTATTCGAAACCAAGACCGGCACATGGCAATACGTCGTCGCTGATCCCTCGACACGAGAAGCTGTTGTAATCGACCCAGTTCTGGACTACGATCGAGAAACACAGGTCATAAGCACAGTCGCTGCCGACCAAATCCTATCATTGGCCAAAAGCCAGGACTACACGGTTGTCCGAATTCTTGAAACTCATGCCCATGCTGACCATCTCACTGCCGCGTCATACCTCCAGCATCGCTTGGAGTCAGAGCATGGGCATAAGCCGACCATCGGTATCGGAAGACGAATCGGTCAGGTTCAATCACTGTTCGGTCAAAGATACGGGGTTCCTCAAGATGAACGTCAAGGGGCATTTGACACGTTGTTTGAAGACGACGAAGTTTTCAGCATTGGTAACCTTCAAGCCGTTGCTCTACATCTCCCCGGCCATACTCCTGACCATTTGGGCTACAAGATTGGAGGTAAGATCATTCGGCGGCCTCTCGTCCTTCGGGGTTTTGCTGATCTCACCTTCAGACAACGTTTTCTGTGGCGATTCTCTATTCCACGTGGACATTGGCACCGCTCGGTGTGACTTTCCAGGTGGCAGCGCCAAAAACCTTTATTATTCGGGCCGCAGGCTTCTAAGTTTGCCTGACCACGTCAAAATTTGGACCGGCCATGACTACCCACCGGAAGGTCGCGCTGATCCCGTGCCTTGGATGACAGTTCACGAACACCGAGCACAGAATAAACATTTGAGAGATGGCATCACCGAAGAGGAGTTTGTGGCTCAGCGGAAAAAGCGTGATGCCAGTCTTGGGGAACCAAAGCTGCTACATCAATCACTACAGACCAACATCAGAGCTGGACGTCTCCCGAAGCCCACGGAATCAGGGCATCGGATGCTACGGTTACCTCTAAAGCTTGGGGGTGTGCAGTGGTGAGGATTTCTCCGGCATACAAAACGCGGGTAAGGTATGCTCAAGATATGGCTATTTTTCTTGTTGCTTATTTCTGTTTGTTTTTTCCCCTTTTTGCTGTAGATGTTTTCTGCATGTAATGATTGTTTGGGTTTGCTAAGTTGGTGATCGTAAACCCGGCTGCCCACCGAGACAAGTAGTCCAAGCCTTTCAATTGGTTCGAGCAAAGAAGACGAGCATAAATTATTGCTCATGGGCGATCTCAGTAACCAGATTACTAGACTTTGGTGGTACGGATGGCAGACATTGCAACGTGCGTTAATAATCGTGGGGTAATGCGTAAGACCTTAGTCTTGCACGGGACTTTCTGCCCCTGGTGCCTGAACTTATTCGACTTCCAGAAGAGTCACGGACCCTTAGGTTGGCCCTGCCTCAAACCACGGGGACGAGCACGCACAAAGAGCTTCGATGGGATGAGTGCCCTCGGCAAATACATGTAACGGGCACAGTCTGACACGTGCTTGACACGAGAACTGTGTAAGGGAGGGTCCATCCACAGTGAAACGTTGTCTGCCAAGTGGAAAAGGGGGAGGGAGATCATCAAGCCCAACGTCATGGATGGTCGAATCTTCCTAAAATTTGAAAGAGAGTTTTCATGCTTCTTCATTCTGGCTTCCATTGTTTGTTTCGCAGCGCCAACTTGTAATTCCTTGGTTGGGTTCTTGCCTTACATGACGAGCGTCAATTTCTGCTCTGCGAACCCGAAGCGCAACCGCGCACGCCGTTTCCTCGGTTATTACGAGTCCAAATGCAGTGCATGTCAAAGCTGTAACTCAGAGGTCATAAACTGCAAGTGAAATCAAGGCCAAGGAATGGCCAGTGTTATGAACTCGAAGTTCGTCTCACCAACGGCCCTACCAATAGACGCGGACCCGTCCGTGAGACGGAAGAACTAAGAGAGCCGCTCACCTTTTTATCAAATCATCCGTCACAGATTTCGATCCGACTACCCGAAACAAACCTTTGTCCATGCGCTGCCGATTTGCTGAAGCTGAGTTTTGGCCCCTCTCTCCGCCGCATTCGTTTCACATGCCGGTCCAGACATCAGATGAGAACTGATCCCACACAAAGAAACTCAGTCATCATCCATGCGCCGGCTAGATTGCCGGGGGATGGAACCTCATCAACATCGGATTGAGCCAGCGATCCTCGAGTACGAATGAGGGGACACGTCATGCCCACTCCAGACGCCCAGGCGAGTGTCCGCCCAGAGATTTCAGTGTGTGGGAACAAAACCCCTCTCGTCCGCTCTTTGACACCTTCATCATCAAACCTCACGCACGAATTACTCGGGGAACCATACAAAGACCGATGCAGACTGGGCGAAGTTGGCACGACGGGTGACTCGCGTTCTCCAATGCCTGCTGGTCAGCCCTAATTGCGCGCTCTCCCCAAGTAATTGATCGACCTCGAATGCCTGCGTCCCACCTCTAGAACAATTTTACGATCGCATCATCCTCGAGAGACGAGAAGCCCTCGGCATAATTGAATGGGATCAGTCTACTAATGAGCCGGAATTATGAAGCTGCGACGATTCCAGTGCTGTCGCCAAGATCGTCGCCGAACCCTCCTCCCCCGCAAACGGCCGCGCGAATTTATCCCGTCCTGTCGCTGATTTCGGTAATTCTTTTGTTCCTTTCTGCTGGAGCTGGTATTGCTCTGTCTGCAGTGGTACTGTTTCGGAACTTCGAATCGATTGAAGTTCTGGATCCTTTGAGCCGAGCTGTTTTCTTCGTCGCCTCTTGTATGAGTCTTGCATACGTGCTCACACACATCATCGCTGCCAGAACTGCTTACATCAAAAATAATGGATCTCCAAAGGCGTATGGGAAATACGTTGCAGGCTTGGCGTTCTTACTGGCTCGACTGGGCCTTCCGGTTTGGGTTGCGGCAGTTACCCTTGCGATAATTGTTGCGGTAAACATTGGATTGGACGTGTCGAAAGGAATCCAGGAGAACCTACCATGGCTGAATGTCATAATCAGTGTGGCTTCTCTGTAAGTCACCACGACCGTTCTCGATCCACTCATATGGAATATCTGTGCTAACAGAAAGGCAGACTGTCATTGATTGCAATGCTTGCAGTCATTGAGATGGCTGAAAGACCATTCGCAACGATAGGCCTCTCACAGTCTTGGTTCGTTCGTGGAGATCATCCATTCACTGCCCCAGACGAGGAAGACATTGACTATGGGCTTGTTGAAGTTGTATCTATGGTGAAAGATGTCAAGTTGCCGCCAAATGCCAAGCAGATCAAAGCAAGGAAGATGCTCTCAACTATCCAGGAAAAGAAGGAGAAAAAGCCTGAAAAGCGGAAACGAAAGACGTTGACGAAGAAGAATCCTTACGAAGCTCAGCTACAGCGCCAACGTCAGCAGCAGGAACAAGAACAACACCGAACCCTGTAAGTTGCTTGATCAGCCATTTTGACGCGGAAGCCTAACCAAATTGCCCAGACGCCATGCAAGGAGTATGTCCATGCCGACTCCACTTAACGCTGTGTTCGGCGACAGCCCGGAACCTCGGCTGCCAGACTCGCCCGGTTTGCATACCGCATTCGCATGGAAACCACCGACGAGAGAGGGAACTCCACGTGCCGCTGGAGCTGTGACATTTGAGGACCTCGGCGCATGGAGAGATCGAGTCAGTCTTTATCAAACGGCGTCGGATATTTCAACCAGCGCCTCTGCGCCATCTGACGATGTCATTCTTCCATCCATGCCCCGCCAAGCCCATTATTCTCCTTGCAGTCAAGCCTTGCTGCTTGACCAACAGCAGAAGTACTATTTGAGGCGATGGACAGCAATTGGCATGCAGTCCCCTCCATTTGATGGTCGCTTCTTGGATGTTCCCTTCAAAAGGCCCCATACACCTCTTATGACAATGGAGGATGAGCACAGGATGCTAGGAAGGAGACCTTCAACAAGAGACGGAGATTGGGAGGCAAATTACCGCTTGAGAATGCATCAGAACAGCCGACCTTCGAGCTCACACACGTCGAGAACGGGGCGATCATCCATGACCTCTCGGACTGGTTTCACAATACGTGATGAACCTCCGTCACTTCCACCCATCGCCACTGTCTCATCTCTGGTCATCGCGAGCACTATGAACGAAGTAAAGAAAACGAACACGAATAGTATTCGACCTGACAGCGATGTACTGCCAAATGAAGGGCGCAGACGCCGTCGGCTTTCCAATGTTAGCGACAAGCGGCGTCAGACGTACAGGACGGACAGCCGGTCACTTTCGCAAACTTACCGCCCGTCCAGCCGATACGTTTCTACAATATCACAAGAAACCCGTCCTACGAGTCCAGCAATGACGATTAGGTCTGCAAGATCAGGAAGATCTGATGTTCACAATTTCTCTCGACCTCGAACTTCTGCAGCTGCAAGAATGCAATCTAAGGTGGCAAAACGGCTGCGAGCCATGAAGAATCAGCAGCAGCAACAGCAGCAACAATTGGTGCTGTCAGTGACACGCCGCTCGGTGGGAGGAGAGACATCCTCTTCCCCTAGTACGCCAGGGACCCCTAATACACCTCGGACTGTGAGAGCAGCGGCAGTCAAGACTTTGCAGGAGAGACTTGGCCGAAGAAACCAGCAACAACTGCCAACTGATGGGGAGCAAAGGCCGCCTTCACCAGAAACACCACGAACAGCAAGGGCTACTGCTGTGAGAACTCTGCAAGAGAGGCTAGGCAAGAGAATGATGCGGCGTAATGAGGCAGAAGCCGCGCAACTACAACATGTATAACTTGTCACGAATTATAATGACATAGAACTGTACTACTATTGTTGTCATTGGTAATAAACAAAATATCCGATTGATCAACGCGGCTGATGGGTCACTTTGCGCACATGATCAAACGTTAACTAGAAGGTACGATGACGCTGATGACATTCTACTCCTGTCAACGTGACGAAATGTGAGTATATCTCTGTTTTACGGTTTTCTTTATCGTACTATTTGCCCCATGAATGCTTTCGCTAATACGCTCAATAGCCTCCAGGGCCTTCGTGATATCCAACGTAAACCCTGCAATGAAATTGATACAGACCCAAGCCAATGAGAGCTGACACATAAAAAGGAAATGCTGCAGGTGAAGAGAGTTGCTCTTCATATGCGGTCACAGACCGCTCCTGCTAGACCCCGCAATAGTAGCACTATTCCCGCTGGTTGTAGTACTCTCTTTCTTCCAATGACGCTTTCTCCCTCTCGCTTGTGTAATTCCTGTCCCACAAGGCGGTCTCAAGTCTTTCATACACAACGTCGACATCCTCTAGCGCTTCGTCATTGACCTCACGATCCTCAACAAGCTTCCACCCGGCCCGAGCAAACCGTCGACGAGCCTTGTTGTTCATACCAACAATGCGCAAAGCCATTTGCTTTCCCACGTATTGTTTTACCTCCTCTTTCAACTCCGCCAGTGTTTGAACTCCGGTAACGTCAACAAAGGGCACATGCGTGAGGTCCCACACCATCACCGTCATCTGCTTGTTCGACGGTACCACATTGTTACGCTTCCGCAGCATCTCAATGCGCTTGGCCGATGCAACACTCCATGACCTATCGGATGACGTTTTCCCTTGTTGCTCAGCCGTCATCCTCGGTTCAAATTGAACTTTGACAGACTCAATGACGGACTTCTTAACACGGCCTGCGTTGGGGAAGAAGATGGAGTCGGTAAAGCTGATAAGCATAGCGTCGTCGGGTACAAAGGCATCATCGGGAGCTGACGCTGGTGCTGTCATAGTTCGCGGGACCATGTTGCTCTTACCACTCGTCGGGGAGAATGTCTTGACTTTCGGGAAAGCTGATCGAACAAGGGTGTACCCGATACTGAATACGACCGCGAACGCAATGCCCATTTCGGTGGAAACAAATAGAGTAACCCAGAATGACAACATAGAGGCGACGAAGTCAGGAAAGGACATGCGCCAATATCTATAAAATAGGGACACCGGACCGATGATATGAATGACAGCCATAATCTATAGCGCTTCTTGTTAGCAGGCTCCCAGTGGAACAGAAAAGAGGGACCCACATACAATGATTGCGGATAGAGTCGTCTTCGGAATCCAGAATAGTGCCCCAGACAGCTTGTAAAGCGTCAAGAGAATAAAGCCAGCAGTAAAAGCACCACTCATAGGGCTCTTAACTCCACATTCCGAGTTCACTGCCGTTCTTGACATGGCTCCTCCGACGCTCATAGCACCGAACAGGCTGTTGATTGTGTTTGTTACCCCAAGGTAGCATAGTTCCTGGCTTTCATCAATGGCATAGTTGTTCTTCCGCCCAAATGCCTTTCCAATCGCCAAATGCTCTAGAGCCGAGGCTACTAGGGGTGCGATTGCTCGTGTCGTGACCTTGGAAACCAAGTCGGTGGCGGGCATCCTCGGTGCTCGAAGCCCATTTGCCTTAACTTTGCTGATTGCCCAGAGAGGTGTCTTCTTATCTTTGTTCACGACGAAACTGATCGTCGTAAAGATGAAAAGAATAATGACGGCACGGCTGCTGCAGATGAATTTGAGAACAGCACTCTTCTTTCCCCAACGCTTGCCAATGAACTCCAAAGCGTAGAGCAGTATAATGCCGCTGAATCCAATGGCTATGGTGAGAGGTTCCATCTCAGGGATGCGACTGAACACGTTATTGATGATGCTGGCAGTACCGGACGGGACATCGCTGAGGCCAACCAGAGATCCGACTTGGCCGAGAAGAATGGTGAGAGCCGCAGCTGATAGGAATCCAGACAGGACTGGAACTGAAATGTAATCGAGAACAAACCCAAGCTTCAGCAGTCCCACCATTAGGGAGTATATACCAACCATCAAGGCCACAGCGGATGAAATGTCCTCAGGTGCGAAGCCTTCTGACGTGAGATCTCCGATGATTTCTGCAGTGAGCAGGCCCATGATAGACGTTGGCCCCGTGGATAGATCTGTCATATGAACCTGTTAGCTCAGATAGAAGCTAGGGGGCGCGTTTGGCCTTACCCTTTGATGTGCCCATGAACACGTATATCGCTGCAGGAAGCCAACTAGAGTATAGACCGAACTCTCCAGGGATGGTGGCAATCTTGGCGTATGCAAGCGCTTGGGGGATCATCATGACCCCGATGGTCATACCAGCAATGAAATCTGATAGAATCCATTTCGGGTCATATTGAGTAACCCATTGTACAATTGGGACTTTCTCGATGAGGTATTGGCCAGTTGCTGAAGGAATCCGGGGCAATGCGGCGCCAGCCTTTCTCCTTATGGTGTTAATGGTACTGTCTGTCTCGAAATCAGACTTGGCCTTTTCAATAAATTTCATGTTGAGGTTCAACTGAGACTCTGCACAAAGGATTCAAATTTTCAAGGGCCATAGAAATGATATGAGTAGTTGTTCAAGCGCCTGGGGAAACTCTGTACGCTATCTTTGCGCCGTGGCGTAGATCCTCTTTATCTGATCTCCTGTCTCAAGGCGGGTTTCTTGCCGCGCGATCAGACACGCTGACTTGGCTGATAGAAGCCGAGAACGACTTCCTAGAAGGGTAGCGCATTGGGATGACTGATCTCATGCATTAGACTTTAGAGTGCCAGCTGCGGCGAACCGCCGGCAAGGGCATCCCCCGTTCTCGACGTCGTTCCTACGCTGCAAGATTAAAATAACAAGTTGTGAGCGTCTAACTTGGCTCATCTGCCCTATCATTGGTCTGCAACCTGCCTTAGACAGATGTCGCCCTTAACTTATTTCTGACAACAAATGAGACTTAGGTCGCGCGAGAGAAAGGAATACCAACCGCGGGATCTTCGTCATCTAGCTCCGAATCAGATCCGTCTCCGAATCCTGTGTCAGGTCTCGGCACTTGGTCTATTCGAGATATTTTATCCGGTGTTCCTATACTGTCGATATTACCTGCTCATGGGTGATCGCTTTGGACTAGCTCTTAACAGAGATCAATCGATAAAACGCCCAGGTAGTTTGGGTATCCCCTGCACGGGGGCAACCGAACGGTATAAGCCGCGGTACTATACAGGATGACTCTGACTCGGGAGAGAGGGCTTAACTGGTTCAAGCTTCAGATGAAACAGGGTGCCCCGGCCATGAGGTAAGATAGCGGGACACTGCGCCCACTTCTTCGAGAGGTCCACGCCAAAGAAACATGTCGGAACGGGAGCACTGCAAACATGGCGGGGCATCTTTCAGCTGGTGTGAATCAATGATGTCAAGGTACGACCGTTGTTGTTGTTGGTTGTTGCTGGAAGTCTTACTTCCGAGTGGGATGCCCTAGTGCTTGGGGCCATATTACCTGCCCGAACAACTTGAGACGGGATCAACATCATTATTTTTGGACATTCTCGGCAATCAATAAAAGATTCGTCCAGTAAACAGGTGCCAGTTGAACGGCACACAAATACGTTTGAAAAAGAATGGGCGAGGGCTCCCGTGAGGTACCATCGGGCAGTTTTGATACATGACAACACCGAAAATAGGACAGTTTGTCGGCAAGTGGATTACGATTGTCTGCCCAAGATTGACAAGCAGAGTGGCATAGCAAGCAGTGGACTAGATACTAGACAAGACGGGAAGCAAAATGAAACTTTTTCAAACCTCATAGTCCTTCATCTAGCATGACTGTACTAGAAAAGAGAAGCCTTCATTTCACTTCCACCTGAACGTGGCTGCTGCGTTCAGTGACTTTGCGTTTGCGCGAGAGCATCTGTCATCAGCCTCATTCTTAATTATCAGCCAAAGCTTTTTGATCTCAATTGCCCAGGAAGTTGCGTCCTGCGCAACGTGGACAGATTAACTCAGCTTTGGCTGGTACGTGCGAGGGTGCGTCCCGAACGAACTCCAGAACGCCGAAGAACGCCGTTTGGCTGAGATCCTCCAGGGTTTGCAAGTTATCCTAAGCAGGGCCAATTGGATCTTGCGGGTAGCAGCCTGGGTGACTGATCTCAAACTCAGCTATTGCGGGAGACGAGTGACAGCATTGCGACATCGATATCATCCGAGACTTTGATCGAGCATAAAAGCTTTCAGCAGCTAGGGGCTGGAATACTACGTTATGTAGGCTGGTCCCTTGCCCATGTATCCGCAGCAAAAAGAGAGTCGGCTGGGATGTTCACTTTGAGGATGGGAAAGGTGTGCTCTTGCTGCGCCCCGATGTCTGAGCGAGTTGCCTCGCTGGAGGGTCGATTTTACTGGTGCCATTAGACAATGCAGAATCAATTGCTACCACGGCAAATACAGTGGAACACTTCTAGACAGCCTCAGGGGCGCAGAGGAACGCTACACGGCATGGCTGCACCGAACGTTGGATGTCCCTTGATCTGTATTCACGGGCACTAAAAGACTTGGCTATGCCAAGCAGCCAGGTATTGATCTTTGCGCATCAGTCAGCTTTCGATTAGCCCCCGCGCATCGTGTTTGCTGGCTTTCCCTGATCTGCCCCTCTTGTTGAAACATTTTCGCATCCTTTCAGCTGCGGGACCTAAAAGCCCCATGGTGCGGCGGGCAATAGGCTACGGGCGATCGTCCTTTAGCGCCGCTAGCAAAACGCGGGGATTCAGCATGGTGAAGCTGGAAGGTGTCACCCCAGGCTCAGCCAGGCCAGGCCAGGCCAGGCCAGTGTACGACTGGGAGCTATCGCCGCAGGTTTTGGGTGACAAGGATATCCATTGTAAGTTGGCGTTTCGCATGAGAAAAATATATGATTCAGCTCATATTGCCGTGGCTATTGTTGAAGATCCGCTGGTTGAGAAGCAATTGGCTGGGGCGAGTCCGAGTCGAAGCGTGTCGTGCTGCCAGTTGGATCAAAATACTGGTGGAATGTGGGGGAGGTCGCGGCTTTTGGTGAGTGAGTCTCGGTGAAGTCGGGTCCGGGTGTCATGTGGGATTACCTCTTGTGCCAGTGAGGTGACGTGACTAGGCGCGGAGGCGGTGAAGAAGCGTAAGACACGGCCCGAGTACGATGGATTCGTGGCGACGTCTGCGTACTTGTGCACATTCCGCCTTGTTCTTTGGGGTTTTGCCTTTCATACTTATCCATACTCGTTCGATTCATTCGATTCTGATTTCACCTGAATTGTGTGAAATGCATCCGTCGACGGTGCAACGGTCTCTCCACAAGCCTCTCGTCCTACATGTGAACCAGGCAATCGGGAGCGGAGCGACTGAAATGACATCATGTCGCAAGGGGCTTGAAATGCTCGATTGATTGGCAATCGGCTGGGCCATTTTCACAGCCTGCGCTCTGCATCTTGAATTCGTATGACAATCCGCAAACAAAAGGCCTGCGCTGCAAGGCCTCTAGCTCAGTCGCCCAGCAATCATATCTCGGAGTGGACACAAACCGCGTCAGTTGCTGGACCACAGATCGTGATCCCGATCTCATCGGGCTGAACAACACCGTGTCTTGCTATGACGCTGGGCATCACGTGAGCGGGCGGGTCACCGAGCCAATTGCACGCGGAGATGCTGCGACCAACTTGCTACCTTGGTGTTCTGCCGTGCTGCCTTCTCTTTCGTCACCTCAGATCTTCCTTCGGCATTCATTGATAAATTGACATGATGGAATCGATGGCTTCCTCGTCTGCTAATCTCTTTATCGACAATCGCAACATTTGAGCACCATGTCGCGAAAATTAGCACCGTTGCTCCCAGCCGTCGACAGTTCGGGGCTGTCGCCTTTCGACATTTCGCGCGAAGATCAGGCGAAGAGGAAACGCGTCGGTACAGACATTGCCTGCAATCCATGTCGTAAAAGAAAGACACGCGTGAGCTGGGAATTGTTGTTCATCCTTCATTGTCGCTGCTAATCCCTCATGGCGTTGATTTTGTAGTGTGATGGATTGCGTCCAGCCTGCCAGGCATGTCTCAAACGATCAACCGAATGCATATACGTCGAAAAGAAGGAGGGAACGAAGACCGCACAGTCGCCCGAGGTCCTCCAAGAGCTCTTCGATCTCATGCGAAGTGTTCCAGAGGATCAGGCCTTGCAAATACTCTGGTCACTGAGGTCCAATGATGACCTGGCTTCGGTTCTCGCTGCCGCAAAGGCCGGCGTGCGCAAAAAGGCCCATCCTCCCGATCAATCCTCGATGAGATCAAAGCTGCCAAAAGAATCATCTTTGGAGCTAGAGCTGATGGTCAAGAACCCAACCGCCTACCCAAAACCCAAATCGTCCCTCACGGCATTGGAACGTGCCGGCCTGCTCGGTCCCAAAAGGCTCCGCCGGTCAAAGTCCCTAGACCACCAGTATGTATGTCCCGTCGTGCTCCAATCTGCTGCTATACAGCTTCGTATGAGGCTGACGTTCCCACCGATCCCACATGGACCTAAGTCCTGTGCCTCATGGCAATCTGGCGTCCGTCAAAAGCACGATCATTGGGCCCGTGAACGGCTCATTCGGTCGTCGGTATGATCCTGTTCATTTGAATGGACGTTCAGATTCAGCCTCGGCCCAACAAGCGTCTCCTGAGCTATGCGATCCCCGCCTCCATCATCTTAAAATCAGCTTCTGGACAGACGTGCCTATCACAGACGACTATGCGAAACAAGTGATATCATTGTACATGATGACAGACCATCCTTTGTTAGGCGTCTTCGACCCGAATCTGTTTATTACCGACCTTGTAGACCAGAAAGATACACACTGTTCTCCTCTTCTTGTTAACTCGCTGTTGTATTGGGGATGTGTAAGTAAAAGGGGCTCGAATTCCTGTCTAAGACTCGCCGAAGAGTTACTAACAGTAGATGGATGAAAAATTAGCAAATGTATACTGCCATTGAGGAGAATGCAAATGAACTTGCAGAATCATTCTGCAAAGAAGCAGAAAGGCTGTGGTTAACCCAGAAGAAAAATGATTCACTGCTCAACGCGGCCAGCTCCCAGCTGTTGAGTCTTGCTTACTTGGGACATGGGAAGGATCATTACGTACTCAAATATCTTTCCACTGCTCTGCGTATGGGCACTCGCTTGTGCCTGTTCGGGGTCGAGGCGCCGCAAGCAATAAACAACATCAAACGGTTGTCACCAGAGATGCAAAGAGCAAGCTCATTCACCGCATGGGGGGTGTTTAATTGGGGGGTGTGCGTGTGTCTTTGCCCCGATTTGCCTTAATCCCAGCAGCTAACAGTGTAGACTCATGGCCCTATTTTATCAACAACCCGGGCTGGAGTACCCTGGTCATCCGCCGGTACTTCCAATTCCAGGGGTTTTAAGATCGGATTCTCCTAGCCCTGGATCGAGTAGCCTGCGTGCCGATCCTTCGGAAGCACTTCCTCCATACATGGGCAGCACCTTTTCTACATTATGCCAGTTCTGGCGCATCCTTCACGGCGTCACATTATCCTACTATAAGGACAAGCCGACTTCGTTACCCGAGCACGCGTCGATCGATTTTGCGGAGTTCAAATACCGCGAGCTCCTGGCGTGGATAGAAGGACTACCATCTGACCAGGCCTTGAAAGATCATTCCCCTCACCATGTTGTTGTCTTGCAGTACGAGCCCTACTTTATTCTAAATCTTTCACGATGATACTGACGCTTTTTCACCAGCATCTGGTTCCATGCCGCCATTCTGGACCTCTTCCGACCCTTCCTACAGAGCACCGCCCGCGAACGACAGCGCCTCAAGACATTTTCTGCTCGCCGCAGCTATCCTGAAGCAGCATTCAACGCCTCTGTCAACCAGTTGAAGCAACTTGTTGTGAGGTATCGGTGCAATTACGAGTCTTCCGCCTACACAATACTTTGGCAGACGGCCTTGATATACGTCGCAAACGCGGTCCTTCACAACACTGAGGATCCCGAATGGCGACTTTATTTTCTGGCTTGTATATATGGATACGAGGGTTTGAGAACATCATACCGGGTTGCCGAAGTCATCTCTCGAGGACTATTAACCATGTCGCTCCAAGAGGGCGACATATCTGGCAGCGAGGCACGGCATTTGCTCAAGCAAGTGACTGAACCCGAAGGCGCCGGCGGCAAGGGCGATGTGAGAGCTACTTTTATGGCAGATCTTGATTTAGCGATGACTGATCCTGAGGCGGCGAAGGTGGAGAATTTGGCCAAAAGATTCGAAGATGTGGCTTTATTTAGCGACTTCACGACCATGGACGATGAAGAGGCACGGAGGTTCCAACGGATAGAAACACCAGATTGAGCGGAGTGAAACACGTCTGCATTAATATTATCTATTCAGCTGACTCTGGCTGACCAATTGCTTCCCTCATCCTTCGCGTATAAATATGTGCAAGAAAGACCCAAACTCCGTGGTTGTCCCAGCCAACCTTCTCAATCCTAGAACCTACAACTCTTGATTAGTCAACGCCCGGATGTGGAATACAATGTGACACTTACGAAAAGCTTTCATTATAGAACCAGACCTCTTCAGCTGCGGCCTTTCCTTGCATGATGCGTTGCTGTGCAGTTGCAGCGCATTGCCTTAAATCAAAGACCATAGAGGATGGTCCACAGACGACCATGCCCACTGTCCCTTGCTTCTCGGTTGTTGCTTGCGCAATCAATGGAATGCTCGGCCGTCCTGCCAGGGTTTGAATATTGATCGGACCCGTAGTAACACTTCCTGTCGTCGAGACGGCCGTTGAGTGATCCATAACTTCCTTATCATTTGGCGTTCCGGGCTCGGACGCGGAGGGTAAAGTTTGGCTTGACGGGCTTGTCTCATGAACCTTGACAACCACACGCATCGCCTTGATGTCTTCCGTCGCAGCATGCCGTTCGGCAATATCGTTCAAAGCTTGGCAGTACCACTCTCGGAAGCCAGGATCTCTTGAAACCACAACCACCTCGAGTTCCGATCCGACGTAATGTCTTTCCATGAAGTGTTCAATCATTGGCAATGAGAATCCAGCACCGGCTCCACCAGCAACAACCAGTGTTCTGTCAAAGCCTTTGAACCATCTGCTGGTCACCCCTCCGTAAGGTCCGTCGAGAAGAACAGGTACTGACATGCCAGGAGATTTCTCTGCAAGCTTTGCCAATCTACCAGTTATTCCGCCTCTGGGTTGCAAGTAAAAGACCATTTGACTGCGTTTACCACGCTGAGGAACCGAAGAGATAGTAAACGGGTGCGCGGTGAGTGCATGGAGGCCGCATGTTAGGAAGCGTAGGTACACGTGTTGTCCGGGGGTCCACTTCGTATTGGTCTCAACGGTGACCATAAGAGAGTCTTGTGTAGCCATGGAAAGACGTGCATGGCTGACCCCATGTTCCATAAAGGTCTTGAACTGCGAATAGAACCAGGAGAGCGAATAAAGGACGGCAGTGGCAATGAAGTAGTCCCAGGACGTAAGACGGAAGTCGCAATGAATAAAGAAGAAGATGAAAAAGACCGCAGCAGCGAAGAGATGTGTTGCCTTGAAGAATTCGTAATACCGGTCGCTTAGGTGGCGTTCACGGGTTAGCTTCACTCCCAGAAGAATTCAACAACCCAGGCAACAGTAACGTACCGGATCCAACGAATAGACATGAAAGTTAGCCAGGCCTGTGCTATTAGAGCAATAACACCGGTAACCCATATTCCTCCATCATTGAATGACTTCACAATGTCTCCCTTCCAGGTATGAAACACGATGAACGGGAATGTATGAACAAGGGCGAGAGCGAACATGGCCCATGCAACCCAGTTGTGCCATAGATTGAGCTTCTCATGTGATATCCCGGTAAGGGTCGAAATCGGGTTTGCTTTGGCGCCGAGGATGCTACAGCTGTCAGCCTTTCTTGTCGGGATACATGATCGCACTTGAGACCACCTACAAGAGGAACGGCATACACGCCAGTGCCATGTACCCAGCTCGTGTGGCAATAGGTGGTGAGTTGCCGAAGCTGATCTGCCTAGTGTTTGGCCAGTAGTAGGGTCGGGGACCTAGAGTCATGGCTAACACCCACCAAGTCAGTCAAACAAACTCCTTCGTCGTCTGAATGGTAAAGTCAGAAGAGTACCTAAGAAGAATACAGCACCCGCGGCACCAAGAATATAGGCTGCCAAAGACTGCGTATTCCATGACCCCATGCGCCAACTTTTGTAAGAGATGAATCGCCCAAAAGACAAGAAACGCAGCCAGGACGAGTTGCGTCTTATCCGTTCGGGGGCGTAGGTTGATGTTAGGTTACCGATAGCGACGATAAGAATGGCTGTGAGGAAGAAGGCGATTGTTGGAAGGCCATATCGATGGTCGGCTTCGTACCAGAAAACCCAGTATGAGGTTTTCAAGGCGCATTGTTCTGGCGTCATGGAGCACATGCCAGCGTCACGGCTTGAGTGCAGCAAGACCGGCTGGTCCAGCCATGGGAGAGACATGTTGATCGTCCTCTTCGATGATGAAAAATTCCGTGCAGATTGAAGAACTCGCCGAACAGCTGTCACCAATACCAGCGAGTCGGGGCTGTTTAATGGGAAGAATCAACCATAAAAATGGCTGGGATAGATTTGCTGGGGCCCTTGGCTCTTTGGTGCCAATAAGCCATCGGGAATTTCTAAACAGCGAGCACGTTGTTGACGTAGCATCGAGAGATATGAAAGAAATAACCACGCGTATTGAGAGTGTTTTTTGATCCATTGTCCGGAAAATCATGTGTTACAACTATCAGGGTGTTGAGCGAGTTTGAGAGAGTTACGAAGCATCCTTCGGCACTAAAGCACCGGGTTCCTACCATTTGATACTACGTTGACTGAGAAAATGGTTTATCATTGGCCCAATCACCAAATCCTGGACATAAGCCACGTGAGAAATGGGTTCGATGTTCGCGTTTCGTTCCCCCACTGTCCCGTTTCGACCCCAGAACGGAACTTGGATGCCGTGTCATCCTATCTAGCGCAAGAAAACTTGCTCATATTGCGCGCCGGCCCCATCACCCGGAAACAAGCATTGATGAGCCGCAGTTGCCATTTTCAGGATGCAATCAAACAAAAAGCTTGAGTTTCTCTTTGCGAACTGCTCCACCATGAGCATGAACTTGCTCAGCAACTTGTTAGCAAACGTTCATTATATTGCGCAGCACTGTTACTTTTCCATATCATAAACTCGCAAAACATCCAACGCGGATGTATTTTGCAGTCTTCGCACCGTCTTCACCTTTACCGAATTGAACAAAGAACCAACGAACTACATTCGACCTTGCTACCTCGACCCTTGACCCGATTTTCCCATCACTCGCATCGAAAGGATCACTCGAGTCAACTGCCCACGATGATGGACATGAATATGGCAACCACAACCGCCATGGCGATGGCAACTTCGACCAGCATGTCTGACAGCATGTCCATGTCTATGGAAGATATGACGATGACGTTTTTCGAATCCTTCACGAGTCCTCTGTACTCCATGTCTTGGTCGCCAACAACGAAGGGACAGTACGCCGGCACTTGCATTTTTCTCATCAGTCTCGCCTGCATCCTGCGATTGCTCTTGGCGCTCAAGCCAATTTTGGAAGAGCGGTTCTGGAGAAACTACCCTGTATACGAGTCGGACAAAGCTTTAGGGCAACATGGTGATGTCGATCCTGGAGCAGGCGTCGCTGTAGTACGGAGAGACATTTGCAGTCGGTGGAGGGGTTGGAGGGCGGGTGCTTCTGCGGCAAGAGCAACCTACGAGGTCATCATTGGCGGTGTTGGTTACCTTCTGTAAGCGCTTTTCGTCTGACTATTAACTCCGGAAATACCGACTAACCTGTCTCCAGCATGCTTGCGATTATGACGATGAATCTCGGTTACTTTCTCTCCGTTCTTGGCGGGATCTGGCTTGGAACCTTTCTGATTGGCGGTCTTGCCAGCAGCAGTGCAACCATTCACTGCTAAAAGCACAATATCCGGACCGACGAAGAAAGGAATGCGAAACGACAATGGGGTCGGAATATTATTTGCTCAGTATCGATTCTTATTGAAATCAATCGCTCACGGATCTACTACGAAGATGCCAGAGTCTTAATACATCACCTCTCTTTCAAGACGTCTCCCTGGCTTCTTCTTCCTCGAATTGAACCAGAACCGTTCCAGCTTTGCAAATATCCTAGCTGATGTTAGCCAATGACATGTATGTTGATGTAGAGGATAACTTACACCCTCCTTGTGCGCCAACTTCTTCACCACACCATTTTGAGGCGATCGAATGACCGTCTCCATTTTCATTGATTCAATGCTGCGATGTTGGGTCAGTCCTCAACGGCTCCATGGTCATGAGAGCGAACTGAACTTACACTACCAACGGGGCACCCTTGGCAACCGTCTGGCCCTCCTCAACCTCGTTCTTCAGGATCTTGCAGGGCATCGGTGCTACCACAGATGCAGTAATCTCCTTGAGTCCAAGGGCCTTCTCAAACCAGGTTGGTGGCATGAGGGCGAGCTCCGTCTTGACGCCGTGTTGAAACACCACGATCTTGGTATCTTGTTCGCTCTGAGGATTTTGCACAACAGTAGACTTGACTCGCTCCGCAGGAAAATATGTCGTTAGTGCGCTCGTTGTTGGTGTGTTTGAGAGAGTTTTGCTGACAAGGTTCTCAAAGACCTCTGGCGTCTCTACTCCCTTTCTTGAAACTCGCGCAGTGAATAACTGATGCGCTGTTTGTGTAATGCTTACGTCGACAATTTCCCCCTCCTGCTCGCTGTATGGATCAAGGACCTTGAAAGCAAGCTTGCGTTCTCCTAATGTGCTTGCTTCCCCGAAGCCCAGACTACCGCCGTGCGGCCCCTCGTTCACAAGCTGTGATGAGAGAGAACCCAGGGCAGCCTGAACGAATACCTCATTCTCGATCGGCCTAGGCTTGAAGAGCTCATCTTTCCACTTCTCGATAAACCCTGTCTCAACATCGCCCTCAATGAAGGCCGGCGATCTACATAGCCGCTTGAGAAACTCGATGTTTGTGCTAAGGCCAACAACCTCGTAGTCACGGAGAGCGAGCTCCATGCGGCGAATGGCAGTCTCTCTGTCCTTGCCCCGGACGATGAGTTTGGCGATCATGCCATCGTAAGCCTCCGAAACGGTGTCTCCCTGGACAAATCCAGCATCGATGCGGATGTCCTCGCTCGTCTTGGGTGTTGTGAGGTGAATCAAATTTCCAGAGTCGGGCATAAATCCTTTCTCGGGGTTCTCGGCATAGATGCGAGCCTCAATGGCGGCACCATGTTGCTTGATATTTTCCATAATTTCTTCCTGTGTCAGGGGCAACTTCTCGCCGGCGGCGACGCGGAACTGCCACTCAACAAGATCGGTACCAGTGACCATCTCGCTAACAGGATGCTCGACCTGAAGACGTGTGTTCATCTCCATGAAATAGAATTCACCGGAGTCTCTGTCCAAAATGAACTCGACGGTGCCGGCGCCAACATAGTTGACCGCCAGCGCAGCTTTCCTTGCCTTCTCCCACAGGTCTAGGCGCGTCGCATCATCCAGGTCTGGCGCGGGAGATTCCTCGAGGATCTTCTGGTGTCGTCTCTGAACACTACAATCGCGCTCTCCCAAGGCAACACAGTTGCCCAGCTTGTCGGCAAACACCTGCACCTCGACATGGCGGGGTCGCACGATGTACTTCTCGACCAGCATGACCTCGCCGCCTTCACCGAATGATGCCCGTGCCTCAGCTCTGGCACTACGAAGCTGGGCAGCAAACTCGTCTTCGGTCAGGACGATGCGCATACCCTTGCCACCACCACCCTTGACACTCTTCAGCAGTACAGGGAACTTGATGTTCTTGGCATGCTGTAAAAGCTGATCTTCTCCCTGCTCCGAGCCATGGTATCCGGGCACGCAAGGAACACCTGCTGCTGTCATGATCTCCTTGCTCCGCGCTTTATCACCCATATCCGCCATGGCCTGAGCCGGCGGGCCAACGAAGACAATGCCCTCCTGCTCGCATCGTTCTGCAAATCTGGAGTTTTCGGACAGAAATCCGTATCCGGGATGCAAGGCCTGGATGCCGTGTTTCTTGGCCAGGGAGATGATGCGCTCGCCGTCGAGGTACGCCCTCGGCTCACCTAGAGCAAGGGAATGCGGGGAACAGGCAGCGTGCTGGCTGGAGCTGTCGGGATCCGTGTACAAGGTCGTCGTCCGGATGCCGAGTCTGTCTGCTGTTTTGTGGATTCGCAGGGCAATCTCGCCGCGGTTGGCGATCAGGAGGGAGGTGATGGGAGTAATTTGGCTCGAGGCTGGGATCGACTGGCCGGCCGCAGAGGAGAGCAGACGAGGGAGGGGTCGGACGAGCCGATGCTTCGCTTTCATCGAGCGCATGATGGGCGGCTGTTGGCTGGTTCCTGAATTCTTGAATCCGACAGTCAATTGATTATCTTGGAAAGATAGTGTAAGGACCTGAAGACGGAGGTTGAAGGAATTGCGAGGCAGCTAAACAATGGGAGTCGGCACGCACCAGACCCAAGACCAAGACCAAGACCGAGGTGTTGAAGGAGCTTCGGTTGGTAGCGCTTGTCTATGCGGTGCCGACAATAGCCGGCGGCGCTGAAAGCCGCTGAAAGGCGACCCCAGACCCCAGAAAGCCCGGACCGCAGCTGCCGGGGTTCCAAGGTACACTGAATTAGCACCTAGGTACGAAATCTTGAAGTCTTCAGCTATTCGGACATTCCCTATGATATTTTGTATTTTATGTGGGCAAGTTATTTAATCTTAGTTCTGGAAGAGTTGTGGAAGTTTGTGTCGCTCGTTGAATCAAGAATGATTATAATGATTGTATGGTGTTCGCGAGCGATGGTGGCTGTTGCTCGCCGCTAATAGGAGAGGGCGCTCGCCGAGATTCTGCATCGCTGATCCTCCCCAACGTGTTCTACATCCCGTGCGCTTCTAGTGTCTCAATGGCAACCGTCAGGTGCTTCATCTGGCTGGCATTATCTTGATACACATCAGTGAAGAATGCAGCTACTCTGGCAACAGAACAGATGAAGGAAGCATCGACGCGCTGATAAGATAAGGGACGAGTATCCTACGTCATCCCGTTTGGGACCCAATCCAGGGCCTGAGTCTGCCCCGCATTAGTCAGCGCCCGAGGGCCATTCTCTGCCCATCTTTCCAGCCCAGCCGATCAATCTCGCAGGGCTTCACTAGGCGCCAGCTCACGATAGCATCAATCACGACCAGCACCACAACGTCGATATGGAGCAACAAGTGCCCCTCAACTACGAGGCCTCGGCCGGCGACACCAACAAGCAGGTCACCGACACTCTCCCTCAGGAGGTCGTCCAATGCCTGGAGAATGCCCGATTCGTAAGCTCGAAGCTGCCCCTCCGTTACTTCGATGAAGCTGTTCAGAGCTGCCAGTCGCGAGAACATCTGCTGATTGAGTTGTGCACACATAGCTTCACCTTGCGACATGCACAGACAACATTCCCAACGTCTCCCTCATGAACTATACCTATCTCCCGTCGTCCACCTACTCGACCGGCCCCGTTATCGTCATGACGACGAACCCGGCTTCAAGAAAGACGCATAACCTTCTCTCAAACCCTAACGTCTCGCTGCTCGTTCACGACTGTATGGGCTCATGCCTACCACAAACCAATTGCGACGATTGCTGATGTTACGTAGGGTCTTCTCACCGCCCCCCAACTCACGGTCGACGTCCCTCCGGCGGCAGCCCCGGTCCCGAGCACCGCTCCAGCCTTGCCTCCCTGCTTCTCAACCTCAACACCGCCGCGGTGTCTAGCATCAGCGCCACCATCAACGGTACTGCGAGACTAGTCGACAACGGCTCCGACGAGGAGAAGTTCTACCGCGAGGCGCATCTCGAGAACAACACCTTCGACGAGGGCCAGACATTCAACCCCAGCGTGCAGGCTGAGGACGGCGGCAGGGGATGCTTTGTTGCGGGAGAGGAGGTGAGAGTTATTGTGGTCACCATCAAGGAGATGAGAATCAGCGACTGGAAGGGTGCTGTACGGGATTACGTCCTTACGGAGGGCGCTCCTGCCACCCAGGTCAACGGCGTAAGGTAGGATAAGTCTTGCAAATGCGACGACGTTGTTGATTGAATTGGGTGCTTGTGAATGTATGTGCGATATTGAGCGCTCTTGGCTTGAATGGAAAAGCTTAAGTCGAGAGTTGTGATTCAAGTCAGGCAGCCTTCATCCTCAGAACGGGGATCGTGCAGTAGTAGTTCCATCATAGTTGACGCGTAAGTTTACTGTAGATGACGCCGATTGGGACAAGGGCCCTCTCGCAACTCGAAGACAGAAACCGGCCATGCAACGTATCACGACCGCCAATCAAGCCTACACGGTAACGAGAGGTTTCAACTCAGCACCGCCAAAACGGCGGCCGTTCAAGCGGCTCGGGATAAGCCGTCGGCGGCGGAACTCCCCCCGGCAACAGGTCCTCCACACCGCGGTAGATCTTTCGGGCGGAAAAGAGCCGGGAGCTGACACCTCTTCGTCCAATTCCCTCCGACCCCTCCGTATCACTGTCAGTTTCTCGGTCAAGCCCCTCCTTCCAAACATGGTAATCCCTTCCCACCCTTTCGTAATATGCATCCCAGAGCGCCTAGCGGGATCGACAAATGCCATGTGTGTTGTTCGGGGACTGTCCGACAGCTACACTGCCTCTGTCGAACCACTACGGCAAATGTGCAATGCAAGCTACGGTTTAATCACCACGCTCTCCAATGAAAAGCTACTGATGTGCTTGGGGGCGAAAACTTTTGCTCTTTCAATCGTAGAGGAGGGGGCTAAAACAAGGTGTTAAGGGCATTTAACCTACCCTCCTGGACCATGCAGTAGCCGCAGGCAAGGTTGAAACATTTCAGGGATCATGGCCACTCGGGGGATTTCTGCAACGGGTTGATATTCGGCAAATTGTTGTGAGCTCTGGCTGGACGCGTCTTTATGCATGTCAAAAACAAGGAGACGCCGCTGAGATTCAAGCAAATGGAGAGACCTAATGCAACGTCGGCTGCCGCCGAAGAAAGCCCGAGCCTGCTCGGGTCTTCAAAGGCCGATCGAAACTATCATGTCGGCAAATGCTGATGGCGGGGGATATGGAGGCGCAGGATGCGACTCGCCAGGACCATCTAGTCCTGGTGTGAGGCAAGTCACCCATTGTTGACTTGCTTTTCACTTCATCTGTCGTGTGTTGGCACATGTTGGGATATCGATCATATTGTAGATAGTATTTACGTTCCTGAACGGTTGTCCAGAACCGTTGGAAACAGAGCATCCCCCAAAAACATCATTGCATCGGCTTCCTCGCAGTGACAAAAGATCTGGATGATGTATTAGCGAGATGGAGACTAGGAAAGAGTTATCGAATGCAGCTTACACTTTTCCGTAAGCCTCGTTCGCCGGGTCCCGCGACTCTTTGTGGACTCTCTGCAAGAGGGCCCGGGTATCATTCTCGTCCCAACCTCCTTTCGCGAATACGGCCAACGAGTAGTTTTCCAGGCCTCCTGTCCGTCAGTGACTGCGTGTGACCTGCCAATCAGAAGGAGAACCTACCATATTCGAGCATCTGGGCAAATTGGGCCCCTTTCCTTACCATCTTCTCGTCGTGACCAACGGCTTGTATCGGCACCAAGTCCGACCAACGGCCAACCTTCTCAAATCCCACATCCGTCAAGATGCTGGGGATCTTGGGTATCGGATCAAAATCCACGCCCGCAATCTGTGCCATCTGCGCAAATCGCAATTCGAACTCGCGACAGCCTGCCATAGGGCCATTCTTTTCCTCCTCGTTGGTCGGTGCCGAGGGCTCGTCCGAGCTGCTGTCGATGAGATCAAAGTACCGCGGCCGCACCTCCGCAAACTCGATCATGCCGCCGGGTTTGAGATGCTCGTACGCCTGTTCGAAAAGGGGCTTCCACTCCGGGACGCCGCCGCCCACAAGGTTGCGCATGTGCACGAAGTCAAGGCTGTTCTTTCCCCTATCCCATGGATCTGTCGCGTCTTCCACCTCAAAAACGACGTTCGAGGGAACGTTGGTCGGCAACAGTGCCGCTGACAAGTCGACACCCATAATCTTGGCCTGAGGGTACTGCTGCGCCATCTCAATCGCCCAATTTCCCGTCCCTGAGCCAATATCAAGGATGTTCAGGGGCTGGTCCTTGGGAAGCTTGGTAGCCGTAAGACTGCCTTCCAAACAGAGTTTGAACAGCTGGTGTTGAATTTCCAGGCGGGCACGTTCAGATTCATCGTTGGGCATGAGAAGAACACCGGACCCGTGGTAAGTGTGGCCGTAGGAGCGGATAGGTGGGAGTTCGTCCACTGAAACGGAACTGTAATCTGAGCCAGCGTCCGAGTCGTCGCTATCATCATCATTGCCGTCGTCGCCTTCGTGGCGATCCGTGGTGTGCCTCTGAGCTGCCCGGGAATGCCGCCTCCGGTTCTTGTGGTCGTCCCGGTCTCTGGGTGCGCCGGGAGGGTCGCCCCTGCGTCCGGTGCTATTGCCGACACCGGGGTCTCCGGCTACGGCGTCTACGTCTTCCCCCATGGACGTGTTGCGGCAAGCCTGTCCAGAATTTCTAGATGGTCAAGAATTCTAAGACGGCTATTGATCAAAGTAGCAGCGTTTCTTCTGTTGAGGATATGGTCTTGACCTAAACTTGTGTTTGCTGTTCTCCTTCTAGCGTATTGAAAGTTGGTGGCGGTACTAGTGGGCTTTGTACTGCCCAAAAGGTGATTGTATGTCTTTGGCGGGTGACAGCGCACGTGGAAAGGCTTCAAAATTCCCGCGAAGAGAGGTAATGAGGAAAGAAGGGGCGATGTCCTGAATGTGTCTCAGACACGGGCAATGTTGGTCTGGCGTACGTCGAATGGGTCAAAGGGTAGCGGATGCCTTGGTTTTGTCTTCCTTGGGGTAAGGTAGGAATTGGTTGATGGTGTTGTTGGTAGTCGGGAGAAAGTGGCCGAGGTGGAGGACAAGGGAAGCCGGTTTGGTTTCAATGCTCGGCGTGCAGATAAAGGGACCGACACAAGGAAGACAAAGAAGGCTTGGCTGAGTCCGCAGGACAAGACCGGACGAGAATGGCAAGGGCTAACATCAAGATTAAGGGGGGGGATGGGAAGAAAAAGAAGAAGGGACGGCTGGGCTCATGAAGGGAGTCAAGAGTCGGGAGGAGCAGTGACAGTGACAGTGACCGGCCGCGGAGACTCGGCCGGTCTTTTCTCGACGGGAATTGTAAGGTACTTGGGCGTGGGATTTGCGACCTGTTGGACTGATCCTTGAAATGTATGGAATGACCACGACGCCCTTCTTTTTCTTCTCTTGGGCTGGCCTGCTACTTGCTGCCAGGACCTGACGCCATCAAATCACTTTCACATCCCGGTCGGAGCACCTACCCCCAGAAGAGTGGGAGCTTGGATGCCATGATTGCCATGGATGGGCCGCCATGAAGCGTGGGACGTGGTGGATGTGTGCCGCCTGGGGCACATGAAAATCAGCCATACGGGGGTTGTTGATTGACATGGCGGAGAGGAAGAAAAAAAAAATTGTTCGAGAACCCCCTCTCAAAAGTCCGATGTGCATGTAGCGAAGAGGGGACAGGGAAAAGAACGGGGCGGTTAGGCTGTGGCTGGCGCTGGTGTTACTGGCTACAGCAAAGAGGGATGGGTTGCATGTGCAGGAGAGAATCTAGACTGCGACCTAAGCTTGCTGCACTAAAAGGAACATGAGAACGGCATCTCTCCGGGGCCTGTCCGTTGCACTCAAGAGCAAGGATGAACTGCAGGGGAGAAAGAGGTGATCAGGACCGGGGCAGACATGGCCTGGCATGGCATGGCCTGGTTCGGAGACAGACGAAGCATACAAAACGCAGGCAGGCTTCGTGTTGATGAGTGTCTGATGAGTGCAGCAGAGAGGGATCGCCAGGGCAAGGTAAGGCAAGGCAGGGCACTCAGACCTTCGCGAGCAAGTCGGCCAGGGACGAGGAGACAGGAGACGCAAATCGGGCAGCCAGTCGAGTCAAAGTCAGAAATCAAATCAAATCATATCCCGGCTCTTCAACCGTTCGCCGTTGCTCTTTTCCAGTCAGATAGTGAGATTTGAGTCTAAGCGCCCTACGCGTACGTATGCCATCTCTGCGACCAAACTCTCTCATCTTTTTCCGTACATGGGATCCCTATTCTCGCCCGTTCAGTATCAAAGGTCAATCTCATCTCCCTCATCCCGTCCCGTCCATCCCACGCCACTTCGTCGCCTCACCCACCCTGGGCCATAGCGCACATCAGCCATAACATCACCTTGTTCTAACCTCCTGGCGCTTGAACGCCCGTCTCTGCGCACGTAGGTTGGCATATCTGGCGGACTACCCATGAGATCAACCATCCTGATCCAAACTCAACGCGGCATTCACTTCATCACCTCGCCCGTCTCACTGCTCTTCTGCGGGCACTAATTCGTCACCATCAACGGCCAGATACCACCCAATACAGCCCAAAAGATTCACTCCATGGCGGGATGCAACCTTGGTCGGCAGGGCGTTTCTACAGTCTGCTTCCTCTACCACTAGTGGTTGACTAGAGGCACAAATCCCCCTGGTCTTCAACCAAACAAGTCCCACACCATAGATCGCTGGTTCCCTGTCGCCCTTCTGCAGGAAGCCCGGCCCGAAGCGGTAGACCACCACGAAGACCTCACGCCGAGACTCTGAGAAAGAGAGGAGCAATGCCCGTCGCTATTTGACTATTTGATCACTCGTTCGCGGCGCTTCTCAATCTTGCCTTGCCTCTTGACTGCGTAACATGCAGTGTCCTCCTCGGAGATGGCACAAACTACAACCCACCTAGCTTACTGTACCCTGACGGCGCAACTCGCGGCCAATCCCCAATGCACGGAAGCTTGCGAGAACTCTGTGGGAGAAACTGCTGCCCACCCTCACAAAAAAGCCACGAGGGTGACTTGCCTACCTGGGGAGCCCCAACCGCCCAGGGTGCCACGCTACATTTTGCCTGTCAAATGTGGTGATGTGATGCCCATGCCATTCGAGAGGGAGGAGCCCGGCACATGCTGGAAAATGAAATTTGACGAAATGAATTATGGGGTTTGTTTGCGTCCAAAGCGATGCGGTGAGGCAGAGATTCACTAGTTTCAACTCCATGCTCCTTCTCCATCAAGGGTTTTCATTCTATCATTCTACGTACTAGCATCTGCATCCGTGTCTTGTCTTTCTCTCTCGACTCCCCGCAACTACTGCTTCAGCCTCTCTGCTCATTGACGTCTGTCGCATATCCATCCTGTTTTGCTCGTCTGGCAGATGGGTATTATGACAGCTCTGACAGGGCCCAGATTTCCATCCCGCCTGGTTCTGCTGCTCTACTTCGGCGAAATTGCCGCAGCGATGGATCTCTCAACCTTGGCTGCATGTCTTCCTCGGCCAACTTCTTGACGCGCCGTCGGCCAACAAGTTCACTCGAGCTGGCCGTCAGTCTGCCTCCGCGCGCGTGAGCGGGACTTTGCGGATCAAACCCGCCAGTTTCTCCAGCTTCAGACTTTGGCGTCGGAGCGACCGGTTCTCGAGGCGCAGCTCATGGGTTACATTGCTTTTGAGGAGGGAACCAACACCGACTTGAGCCTCTCTTGACTCACGTATTCGACTTGTCACGGGTGTTTCTACACCGACTTGGGCTTCCAAAGCCAATCAGCACCCAACCTCCTTTTTTTGGCTTCCCGCGGCCAACAACCTTCAGGGCTGCGTCTCCGTCACATCATCCGTGTGTTGAGACAAGTAGGGCTAAGACACGAGTCCGGCGAGCCTCGGCGAGATGCGAAAATGGGTCTCATCGCCGTCTCTTGGGCGGCTGTCAACATTGGGATTGGATCAGTCCTTCGCTCGTGGCAATGGGGCCTGCACCACAACCTTCGCCGTCACAAAAGGCGCATCCGACGCCACCAATCAAGCACACTTCCGCGACATCTCATTCCGCTCGTCACAAAACTTTGCTCCAATTCCTTTTCTCTTGCAGGCAGGAAAATAAAAGATCCAACTTGCCGCAGATGCTCTGCATGTATTGATACATCGGCATTTGATGAGGGTATCTAGATAGGGCACCTAGTGCAAACAGCCAGGTTGGGGGAGACCCGGTGAGGATGCAACGGCCAAGTTGCAGTGGGGGATGCCAGCTCATCTAGCTCATCTCCCCGCTCAATCGAGTCACAACAAGGCAAGCTAGGCGGCCTGGAGCTCCATAGTCGCGTGGCTTGACGTGTTTCCCGGGCTGGTCCGATATGATGTGAAATATCCAAAAAGAAATCCTGGCCATGAAAACGCAGTAAAACAATATGCTCCGCCAAATCGCGGACCTTTATACCGTTTCGATGTATCGCTTCACCTCCCTGCGGAACCGGCGTCAGCAATCTCCTCAAAGCACATCGAGGTCGGCCCCGTGTTGCACCCAGCAAAGGGGCATGGGATTCCTCAGGAGTGAACTTACCAATCCGTAACAGCCTCCTCCCAGAGGCGAATTTCATGATCTCTAGTTCCTCCAAAATGGTCGACAAAGTCGTCGCCAAAGACTTCTCTTGCTATGCTTTCCTTGCGGGTGAACCGGTCGTTTGCCTCGCGAAGGCTCTTTGCGAGCCTGGTACCCTTGTCAGACTGGCCGCCGATCTCCTGGCCCTTTCCAAGCGGCGGGCACGGGATCTCCAGCTTCTTCTCAATACCCCGCCATCCAAGCGCAAGAATGGCAGCGAGGACGAAGTGAGGGTTTGTGTCGGCGCCAGGTACTCGCACCTCGAATCGGGTCGCACCAGGCTTTGAGGTCGGGGGAGCGATGAGACGGATCGATGCGGCGCGGTGTTCCAAGCCCCAAGATACCGTTACCGGAGCCCAGAAGTTCTCTACCAAACGCTTGTACGAGTTGATTGTGGGGGCCAGGAGAGGCATGATGTCTGGGAGACCCTCCAAAAGGCCAGCCAGAAAGTGGCGTCCCAGGTCCGAGAGAGCAGCAACGTCGGGGTACGGAGGGTTCTCGTCGATGGTGTCTCTAGCAAAGAGGTTCTTGCCCGCGTTGTCGACAATGGAAACATGCATGTGGCCACTGTTTCCAGGCAGGCCCTGTTTCGGCTTGGCCATAAAGCACGGAGTAATGCCGTACTTGGTGGCTACAGACTTTACAACATATCTACGAAGACACCGTTAGCTATGCCTCGGCGGGAGATGCTGGGTCGACCTACTTGAACAAGCTAGCTCTGTCGGCCATTTGCTGGATCTGGCCAAACTCGAGTGCGGCCTCGAAAACACCAGGGCCACTCTCCGTGTGCCATCCTTCGATATCACACTTGAACTGGGCACAGGTCTCGAAGACGTCGTAAAAGTAGTCCTTGTTATGGACTGTTCTAGTCAAACTGTATCCAAACATGCCCTCGGTAAGAGATGGGAGAGCGTGGGGAGGGTTCTCCTGCAGGTATCCGGCCGTTGAGGTCGAGGTCTCGGAGGAGCGAGAAGGAGTCTTGAACTGGTAGAATTCGTACTCGGCTAAACGTAAGCATTGGTTAGCAGTGATTGCGATGCTGGGGAACTGCGACCGGACGAAGAAAGCTCACCTCCAGCCATGGCGCTGTAACCCTTGGCCTCCAGCTTGCCCAGAGCAGTCTTGAGCAGGCCACGAGGGCAGGCGCAGATGGGCTCCTGGGTGTCGGGGTCGTGGAAGTCGACAAGGAAGAAGGGGACGTTGTCCTCCCAGGGGATGCGCCTGAAGCTCTGGAGATCGGGGATGGCGATCAAGTCGTGGTAACCGTTCTCGGCGTTGCTGATCTTGAGCTCCCTGATGTATGTCATGTCGTGCATGTCCCACCCGAAAATGACGGAGCAGAAGCCAAAGCCGGACTTGGCGATGGACAAGAACTTTGATTTGGATACGAGCTTGCCGCGCAGCATGCCATCGACGTCGATGCCGGCAAGCTTGACCTTGTTGTCATTCTTGAGAAGCTCCGGGAGCGACTCGACGGTGACGGTTTCTTCAGTCGGCGACATGTTGGATGGGAGCGCCCAGAGAAGCTGTCAATTGACTTTGGATGAAGGCGGATGGGACGAAAGACGGGTAGATCTGGCGGGGTATCGGTATGACGAGGTCTCTATTGGTGTCTCTTTCTGTCCCTCTGCGATGCGCGACCAACGGGTGGAAGTTTGAGGGGTTTCGGAGGGGATATGAAGGTATGGAAGGAGGCAAGAATGCGAGAAGTTGGTCGAGCAGACAACAAGAGGTGTGAGACAGCGAGATGCGAGGCGAGACAAGGCAAGGCAAGGCACGGCGTGACAGGATAGGACTCGAGGCCGAGCCGGACGGATCGTGGGCGCAACCTTAGCTGAGTACGGATACCTAGATAGGCACCTCAGCACCCCCAGGTAGGTAGGTACCCAGCGTGCCAGCCTTAGCGACAAGCGACCTCCAAGGTGTCTGGGGCCGCTGTTTACCTGGTTCCAAGGTCCTCCGTGCGTGCAGGACAGGTGTGGATGCGGTGGCCGATAAGAGGATGCGACGGCCAATGAGAAGGAATTGCGCCTTGGAGACGTTGGAGAACTGGGGATTCGTAGACTGCCCGAGAGGTGGGTGAGCATGACATCGGTCCGGGGCGCTGGGAGGTTGCGCGGTGCAGCAAGTTGCAGGAGCTGGTGCAGCTATCGATCGCAGCTATCATACCCTGCCAGTGACGCTCTCTCCTGCTTGCCGCCAGCGGCTTTCCCCGGTTGCCCAGCTTGTCAAGCTTTCCCTCCTGCCGCGTGGTGTCATGGGTCTCACATGAGCTCTTGCTGTTTTGCGCGCGGTGCGGTCTTGGGTCTTGCTCCAAGAAATGGAAGTCACGATTCCATGCCGGCGGCAGGCGGGGAGGGTCACTCACTGGAGAGCTCCTTCTGCGATTTAGACGCGCTCCTGCGGCTGCCTGCCCCTCGGTTGGGAGCGGGGAATGCCTGCTGCGGTCGGTATTATTACCTTCAATTACAGCAGTGACCACTGGCAGTCGATAAGGCAAGTCCCAGTCCCGTCTCGGGGCAAAGAGCGCGCTAAATTGAGAGATGGGAGATGGGCCGGGGACATGCGTCATTGACGGCAGCACCGCACAGACCAGACCGACGGGCATCTTGCCCACCCGACCTCCACTGAGTCTCGAGGTGCTTGTCCTGAGTCGCTGGTTCATGGATGGCAGTGACGACTGACGAACGGAAGGAAGCCTCTCGGTCTGGACCAACACTCACCAACTCCAACATCTTTCCACGAGTCATCCGCCGGTGGCCTACGCGATGCACACGACACCGCCAGGGACCTGTCGAGATTGAGAAGCCAGATCTCTTGGCTGTTGTTTGGCCTGATGCTCCGCTCCGAATGCCGACCGCGGGCCTCCCGGTCTAAGGTACGCATCGCGGCAAGCAGCACCCACCTACTTACCCACCCACCTTAGCCACTACACCGAGGCAAATGTCACGATGTGTTGTGTAATGTGTCCTGATAATCCTCTTTCCCATTCCCCATCCCGCAGTTGCCATTTGCCGCGATGCTATTCCCATTACTCAAGCTCTTCGCCCCCGCAGAGGCAGAAACTCAACCCGTTTGACCGCCGCTGCCATCAATCAGCAGGACAGCAAGCGCGGTTGACAACGCACCTGTCTGCGGTCCATCGAGAGACACTTCGCGGTCTGCGGTTGCGGTCCACGAATGGGGAATTTGCGAATGGTAATGGATTGTCCGGTCCATTCGGCGACTGCCAGCATCAGGACGTTTGACAGTGCCCCCCGTTGCCAGCCAAGACGCCCACATGACGATGGGATGAATGTTGGGGAGGGGGGTGGGAGGCCAGACCGCCTCGCCTCCTTCTGTTCTCGCACTGCACTTGTGCACTCAAGGAATTCTTACTGTGCAAGCCAAGCAGCAGCAACCTCCGACCAGCTGCAGCAGTCGCTTCTGTGCCTCTGTGCCTGTCCAGCATCCAATCCCCAATGCATGCATTCTGCCGCCCGGATCACTCATCAGTGGCGACGTGTCTGATCATTCGGGGGGCACCACTGTCTTCGCCTTTTCCTGTCGGGTCGCCTTCGCTTCTAGTCCGAGTCTTCCAGTCGCTGTCATTGGCCTGCCGCAGCCTTAGCTCGAATCCCAGATGCACTTTCGGATGCACCTAGGGTCTTTTCTTCTTTGTTTGTTTCCATATTTCTTAATTGAGATAGATATACCGACGTTCATTGATAAGCCTCTGAGAAAAAAAACGTAACCTGGGGAACCACGCTTCAGAGATTCAGAACCATGCAATTCATCAACCTTCAAGTCTCGCGCTCCCTCAGTCATCCTCCACTGCCCCTCATTGCGGGCTCTCACTGTGTCCCACAAACCTTTTGGTGCCCCTCGGTGGCTCCCCCGTTCCCCTCTATCAGCAACGGAGGGGTTGGTTCCTGAGTTGCCGTCATGCCGCGGTGCGCGGTCCTGCGCGGTCCTGGCGGTCTTTGAACCTCTGGCCAACCAAGTTTCACTGATAAGAGATAACGCGATATCGGAGATGCGGCCGTCGAACGCTTTCTTGTCTTCCGTCTTTGGCATCCTCCTCCATGCTTGCAGTGCAGCTGCATTGCGCTTCACCGACGAATCGACGTCGCCTGCGATAGACATGATGGCGGAGGCTGGGGCTGGCTGATCACGATCTCTGCGCACATCCATCTCACGATACGAAGCGAAGCCAACCTTGTTGCCTTGCCTGGGGCAGACGATGGACTGGGGTTCACCTACCTACCTCAGTGACTTTCGTCTCAGGTGCTCGATATACGCCGCCGTTGTCGGATCTGCAGTCTATCAGAGCACCTGTGCGACCTCTCCGCTACTTTCTTGACAGATCCAAGCAGCGAGGCAGCTAATCGTGATGCAGGATCGCCAGAAAGGGGGCCGATGTGTAGCGCGATATGTAACCGCGTCCGCCGTTCGCTCCCGCACGCGCCTTCCCTTGCTTGTATGATGTATCCAGTGCCTACTCCGTGTACGTCTCTGTGTTATCTGCCACGGGAGGCTAAGGCGAGGCAAGGCAAGCACGAAGGAGGGTAGACGTAAAGGTGTTTGGGTGTCTGGTATCATCCATCCGACTATCGTAAGCCATGGAAAGTGGCCGGGGCAGAGGGAACTTGGGCCTGGACCCCGGATTTCCTTGACTCATCTGTTCCATTGTGAAGACCGTCTGCTCCGTCTGCCCCTTCTTCCACCGCTCCATTCTACTAATCCAACCCCGTCCTGATCTGGTTTAAACAGAGCCCGTCGTCTCGAGGTGTTTTCCAAAACATCTTCTCTTTTTCATCTTGCCATCTCCCAGAAAACTTATACCCCAACCTCGGCGCTCTTCTTTCTCCGACCCCAACTCATCCGTCCGCCGCATCGCGACCTGCGCCCCAACATCACCACATCCACCTACAACCCCTTCACAACCAACCGACATAATGGGCTCTGTTCCGACCGAAATCACCGGCAGACTGGCCGGCAAGAACGCCGTCGTCACCGGCGCTGCTGGGTAAGCAAGAAATTTCCCCCTAAAGTCTCTTAGCCGCCTTATCATGAGGGGCGCATTCAGACGAACCCAACGGCTGGGCGTTGAAGATATACGCACGGCAACCCAACCACCAAGATGCGATAAGCTGACTGTTCCTTTTTTCCAAACAGAGGCATTGGTCTCGAGACCAGCATTCTCTTCGCGAAGGAGGGCGCCAGCGTCATGATGGCCGACATTTCCGCTCCTGCGCTCGACAAGGCCAAGGCCAAGGTTATCCAGCTCGTCCCCACGGCCAAGGTCGACACCAAGGTACGTTTGCCTCTATACACCCTGCACTTGGCGCGCCTGCGTCAAAGCGAATGAGATGTCTTGGAAGATTCCATTCCCGCCCCTCCGATAACCCGCCGAGTTACCCAAAAACACGTTGCACCTGCACCAAACACATGCGCGCCAGACAAATGATTGTCTCGCATCCTGCGCCGACCCAACACCGCAAAATAAAAATAATTACCCCGCCATTGCCCCGCCATCCATCATCCGTCAATTGCGCCTTGTGCCACCCTCCTTCCCCTACACACGAAACATCGCGAGATTGCACCCATTTTGGGATGTGCGACACATTCAATCGGGACACCGTAATTCTGACTGGACACGATTCAATAGGTCTGCGATGTTTCCAAGGAGGACCAAGTCAAGGCCCTCGTCGAGTCGGTCGACCCCTGGGGCGGTGTGGACGTCATGTTCAACAACGCCGGCATCATGCACGCCCGCGACGACGATGCCGTCAACACTCCCGAGGAGATCTGGGACCTGACCCAGAACATCAACGTCAAGGGTGTTTGGTTCGGTAGCAAGCACGCCGTTCTTGCTCTCCGCCGCGCCGGCAAGAAGAAGGGCTCCATCATCAACACCGCCTCCGTTGTCGCCCTCGTCGGCGCTGCTACTCCCCAGCTTGCCTACACCGCCTCCAAGGGTGCCGTCCTTGCCCTGACCCGCGAGCTCGCCATGGTCCACGCCCGCGAGGGTTACCGCTTCAACTCCCTGTGCCCTGCGCCTCTCAACACTCCCCTTCTCCAGGACTGGCTCGGCGACGACATCCCCAAGCGCATGCGTCGCGAGGTTCACTTCCCCACTGGTCGCTTCGGCGAGGCCATCGAGCAGGCCCAGGCCGTCCTCTTCCTCGCCTCCGATGAGGCCAGCTTCGTCAACGGCCACGACATGGTTGTCGATGGTGGCATGACCAAGGCCTACGTTACCCCCGAGGGTCCCGCGTTGGCTGCGCCGGCGAACAACGCCAGCCTCAACAGCCTCCAGTAAACGAGCAGGCTACGTGATCCGATACCATTTTCCGATAAACAACATACAAGGCACTGGAGTTTGGCGCGCTAGGTAAAGAGCTGGGGACACTGGTTGATGGTCATGATGATGAAATTGTGAATAGACGCTTGAAATGCTTCACCGTCCGTGGGATTTCGTCGTCGGGGAGACACAGCATAGTGATGCATCAAGGGTTGCAAGCATAGTACTTGGTTCAACATATCCAATTGATTTTGTTCATTCAAAGTTGGCTACACAGATCCTCAACGCCGCCCAATGCTGTTTTGTTTTCTGTTGATTGTATTTTTTATAGTCAGTGGAACTGGCTCTCGGTGTTGCCCTCGCCCATGCTCTTGCTGCTCGAGCTTCCGCTCTGGATAGCCCCGAGGATGCCGTCAATGTAGCTGGCGCCGCTCCACTTCTGGTGCGTCAACACGTCGCAGCCGCCCTCCTTCTCGCGCCTCTGCACAAGGTTGACGTACGCCAACATGCCGTCCGTCTTGAACTCCCGCGCCAGCTCGTTGGTGATGGTGGCGTTGGAGTGCAGGCCCGCCAGGGAGATTAGCTGCAGCACGAAGCCCTCCTTGGCGATATCCCAGATGAAGCTCTTGAGCGTCTCGTCCGTGAAGCCGTGCGCCATCCAGTTGAACGACGGGCTGAGGTTGTACACGAGGCCCTTGCCGGGGAGGACCTTTCGTACGGCCCTGGCCAGCTTCGACGCAACCTCGACGTTCGGATCGCCCGTCTCGACCCACAAGAGGTCGGCGTAGGGGCCGAAGGCAATGGCGCGCTTCGTGGCGGCCTCCATGCCGGCGCGGAAGTGGTAGAAGCCCTCGCGGGTGCGGGGGATGTCCCACGAGAAGTAGACGGGGGTCTTTGTGTGCTGGTTGGCGAGCTTGCGGCGCTGGGAGATGCCCATGTCGCGGTTCTTGCTCGTGGCCTCGAGGTAGGAGTCGATCTTGGCCTGGGAGACACCCTCCTTCTGCATGTGCGCGACGGCAGCCTCGTCAAACGTCACAAGCTTGGTAGACTTGACCCAGTTGGCCTCGAACGAGTCAATCTCGGCGCCTGCCGCGCCCTTGGCCTCCATGGCCTGGATGGTCTCGGCCAGGGGCTCGAGCTGCGGGTCGGCGACTCCAAGGATGAACTCGTGGTCGCGGACGTCGATGGCGCTGCTGATGAGCTTGCCGCTCTCCGAGTCTGTCCTGGCGAGGACGAGGTTCTCGCATCCCATGACGTCCCATTGGAAGCGGGCCGCGTTGAGGCGGTTGATGTGCTCTCCGGTAGGCACGAGGACCTTGCCGGCGAGATGGCCGCACTTCTTGCCGCCGTGCAGCTGGTCCTCAAAGTGTACCGCCGCAGCGCCGTTCTCAGCGAAGAGCTTGGCGAGCTTGAGCACGGCGGAAAGACCTCCGTGCCCGGTGTCACCGTCGGCG
This sequence comes from Colletotrichum chrysophilum, assembly GCF_026319265.1. Lineage (NCBI taxonomy): Eukaryota > Fungi > Ascomycota > Sordariomycetes > Glomerellales > Glomerellaceae > Colletotrichum > Colletotrichum chrysophilum. Next base: position 472,007 of record NW_026517305.1, on the reverse strand, counting down.
ACGATGGGCCGCAGGTAGTCTGTGTAGGGAGTGTTGGCGCGCTGCTCCGGTGTGAGCTTCCGTCTGGCATCCCATTGCTTGCGGTCGTGCATTGACTGGGCCTTGGCCAGGCGCTGGACCTGGTTCGGTACGGTGTTGTAGGGGTAGTCGCCGAAGTCGGGGGACACCTCGTTGGTGGATGTGAGGAGGGATGAGCAGGCCCAGCCGGAGATGTAGAGGACCTCTTGGTGCGGCGCTTGCTGGGTCATCTGGACGGGATCGATAGCACCCACTACCTCGCAGAATCAGTAACCTGTAGCAACATCAGGTCGGGCTCTGGAGGCTGCTTACTTGTGTGAATGGGCTTGCCCTCAGCGATGCGCTCTTGCACCAGGTTGAAGAGCTTTCTCGCCATGACAGAGCTGGGGTAGAACTGCTGCTGGGAACCACGCTTGGAGACAACATCGGCGGCACTGTAGGGGCGCTTGATGCCCTCGTATCTGGGTGACCGCCACCATGTCTCGACTTCCTTGATCTGTGCCTCATACAGGTCGTCTTCGGCAGCGCCCGCCTTCCTGGATTCGGGGAGGAGCTGGAACGCATCGCTGGACGGGGCTGCAGCGAAGGGGTTCGCGGGGGCCTGTGCCATGCTGCGGGTCGTCGAGATGCAGCGCAGGGCAATGGCTGGAGTGGCTGTCGGTCGCGGGACAGGAGTCCTTCGGGAGACTGCGCGTGTAGCAGCTCTCCGCAACATCGTGGCTGATTTAGGTATGCAACAGCTAGGTGACGGACGTAGGTTGAGACCAGTCTCTGGAGGGGTAATATTGTCGGTTGCGTATTCTGACAGCCGCCTAGCCAGCAAGGGCGCAACACGGATACTCCCAGCTACATGGACTTTTGCACTGAGAGAAGACAAATCCGAGCGGGACCGGTTCGGCGTTCGGTAGAAGCAACTTACATAAGATGGCTATGCCCTCATTCCTTTCGACCGTCTACTGGAAATAACGTGGACAATAGGCAAAACAGCATCGGCCACAGTTAGCCGGGCAAAAGCGAGGGTTTGGGCCTTGGTAAGCAACGGCAAAGAGACAGCCGCTGTCGACGGCTCACGCAGCCCACGTGAAGACCCAGAAGGGAGGGACACTGCGATCGATTGGCCAATTGACATGCCTCTGATCCGCCAGAGCCCCTCGGCTTGCCTCGGTCCAGTCCCTCTTCCCCTCAGACGTGGGCCACTTCCGGGGGGTCGCCGTGTGCCGCAGCCAGTGAGGGGGCACGGATAGTGAGCACCGAGCTCCTCAGTGAGGTCAACCCGCACTGCCCGCGCTGCCCGCTACCCGCTAATCGTGGCGGGGAGGAGGAAGGTGGGAAAAGCTGGGGTCCCGCCCCCGTATCCCCCACTGCCACTGCACCAGAATGCTCCTCGTCTGGCAATAACGGCAAGGCGAATGTGCCTGTGGACTGGAAACCTGCCAGCCACTGTCAGTACAGGTACCTGTACTGCTATCTCAGTTGAAAGCATTAGGGAAACAGGTAGCCTACCGTATCTCAGAGGAGGTGTTTTGCAGTGAGATGCTGTACACAGAAACAGCCCGAGTGAGCTCCCATGCATGTTGCTCTGGTACAAGCATGGCAACCCCCTTGGAGCGCGTCAATGCTCCTGGCCCAGGCTTCTCCAACCTCGGGCTAAACTCATGGTCTGTCTCGGCCTAAGGTAGGTAGGTAAGGTAAGGTAAGCTGTGTCGGCCATGTACCAGGTACGCCGCCTCCAAGAGGTTCCCGAAGCATGTTTGTCTCTTTTCTCGTCCTCCAATTCTTCCACCGCCGTCGCATCTTCCTCCCAAATCATAACCATCCAACTTAGCAATTCAATCTGTTGACCTAGCCAGCGTGAGACAGCAGGTCCGATATCAGTCAAGCTTTTTTACATAGGGCTGCTTCTTCCCCGTCACTTTCACCCCGCCAAATACCCCTCCTTCACTGCTCCTCTCTCCCTTGAGCTCCCTCGCGACCGGCTACACAATGGCGATGAACGTCACGCGAAGCACCAGAGCTCTGGGAGCTCTGCGGGTATGTTGACAAGCCCATATCGAGCTTCGCTCAACTTCAAAACACTCAAGGCTAACTCGAACAAGCCCTTGGCAGCTCGCTCTGCTCTCAATGCCCGCCAGTACTCCTCTTCTTCCGAACCAGACCTCAAGACCACCCTCAAGCAGGTCATCCCGGCCAAGCGGGAGCTCCTGAAGAAGGTCAAGGCCCACTCCGACAAAGTCATTGGCGAGGTCAAGGTCGAGAACACCCTCGGCGGCATGCGCGGTCTCAAGGCCATGGTTTGGGAGGGCTCAGTCCTCGACGCGAACGAGGGCATTCGCTTCCACGGAAGAACCATCAAGGACTGCCAAAAGGAGCTCCCCAAGGGAAAGACAGGAACAGAGATGCTCCCCGAGGCCATGTTCTGGCTTCTCCTGACCGGCCAGGTCCCCTCCACAAACCAAGTTCGCAAGTTCTCTCGAGAGCTCGCCGAACAGGCTCAGCTTCCCGCATTCGTGAACAAGATGCTCGACGACTTCCCCACAGACCTGCACCCAATGACCCAGTTCGCCATCGCCGTCTCTTCCCTGAACTACACTTCAAAATTCGCCAAGGCCTACGAGCAGGGTCTCAACAAGGCTGATTACTGGGAGCCCACTTTCGACGACGCCATCTCTCTGCTGGCCAAGCTTCCCACCATTGCCGCCAAGATCTACCAGAACTCCTACAAGGGCGGCGGTGCCCTCCCTGCCGAGGTCGACCTCGAGCAGGATTGGTCTTACAACTTCGCTGCTATGCTTGGAAAGGGCGGCAAGAAGAACGAGAACTTCCAGGATCTTCTGAGGCTCTACCTCGCCCTCCACGGTGACCATGAGGGAGGCAACGTCTCCGCCCACGCCACCCATCTGGTAGGCAGCGCTCTCAGCGATGTCTTCCTCAGCTACAGCGCCGGTCTCCAGGGTCTTGCTGGACCGCTTCACGGGTGAGTTGAGCAGTGTCGAGCCCGATCCCCAAAGCAGTAACTAACAGAAACTAGACTCGCCGCTCAGGAGGTTCTTCGATGGATCCTCCAGATGAAGGACAACATCCCCAAGTCCTACTCTGACAAGGACGTCAACGACTACCTGTGGTCCACTCTCAACTCCGGCAGAGTCGTTCCTGGCTACGGCCACGCCGTTCTCCGCAAGCCCGATCCCCGTTTCGAGGCCTTGATGGACTACGCCGCCGCGCGACCCGAGATTGCTCAGGACCCAGTCTTCCAGCTGGTGGAGAAGAACAGCCGCATCGCTCCTGAGGTCCTCAAGAAGCATGGCAAGACCAAGAACCCTTACCCCAACGTCGACTCTAGCTCAGGTGTCCTCTTCCACCACTACGGCTTCCACGAGACGCTTTACTACACCGCCACCTTCGGCGTCTCTCGTGGTCTTGGCCCCCTTGCACAGCTCATCTGGGACCGCGCTCTCGGCCTGCCCATTGAGCGTCCCAAGAGCATCAACTTGGAGGGTATTCTCAAGCAGGTTGAGGGTGCTTAAGGGAGGGAATGAAGGAGAATAAGTGAACGTGGAAAAGTCTTCCTAAAATGAATCACGTAACGTCATGCTATCTAGATCTAGCCGGAGTTCACTGTAAAGTTTGAATTGGATGTTACTCAATACGCCGGTGTATGCTACCGTGTGACCCGCATCTCGAGATTAAAGGAGGTTCTCGACTCCCCCATCCACAATTGCTATTGATGCATAAGAACGTAGAGGGTTACAGCAACAGCCCAGTCCCCTCGTGGCCAGTCACTGCAATGCCACTTGGCATAAACCATGGACGTAGCAATCAACTGTTGGGTGCACGTAAATGAATCCACAAAGGTCACTTGATGGCTTTGGCACCATTCGACATAGCGGACACCACGACGAGGCCTGATATTACCTGCATCTCGTGTTGGGGCCTCCTGTTCAGCTTCACGCAACTTAATATCGAGAGCATATTTGCCAGCCGAACACGGCCTCGGAGTTGATTGTCAGTTGCAATTCAGCCGGTAAGCTGAGACCATCGAGGCGCTACCGTGCCGCTGGGCTCATATTATCTGGCGAAGTCGGAACGACCATTGCTATTAACCGGGCTCGCCCAATAAGACTGGTCCTCGGTACGCGCCGGATATTCAGGGTCCTGCTGCTGAATATGGTTAGTGTGGAGCTTCAATCTTTGGCGCTGGGTGGTATCACCGTATGAACTCTCGGTTCGAACATGGAGTGTGTTAAGTATCCATCGCAAGTCGTATGAGAGAGATCCATCAACTACTCTGAGGAGCGCCGGCAGTTCAGACTCATAAATTAGTCATAATGCCGCATCTTTGTAGGCCAATGCTCCAAACAGGCTCCAGTGAAGACTGGGGGGGAAAGAAATAACTAGAAACTTCTCCATGTCAGAGGCACGTTGATAGATCAAATCACACACCAGTTCAGGTTCCAAACAGCCTCCTCATTATCCATGTTGAAGATAACAGTACAGAGGCACCCCTCACGAGACGCTCATGCATGTTAGAAAGTTCCTCAATAGTCTCGGGCGTTTCTGCAAGCCCCAGGAAATAGCGATTTTGGTTCAATTTCGATTCATTTGCATCCTTTCAACCGCAAATTGGCCGAAATTCCATTGCAGCATGACCAATTGGAAGTGCTGAGGCCTTTATTGTACAACTGTACGGACACTGAAATAGACAAGCGTCGATGGACTTCGGTAAAAATTGAAGTTAATGTATGAGCATCAGATGGGCCTTTTGCATGAAGCAGTGGCATTGATTCGTGCCGCGAACCTCGTATCGTGACCCGAATCTTCACGGTTTCGCTTGGTCCTTGTCAAGGACACCAGAAGAGCCTACCGTATTGAAGTCCTAAACGCTGCTTTTTATGAATCTAGCAGTATCATCTTACGTATAAATAAGCAAGTGGTTCCAGTGTTTCCTATCACGCAGTAGTAGCACCACCTCCATCCTTGATTCCCATCTCATACTCCGATACAGATAATCACAATGAAGAACTTCCTCTTGTTCCTTCTCCCCGTTCTCGTCGCTGCCACGCCACTTGGGCCGACAGGCATCTCGGACACCCCCGACCCCAAAGAGATTCAGATCGTCGGTTCCAGCTTCTCCGGCAGCGGTTGCCCCCAGGGCTCCGTCTCAACCACAATCTCCCCTGACCGAACCGTCATTACCTTTGGCTTCGACCGTTTCCAGACCTACATCGGCCCCGGACTCTCCATCGCCGACCGTACCAAGAACTGCGCCCTCCACCTGAGTCTTAAGTACCCTGGTGGCTTTCAGTTCGCCGTCGTGGAGAGCACCTATCACGGCTACGCCCAGCTCGACGAGGGAGTCACTGGGACGTTCTTCTCAACCTACTTCTTCTCTCAAGATGCCTCATCCACGACCACCACTCAGACCTCCATCTCTGGTGGGGGCATCTGGAAAGATGGACAGGTGTACACCAAGCAGGATAGCATCCCGACTGCATCGATTATCTGGGCCCCATGCGGCGCAACGGGCATTCTCAACGTCAACAACCGCATTGCCCTGACTTCAAAGAATGCGACGTCTTATGGTGCCATCACTGACGATGACGCTACCGTTGCCTTTACCCAGCAGGTTAACGTAAAGTGGCAAGCCTGCAAGGCCTGATCATTTTATATGATTGACCAAACAAGCCAACCTACGTGACATCAACTTCTTCGAGACAACAAACAGGGTTGAGGTATTTCTTCCATGTTATTCAGTACTAGTTCATAGTCAAGATGCGAAATTCAAGTCAATCAAGCCTGTATACGAGACCGAGACCAAATCCCCAATATGGTGAAAATCACGACCTTTCTTCAAGATATTTGCCAAGCTTTTCCAATCCTTCCTTCAACACGTCTGTGCGACAAACATATCCGAACCGCATCTGCCCTTCAAACTCAACCCCTTGCCCGAAGCAGGTTGAGCCTGGCATGACAAGGACGCCGGTGGCCTTCAGAATCTCCAGGCAGAAATCGGCGTCGTTCACAAGCTTGCCGTTTCTCTTGAAACCAATCATGGCAGTGGTGCCTGCAGTGGGTTTGATTTCCCAGAAGCAGGAAGAGCTGTGCTTGTTGATGAAGTCCTCAACGAGAGCAAGGTTGGTTCTCGCAAGCTCAATGTTCCTCTTCAGAAGGTTCGGCCTCACCGCATCTGAGAGCGCGTATCCTGCCACTCTGTCGTCCAGTTGGGAAACGCTGATAGTGGTGTAGTTCCGGGCGCTCTTGATGGCGTCGATGATGGCTGGGTCTCTGGACGCAATCCACCCAAGGCGGATGCCTGCGAGAGAGAATGCCTTGGACATACTCGAAGTGGAAACTGTCTTCTCATATCCCAGGGACAGGATAGATGGGGGAATGGGCTCCCCCTCGGGCAAACTGTGGAAGAGAGGGCGGTAGACCTCGTCCGCCATAACGATGATGCCCCTAGCTTTCGCGAAGTCGATAATATCAAGCAGGACTGACTTTGGCGTTGTCGCTCCAGTAGGGTTGTTCGGGTTGTTAATGATGATCATCTGGTGAGATGTTAGCTTAGCTACTAATTGACCGCTCGTGATTCAAACCTTTGTGTTCTTTTGAACCAACCCCTCAAGCTCCTTGACGTCGGGAATGTATCGGTTCTCTGGCTTCGTCTTCCACAGACTGATCTCCGCCCCAAGGCTCTTGGGGACCTCATAGAGCTGTTGGTACGTGGGATAGATACAGATGACATGATCGCCTGGGCCGACGAGACTGTACAGGTGAAGGAAGTTGGCGACTATGGCTCCTTGAGTGACGACAACCTGGTCGCTGGGAAGGTCCTCCGAAGCCTCATCTCGGTACAGATTGGCAATGTTTTGGCGCGTTTCTTCCGACCCATAGATTGCTCCATAAGTGAGTCGTCGGGTTGCTATGTCAAGCGGGCCGGGAACGGTAGGGTCGGAACATAACTGCGTGAGTTCTTGAATAGACACTGACTCGCAACAGGTCTCGGCAAGATTGAGGGCTCCTGGCGTGGTTTCCAAGCGATCCATCCATTCCTCCACCTCAAAAGGCTTGATTTGAACCATGATGTCGGTTTATAGTTGGTGATTGAATCTGGGAGAGGAGCACCCGGGGGCAAAGTTTTACAGATAAGGGAGAGTGCCGATTACCCAAAATCTAGGAAGCAAGACGTCTGGAGGGTGGTGTCGACGGCGAAACCTTTAAATAGTTCCAGGATCTTGCGGACTCCCTCTTCAATCGTCAAACAATATTGTCAACTCCACTTAGCAGCGTCTTGATTGACAATTCGCGCCCTCCCGTCGCGCCCTCCCGGTGGTCTTGTCAAGCTCAAAGACATGAGACCGTGCGAAGACGACCCCACTTGGGAACCTTCGGAAGGCAACTTCGAGACGAGCTTTTAGTTGGAGTCAGGCATCGAAAAGTAGGTATGGACGATCTCCGAGGAGCGCAGAAGCTCGAGAAAGTCGCCTGAGACTCAGGAATTTGACCGATGGAACCGAACTTGAATAAGTTATTCTGTCTGCCATGTGGAAGACAGCAGTAGCGCCGACTAACCATTGAATTACTTACATCTCATTGGCTTGAACGCCTAAATTTCCATTTCTGGAAGTCTCCACATCTCACTTACCGGCATCTAAGAAGTAAACCCCGGCAAACTTGAGGGGTTAGCCCAAATGAGGGACAACTCATCCGCGCCCTTCCACCAGCAGTGCTGCGCAGTTTTTCGAGATCTTTGATGTGTTTTTTTCTTCTCCCCTTTTCTTCACTTCCGAAATGGGTGTCTACTCTCTTGGTCCGGAGATATGTTATATTATGTACGAAATAATGACCTTCTTCTCGTCCCTAGGCTTGAACTTCCGCACGCCGACATCACAGTCCTTCAATGACACTCTCATAACGCCACGACTAATTTTTCGTTTTTCGAGGGCAGAATAGGACTCCGAACAGATCGCGTTGCAGAAAAAAAAAGCGACCTTGGTCCCTGATGCGGTGATGCCGCTAGAAAAGAGATCAGTTGGACCAAATCTCGGGTTCACTGAAAGTGATGGTCGCGTTCTCGAGTTTGATTCCTGCATTGAAACGCAAAAGTCCTGGCCAGAAGTTTGGGAAGTACTCATCGCCTACCGCGTTGGTGTTCTTGCCCTCTTCAACGTCCCCATCTCCTTGATCCAGGTCATAAACGCCCAAAGACGCGCTGTCAGTGACCTGGCCTGGCACAGTGGCCGCCCAGTGATCCGTACCTGCCAGTTCTCCATAGGTACTGTTTGCGGACGGCAAAGGCGGCTGTGCCAGGGTCGCGTTGACTCCGAGTATCTTGTACAGATCGGTGCTGAAAGGCAAACCGTTCACCAAGTCTGGCTTGAATGAAGCCTTGAACCAAGGCTTCTTCGCGGGCATAGATTCGCTCAGATCGCCCGTGGTATCATGCGGGTAGATTTTGACCGTGGTTTCACCATTCTCCTTCTCAGTCCAGTCAAAACGAGCCAAATGCTTTGGGATGTTCCAGTCTGTGATTCATTAGTGGTTTGCTCCGACTCTTAGTAAACGCGACGGGTGCAACTAGTTGAAACATACTCGTTCTTCCGTTCCAGCAGGTGTACTTCTGGCTGACATAGATGCGGCTGACCCTGACATTCTTGTTCTCTTCGCGTTCACCCTCGGCGTTGGTGTGGTTGTACTTGAAGAACCCAGGCACAATGAGCAGTTCATCATACGGTCCGACAGGGCTCTCGCTGTATCGAATGATCTGAATCATTCCCAAAATACCCAGATACTCGCCCTCAGTAGCCGAAGCATACTGTCGCTCCAAAGGTGGAAATGCCTTGTTCGGAAGGTCATCCGACAGAGGGACCAGGGTGATGGAGTAGACAGTACCCTTCAAAGTCCATGGTGCAGGCGCAAGTTCAATCGGAGCGGTTGAGTTGTTGTCCCACTGGGCCGCAGATAGCCCAGCAAAGACAGCGAACAGGCACGAAGCACTGAACTTCATGGTGGTGTCGAGATACCGATGGCAATACCCAAACCAACACGCTAAGATTACAGGGCAGCACAGTCGTTAAATACACATTTGTTGGTTCAAATTTGGCTTGCAAACTTGATCAGCCAGGGATTTCCCTCAACCCTTCGATAAGGCTCTCGGCAGTGTGCGAGTGGCAGGCCCTTTTACGGCAAGTACATCGCCATAGACCCTCTCATCAGGGTATTAATGCGGGAATTCATTCGAAGCTCACTTATGATTTCGCAGATCCCCATTTCTGTGATTCTTGTCAGAATTGACAATCCGCTGGCCCGCATATCCACAAGTTCTGTTCTGGCAACTCAATTCGTCAAGTATCCCTAGCACTGCTTACACTGCCCTTGTCAAACCCGCGTGCCCCCCATGTCTTCTCGACGTTATAACCAATTAGCGAAGGGCGCCAGTGCTTGCGGAGGGTCACACCGGCGGGTGGATTGTCAGTCTCAAGTGGAAATGTTACGCTGTAGGGCAAAGACAGTGGATCCAGGGTACGCTGGCAATGGAGACCGAAGAGACGACACACACGGCATCTTCGGATTCATTCTTGTTGCACTGACTCTTGTGCCCTGCTAGGAGGCCAATATGTTTGGAAAGGGGGTCCAATTGGGAATGATCAACGGAATTCCAGCAAATGGGAAATAACCACCAATGATGGCGGACGGGAAGCTGCAGCCTTCCGTCACACAAACATCGGAAGTCAGCCGGACGGTGTAACTGTTTGAATGCTGGGCACAAGCTTGGCTATTTCTCTATAAAACTCTTTCGTTTCCAATATGTCATCACCATTCGGATGAAACTCGCCTGCACCTTCTCACTCAGTCTCAAAATGCTTCTCTTTAAATTCTTAATTCTTTCATCTGTCACAGCACTTCCCGTACTTGATCCGGTACTCGATCCCATCACCGGCAGCATTTGGACAACACTGGATGGTCTTGTTCATACGTCTCTGGGCAGTCTCACAGGTACAGTCGGTCTAGAACAGGCATACGATTATGTCGTTGTCGGGGCCGGTACGGCTGGCAACACCATTGCCTACCGTCTTGCAGAAGCTGGTCATACCGTCGCCATTGTCGAGGCCGGGCTTTCTTACCAAGTTGGCAAACCCATCATTGGACCTGCACCTCTCGGCGACATCATCGGCGTCGGATCCAACCCAGTCGACAGCATACCAACCGTGGACTATGGGCTGAAAACTGTCCCTCAAGTTGGTGCGGGGGGCCGCGAGATGCACTACCCGCAGGGAAAGTGTCTTGGTGGCACATCGGCTCTGAACTTTATGATCCATCATCGACCGAACCGGGGCGCATTGGACGCTTGGGCCGATGCTGTTGGTGATGATAGTTACAGATTCGACCAGTTTCTCCCATTTTTCCGGAAAAGCTTTATGTTCACGCCTCCAAACACCAAAACCCGCTTGTCGAATGCAACTACCACATACTCCGAGAACGACTTCGATGCATCATCGAACTCTCACATTCAGGTGACTTACGCCAACTGGACACCCGTATGGTCAACATGGGCAGCCAAGGGGTTTGAGGCGCTCGGAATGACGTTGACGGACCGCTTCAACCAGGGCGTGCTGGATGGTTACCATTATGCTCAGACAACGATAGATCCCGGAGCACAGGTCCGGTCTACCTCGGCTGAATTCATTTATGCGGCAAGAGATACCAATATGAGCGACAAGCTCACGGTCTACCTGGGTACTCGAGCCAACAAGGTGCTCTTTGATGAAGACAAGAAAGCCACTGGCGTTGAGGTCACTGCCCTGGGTCAGCTGAAGCATACGATCACTGCGAGGAAGGAGGTCATTCTTTCAGCCGGTGCCATTCACACACCACAAATTTTGATGTTGTCTGGCATTGGACCTGCAGAGCATCTTGTAGAGCACGACATTGATGTCATCGCAGATCGTCCAGGGGTGGGACGCAACCTCACTGATCACGCGCTATTCGGCCCAACATACCAGGTGACCTTCGACACACTCAACAAAGTTCTCGGGGATCCTGTCGCTCTTTCTAAAGCCGTCCTAGATTATGGACTCACCCAGACAGGTCCACTGACAAGCAACGTGGCCGAGTTCCTGGCTTGGGAGAGAATGCCCAGCAGCGCCAACTTAAGCGAGTCAACCTGGTCTCAGCTTCTATCTTTCCCTAAAGACTGGCCTCATATCGAGTACTTCCCGGCTGCGGGCCATATCGGCTCCTTCAACATTCCATGGTTGGATCAGCCAAAGGATGGGAAAATGTACGCTGCCATCATTGCAGCGTTGGCTGCGCCCCTCTCCAGAGGCAACGTATCACTTGCCAGCAACTCACCCTCGGATCATCCGCTCGTAAATCCGAATTGGTTGACCCATCCAGGTGACTTGGAGGTCGCGGTGGCCATGTACAAGCGTATTCGCGATGTCTTCAACACGGATGCGGTGCGAAGCGTTCGCGCTAGCGATGCAGAGTATTGGCCAGGCGCAGATGTGAAGACGGATGAGGAAATTCTGGCTACCATTCGGTCAAGCGTGATGGCGGTTATGCATGCCTCCTGCACTGCACGTATGGGACACCGAGATGATCCGACGGCTGTGACAGATAACTTGGCCAGGGTGATTGGGGTTGACAAGCTTCGCGTCGTGGATGCGAGTTCGATGGCACTACTACCGCCTGGGCATCCCCAAGCACTCATATACGCCTTTGCTGAGAAGATAGCGGACTCGGTTATTCGAGACATGTAGTAGAACATGATCCGCATATTTCTCATGCAAGCATATCCACCAAAATGCGAACTCAATTCGACCGCCGACCCAAGTTCGAGCGTACTTCTACCGCCACGATTATTAGGATACAGTCCACTACCGATGAGAGATCGTCCTACTGTTGGCCACCGTGGCGTGTGATGTTTTCAAACCCAAGCGTGTCTGCGACGAATTCGTATTGGATGTCTATCAAGGTAAAGGACGGACCATTCCTCTGTATTATTCAGCCAGAAGAACACAGGCATCGCTCAGCTGCAAGGTGGAAAACCCTCCAGGTATGCATCTGTCTGATTTGTTAGCGTCACAATATTCTTTTGCGGGTGTATAGACATATGTGATGGGCAATTGCCTTTACGGTGAGATTTCAAAAGCCACATTTATCATCACGCGACTTCTAAAGAATGACTTTGACGTTCTCATGCATTTGGTGGCGCTGTTCGAGAAAATACCGAATTCCCGGCGAAGTTTCCTCAGGTCAAATGCACACATGCATATTTTCAAATCGAATTTGTTCGCCGAGTCATATTTCGCATATTGAATAATTACCTTGTTTGACGTCTATTAGATATTTCACTACTTAACTGTGGCATGGCTGCCCATAGATAAATTCTTGGCCTTCTCGGTCTTTATCAGTAGTGTCGGCGAAAACGCCGAAGCTGTCATGGATTTAGCTCGCCAGCTCTTGGCAGCTTCGGTGCCCAGACCGAGATTAATGTTGAGCTGAAACTTTGTCATGCTTCTCGTTGACCTTGTGCGACTCGCAGCCGCATGTCAGTGCGTTTTGGGTTTGGGAATTACTTCGGCGCTTCCACCGAGCTGGACTGCAGTTCCCCCACGGGGTCCCCTCAAGTTCGATTGACACATCAAGATTCCTCGACGCCACTGTGATAGATATTAGCGGCTTCTCCCGCCCCGGATTTTGATTTAAGCTTACCATGCCCTCCAAACAGCAGCCCCTCGGTCTCACTCAGAGAGCAGGAGAAAGTAGCCAGTCATTACTGTCATCAGAGGACACCATGGCAAAAGCTTCGGATGAGACGTGAGTCGATCAATATCAATCGCTGTTTTCATAACGGCAATCTCCTAACTTGAAGCAGAACAAAGTCAACGTCGGACCTGGGTGTCAATTTCAGTCACCGTGAATCTCAGCACCGTGCTGTCGAAGTTCCCTCCGGAGAGTAAGTCTTCACTTCTTTGCTTCAGGACCACTTGTGAGTCTTTGAAACTCACAGCATCGTAGAATCAAAAATCCATTAGCCGGGATACCCAAGCTACAGCTCCAACAAGATGTGCACCATTTCGCCGAATTGTATGAGATGAGAGGCGAGTCCTCTTTGCTCTTCAAAGGGGCGTTGGTTTCTCAGAGACCTGGGGACTACGAAGACATCGAGGAGCTCAACGAGGCCGATCGAGACGCTTTGCGGAACGAATCTACCCATCGATGGAAACATCCTACGGCTCTTTACTTCACTATCTTCATGAACTCCATTGGCGCCATGATTCAAGGATGGGACCAAACAGGTTCTAACGGTGCCAACCTGTCTTTCCCTCAGGCTTTCGGAATATCAGACAAAGGTCCTGAGTGCCTTGCTGCCGGTACTTGCGACAGAAACTCTTGGATCATAGGCGCTATCAACAGTGCGCCATACATGGCTATCTGTCTTTTGTGAGTTTGAGATCAGCCTCCGTATGAGCATCATACTAATCGACTCTTGATCAGTGCTTGTTGGCTCTCTGACCCCGTCAATGACTGGATCGGCAGACGCGGGGCCATCTTCGTGGGCGCAATATTCGGTGTTATTGGGCCACTCGGACAAGCCTTTTGCCAGAGCTGGCCGCAGATCCTGGCATGCAGAATCCTTTTGGGCATCGGCATGGGCCTGAAAGAAGTCACTGTGCCGGTCTTTTCCGCTGAGAACGCACCCGCCAATATTCGTGGCGCCTTGGTCATGTCGTGGCAGCTGTTTGTTGCATTCGGAATCATGCTTGGGTTCAGCGCCAACCTGGCAGTCGCCAACACCGGTGATATTGCGTGGCGCCTGCAACTTGGCTCAGCAATGATCCCAGCTGTACCTCTCCTATTCGGCATCTACTTCACTCCAGAATCTCCAAGATGGTTGCTGAAGAAGAAAAAGTGCAAACAGGCTTATGAGTCGCTTAAGAGGCTCCGTGGATCGAGTTTTCTCGCGGCTCGCGACCTGTATTACATTCACAGCCAGCTGCAAGAGGAGGAAAACATGATTGCGGAGAAAGGCTTTGATAAGGGCAATTTCTTCACTAGGTGTGTCGAGCTCTTCACGATTCCACGCAATCGTCGTGCTACTCAGGCATCGGGCATTATCATGGCGGCGCAGCAGTTCTGCGGTAGTGAGTACTACCCCTTGGGATCGAACCGGATGAATCGATTGACACTAAAATCTTCTTCTACCCTAGTCAACATCATGTCTTTCTACTCTTCAACCATTTTTGAGAACGCCGGGGCAAGTAGCCAGACCGCACTCCTAGCTTCATGGGGTTTCGGCATGGCCATGTTCATCTTTGCCATCCCAGCTCTGTGGACCATCGATACTTGGGGTCGAAGGACCCTACTTCTTGCAACATTCCCAAACATGGCTATTACTCTCTTAGCAGCTGGAATGGCGTTCTACATTCCTGCGTCTAGTCCGGCTCATCTAGGTGTCATTGCCACGTTCACTTACATCTTCGCTGCCTTCTACGGCCCAGGGGAAGGGCCATGTGCCTTCGTATACTCAGCAGAAGTTTTCCCTCTATCTCACCGCGAAGTGGGCATGTCATGGGCCGTGGCGACCAACAACTTCTGGGCTGTCATTGTGGCGCTCACCTGGCCACCCATGATGCGAGGCTTAGGACCCCAAGGCTCCTTCGGCTTGTTTGCTGTTACCAACATAATCTGCTTCGTAGCCATCTTCTTGTTCATGCCGGAGACAAAGCAGCGATCCTTGGAAGAGCTTGACGATGTGTTCTCCGTATCGACTCGACGTCACGCATCCTATCAACTAAAGGAGGTACTTCCGTGGTGGACCAAGAGGTACATTCTTCGACAGAGGAACGTTATGGAGCCGAAGTTGTACCAGTTCGAGATGGAGGAGAATGTGGAGGCTGCATCAGGACGTTAGCATGAGCCGACTTGAATACATAAGACGCTGGCTTCGAGTGTACATACCCCAGTCCATAGATATTTGCCCCGGGGGGTATTGCCAGAGCGACAGGATCATCTTGATGAGAATAAGGAGCAAGGCCCCTGCGCAAATGCAAGATTTATGTGGATGATAGATACATAAACAAGCAAGTGGTATGTTCAACTTCCATTATACCATCATACTTTCTGCGACGCAATACGTCCATGTTGAAAGTTATTGAAGTCCTTCAGGGATTCCCGTGCCATTTCCGTATCCAGGCGTTTGCTTTTCCTTCGTGTAGTGCAGTATTACATATTGGTGCGACTAGGTGCGCGCATTATCTGACACGATGTTATTCCCGTTTCCGGCTACCTCTTTCTGGTCAAGTATTCCATGAACAAATAGTTGTTGCACATCATTTCCTCCTGCACTCGTAGCTGCGGATAGCGTCATTGAAGCGCCCATTTCCATCGCCCAGGTTGCTGTCGTCCTGGTTGCGATAGCTGTCACCGCGGCACTCACGCTCACTACTGAGAGTCAACAACCTTGTCACGGAGTAATATGGTCCCCTCATCGAAGTTGAGACTTACCGGTACCAAGTGCAAGTGTTGCGATCTCGATCATTGTTCCGAATCGAACTGATGCGATCGATGAATTCGGAGCGCACGTTGTCTGCCATGTGTGAGCCAAGATATTCCTCCGCCTTGCTAGAAAAACATCTGTCTTAATATCGTAATATTAACTCACAGCATGACCCAGTCTGAATGAGATCATTCATACAGTCTCCTCTGAAGCCGCGATCGGTACACATGAAGACGGATACCTCAGCGCGAGGAACCAACACAGGGGCAGAGTCATCGTTCGCAGGGGCAGCCACAGCAGCAGCGGCGGCACAAGCGACTAAGATAAGGTTGAGGTTGACAAAAACCATGTTGATCGTTGGTATTGAAGTTGCGAAGGTGAAGAAGGACGTTGGATATCGGTGAGTGATGAACGAACAAGAGAGCGGTATTGAGCACGGCTATATATGCCTTTTCGTGGCAATAGTTGCTGGCGAACACCATCTTCCTTAAACCTTCGTTTTCGTCTCTCATTCATCTCATTCGTGACCCAATCGGAGCCTAGGCCCATCCACTGGGAAACTTCAGTGAGGCAATCACCATTACCCCAAATATTAAGCGCATCTCCGCACACCAACCCCAGTAGCCCGGTTTCATGATGCCATGGGTACCCTACGTCGACTCAGCCAGACTAAAACAAAATACCGTAGTTGAACACCGACATTTAACATCGATTTCGCAGCAACTGCATAGAATTTACGCTTAAATTTGACTACGAGGCTAGACTAATTCGTTTTGAAGGAAAAGTGAGGCTTATGCATAAGAGAGATGCAACTTGCTATGTAATAAACGACATCGGACGATAGGAAACCGGAAAACAGGAACCGCCATTGGACCATTGTTTCACGCAGCTGGCTTTTTATTGCCGTCTATCATGAACCTGTCGTTCAATCCCCGCCAGTAAGCTACTTCTTTCTTACCAGGTGATTCTAGGTAGGCGTTTGCGGTTCGGGTGGAGGTTCCAAGAAATCAACACGTCAGATGCAGCTCGGAAGGTTATAATCCACACTGCGCCTTCCTGGGCATTATCACACGATTGGTCTTCGCTTTCCAAAGTCTAGACGAAATTGCCTTTTCTGTTCCAAACCTTGATCTTGGATCAGGATTCCAAAAACTCTAGAAAGCACCGAAAACTGCCGTTTTCTTCGCACGCTCGGTCTTCGAAGCCAAACAAAGTTGGTTTGATGTTGCAATGTCAATGCAATTGAGCGTCATTTTTGCTAGAGCATCTAGCCGGGATGGTTTTCAGTGGCCAACCTCACTCAGAGCTAGCTGCCTATTGAGGTGTCATCATACCACTCGTAGTACCACACCATGCTCGAGAATGTCACCAAACACTCGCAGTTCGTTGATCACCGTGGACAGTCATTTCGGACAAGGAAAATGGAAACGTAAAGCGTATCTCGAAGGATCCAGGACGTCGACGTCGTTCATCTGAGAACAATTGACAGGTCTTGGCAAGAATTCTATCGCAGCATAGAGAAGGTGAACGAATGGAGCGAAATCTAGGGTCTTTCATGTCAACGCGGACTATCATGCCAATGCAAGTGGTTAGATGGGATAACGTTTTCCTTGCACGAAGTGTATATAGCAAGAACAAATAATATCATTACAATTCAACGTCGTTGCCATCGACCGTCTGCACCAGATCACTCATGGCCTGGTAGTCCACTTGCAGCCAAGATTCACTCCATATATCGGTAATACCCATTCTCACGGCATCATTGGCAGCCAAGTCAGCCACAGAATTTGGACTGCAAGGAACGAGATCTGCCAACTGTGTCATCAACGGCTTCCAAGCGAATCGGATCGCATCATCAGGTACTTACCCATAATTCTCGAGAGTATTAGAGCTGCGCGGCCTGCGATTGGCTCAAAAACTGCCATGGTTTGTAGTGTTTTCTGTGAATTCTCAATTTGTCCCCTCCAGACTACGGCAGACGGATGGTGGAGATCATATATCAGGCACGTTACGCTGACGAAGACGGCTGTGACGAGCCAGTATGTTGCGTACCATGCCAAAGCCCCTGGACAGCTAGAACGAGTGAGAAAAAAGCTAATGATAGACTGCGTGCAGTCTTGAGCCGCTGTAATACAGCGTACGACAATGTCATTCGCGTCGTTTGTATTAAGGGGTTGGCGTCTCTGAAGAGCATCGAGAAGAAATGGCCGAGTCAAAACGATTCGCAGGTGCTGTGCACGCCAGAGAAGAATCATGCGTGGCACATCGAACCATGCGTGATCAGGGGCAGGCGACTGTTTGAAGAACGGTGGTAGGGATTCTTGCCATTGGAGGACTCGATTGTCCAGGGCTAACATCTCGGCTCGCTGCGGCAATCTTCTTTCCAATAACCTGGCATTAACCTCATTGCTGATATTGGCCAATTTGCACTGCCATATGAGAGAGGATGTCACGGTTGGATAATCTCGGGGTTCTCCGAGAGCCTCGTTATCAACTGCAAGATCAGAGTCGTCCAGATTCACTGGTAATTTGACATTTCCTCCAGCCAGCAGGATAGAGGATCTTCCGAAAGTCAAGCGTGCCCCAGAATCGAAGATGAACAGAGTCCACCATACTCGACGTCGTATTTCCATTGTGAAGGGTGTAATCGATACGTCTGAGAACTCGCGATGCAGTCCGAGGCCCAGAGCCATGTTCATCGCAACTCCAAGAAATGTGAAGCCACTGTTGGGCTTGTTCCGCTTTTGTAGATAGTTCGCCATCAATAGAAAGGCCTGAACAAGGTGTATCGATCCGCGCTGTAGCAGGTCCATGGACAACGCCGACTGGGCGTGGTGAAAGAAAAGGCGGTCAGCCCTGTTGGAGCTCTGAGGGCCTGCGAAAGCCCCGACGGCAAGGACCATGTTACAGAGGACCGCCCACGACCCATCTTTGGGTTTTGGTATAGCACCTACCAAAAAAAGACACTGGTAAGCGTAGAGCCTATTCTCACACGATTGAAAACTTACCCATAAACTGAGCTCGAAAAAACCCTTCATGCAGCAGCGGGTAGGCTTTATGGAAGTGTTGAAAGTACCAGTCCAGACACTCATTTCTGAATCCGTTGGAATGTATGAGAGCTTGAGTTTCTTGGGAAGTCTCGGGGTCGACGGGAAAAGAAGAGAAATCAAGGTCAGCTTCGCCCTCCGACAAGAAGTGAACAACAGAATGGAGATGACGTAGTAGAGCGTTCCCTGACTGTGGGCCCATGTATCCGGAAGCTTTAGTCTGAAGAGATAAAGAACCAATTCCATCAGTAAGAATGTTCTGTTCTATAGTCTCATCCCATTCTAGAGCCTCAATAGTGTCAAACTCAAGGTCGGGCGGCGAGTGGGATCGATCATCGCGAATATACCGACTATCGCGAACATCGCTGGACATGTTCCTTGAGGCGTAGTCGGTACCAATTCCAGTAGCACCATTGCCAGTAGGTATTGTCGATAACTCTGATGCTGATAACTCCGATGTTGTGCGACGATTATCATCGTTCGATGAGGCTTCGATCGCATGAGAAAGGTCAACCTGGGGGAGAAATTGACTCCAAGCAGTTTCAAGACTCTTCACACGCCTTTCTGATTGCCGCAGTCGCCTGTTCAGGATGAACTGTAAGCTCGAACACAAAAGCGTCCATAAACACAAAGAATCGGAGTACTCCGGTGAGCCAGCGTAGCAGAGCATGCTTCAACACCCACCTTTCCAGGGCAGCTATCTTGCCGTGATTGGAAGAGTAGCTGCATACCGTCTTGCTGCGGCAGCATTGTTGACAAGGGTTAGTACCGGAACACCGGACTTTGCGCCGTTTACACACATCGCATGCTTTGTGATGCCCTTCCCGAAACCTGTTATCAGAAGGGCCTGGTGAGGCTTGTATGAGACTGGCTGGGGTCTGAGGTCCAGCGGGATCCATTATCAGCAAAACGAATTGCTCAATTTTCCGATGAAAATCCGGTATGCAAGTAAATCTCTGTCTTTAAGGAAGAAAAGCTCTGAGCGATCTCAAGATGTCCAGGGAAAAGGGTACGCTGTGGCTGATGAGGGGTAATCCTCAGGTCTTTGCAGCGAGTGAGAGAAGCTTTTCTAGTGGAGTTCGACGGCGTCAAAGTACGTGACTACCATGGCCGGTCACAGCCATTGGTCTATGATTAGCCCGCGTATCAACCCTAGCGCTCAAGTATAACCAGAGGCGAAAGAAAGGCACGCAGAGTTCGCTTCTCCCCTATGACTGCTTCTTCGTGGTCGTCAGCTGAACATGTTCGTTTTGCATTTTGGTTTTCACCATTCAAGCGAAACCCGCATATTGCTAGCTAGTTACAAATACAACATGCCCCCATTCGCGCAAACAGTGTCACCAGTGACCCATCTTGATCTCTCCTCGCACAAGAAAACAACTATGTCCGCGATATCCTGTTCGGTGCCGCAGCGAGGCTCTGCTGGAACTTTCTTGTTCTGCTCTTCCATTCGAGCGAGATGAACAGGTCCTGCTGCGCGGTACATATCTGTATCAACAGGACCCGGGTTCACACAGTTGACAGTAACTCCATATTTGTGGCCTAGCTCTGTAGCCCAGACCCGAGTCAATCCTTCAACGGCCGCCTTCGACGCAGCATACACTGACTGTGTGCTGTAGCCTCCCCTGGAGGAAATCGACGAAAGATTGACAATGCGTCCTCCGCGGTTTATGTGTGGCAAAACAGCTTGTGTCATGAAAATGACAGCCCTGACGTTGACGGTCATCAGACGGTCATAGTCCTCAACAGTGACTTCTTCAAGAGGTGCATTTCCACCCAGACCCGCGTTGTTGATCAAGATGTCGATCTTATCCGTATGGAATTCTTCCAAAGTGGCATCAAGCAGGTCTTTCGGTGCATCCAAAGAAGCCATGTCAACCCTCACGCATACTGCGCGGGAGCCTAAACTCTTCACTTCCTCGACCAGAGTGACAGCAGCTGACTCAGATGACGGAGAGACATAATTGAAGGCGACCTGCACAAACGGAAAAATCAGCAAACGGGATAGCTTTTTCGGTTTAGGAGAATCGATGGTCCAGCGGGGCACTGTGCGTACTCCAGAGTTCACCGAGATGAATTTGCTACCAATTGAACAGGGGATATACATACACTTGCACCTTCTTTGGCAAGGGCCCGCACGATGCCCGCACCGATTCCTCGAGCTGCGCCCGTCACAATGGCAACCTTCCCTTTGAGAGACATGATTAGGTGTTTCAAAATTGAAGTTGTTTGGAACGAGCTGGAGGACCTCCAAGGAAGAAAAATGATCGCTTCAGAGAGTTCAATGATTTATGCCGCGGATTAAGCTTCTCAAATGTCGTTCTTGGCTTGTGTATTCCTTGAAAGATCTTGCCATGCAAGTCGATGTAAGATTTATCCCGGGGCAAGCCTTCGCCGCGCGGAGTCTGCCATCAGGCGGGGAAACCACCGAGGTGGTACGTCACGGAGAAACCGCCGAGCACCAGTGCGCCGACTGTGGGGTAACGGCGATTTCACCGAGCCCGTGGCGTCACTGGCACGCATATTGTCAGAGCCACACTGTTGAGGTTGAATGTGTTGCTGTTCGGAGGGGGGCATGAGGGGTAAAGATCTCCGGGTTTCTGTCACGAGAATACGCGTGAGTGACCCAAGAAAGGCGGCCCCTCCTCCGAAGGCAAGGTCTTGATAAAACACATGGTGCCCAGCTACAGCCTACAGGTTTCTGATCTTGTCTTTGCCTTGCCGTTATTCTTGTCGCCTATTTTCTGGGAGAAGTTAATCCTCCCCTAACCACAGTCCTTCTTCAACTTCATATTTACCAGTACAAAATGGCAAGCGACGCATCTGGCGCGGACATTCTTCGCCGGAAACCCGAGAACTTTGCTGTCTACACCAATCCCAGCCATGAACTTTACCTGAAGAAGATCGATATTCCCACCCCGGGCGATGGAGAATGTCTAGTACATGTGCGCGCAACTGGTATCTGTGGCTCTGATGTCCATTTCTGGAAGGCAGGTCACATTGGTGAAATGGTGGTCACTGGTGAGAATGGCCTTGGACACGAAAGTGCGGGTGTTGTTGTTGCAGTTGGTCCCAACACTACCAAGTTCAAGGTCGGTGACAGAGTAGCCTTGGAATGCGGTATTCCATGCATGAAGGCATCTTGCTTCTTCTGCCGGACCGGAAGATACAACGCTTGTCCTGACGTTGTCTTCTACTCAACACCGCCGTATCACGGAACTCTGACGCGGTATCATGTGCACCCGGAAGACTGGCTGCACAAGATCCCTGAGACAATTTCTTACGAAGAGGGCTCTCTCCTCGAGCCTCTTTCTGTGGCTTTGACGGGCATTGAACGGTCTGGTGTCCGTTTGGGAGACCCCGTCGTCATCTGCGGTGCTGGACCCATTGGCATTGTCACCCTGATGGCTGCCAGCGCAGCTGGTGCCAACCCCATCGTCATCACAGATATCAATGAAAGCAGACTACAAATTGCTAAGAAGGCTATCCCGAGAGTGCGGACTGTGCTTGTTGCTCCAGGAAAGGATCCACAAGCCGCAGCTGAAGATGTGAAGGCTGCACTTGGTCAAGAGGCGAAGTTGGTGTTGGAGTGCACAGGTGTGGAATCCAGCGTAATCACCGGCATTTATGTGAGTTTTGTCATATCTTTTGGCTTTCATATACACTGACATTTCAGGCGTGCCGTTTTGGTGGCATGGTCTTCGTCATCGGTTGTGGGAAGGACTTCGCCACGATCCCCTTTATGTACATGGCTGGAAAGGAGATCGACTTGCGTTTTCAGTTCCGTTACCGCGATATCTACCCAAGAGCCATCGGTCTTGTATCTGAGGGTATCATTGACTTGAAGCCCCTAGTCACGCACCGCTATACTCTTGAGGAGGGAGAAAAGGCCTTCAAGACTGCTTCGGATCCCAGTGCATTGGCATTGAAGGTTCAAATCATTGACGAATGAAGGAACGGGACTTGCGTATGGAAAAGTTTGTTTCGCGGGAAATTGGCAAGGTGAAAGGCTGAAGGATTGGAATGGCGTTGTGAAGCATGTGTGATTGGGAATGAGGGCGGGCTTAACGGGCTGAGTATCAAGAATGAATGTGTGGCACGACATAGCTGGGTCGACTGAGACAATGAACTTCAATTACCTTCTTCATCTGATGAAATTGGGCGTAAATCTAATGTCCGGTGCCGGTGGACACCTAGTCTTCTTGCCGAAGCCTGGACATGGAAATCTTGAGCTGATATCTAGTGCGTCTATACCACCAAATACGAATTGTAAAAGTAACAAACAAGGATAGCTCCGTTTCAAACCAAAAGTGCACTGATCCCCAACCTTCTCATCGCACTTCTAGTCGCATTCCTGTCGTTACGAAAGTCGTCTCGGTGTTCCCAGCTTTCTCTTAGAATCAGAAGCACCGTTCCAAAATTCGTGAAGCTCGTGCCCGACGTTTCGAGATTAGCTGTAAGTATCCTCTCGAAGAAGTCTTGTTGATCTTGTCGAGCTATTGCACCAGCGACGCACATTGGCCAGGTCAAGCCTCTGAGAGACGCCCCCTTTGGCATCTCCTCTAACGCACTGATTACCTCCGCCACGGCCTCGTGCACCTCTTCATGATATTCAAAATCAATTGCCGTGAAGGCCCGCAGTTGTGAAAGGGTAGCTGTTGCATAGACACGGGTTACTGCTTGACATATCATCGGCGCCGAAGCCTGGGACTTGTCAGTGCTTTCCAGTGGTATCCTCAGGGGCTTGCGAACCTCATCGTTTGTGTTTCGTAAACCATCTATCCCTGCACGCAGTCTCTGCCTCAGATCATATGATCGCCTCCTCGCCAGACTAGAGCTCATTTCCGCTAGCTGAGTTTCTAATAGTGCAACGTCGCCAAGAGCAAGCATAGCCCAATTTTGACAACCCATGACACACGACATATCTAGGTCATCTAGTGCCAGCCAGGTTTGATATGGCAGCTTGGGAGCTTTGCCAGTTGCGACACAAGCCACCATCTCGAACCACAACAGCTGTGCCATGTGGAACCTCATGGCAGCATCGACCATTCTCTGCAAGCCTGGTTCGAGTTTGGGGGACTGAAAAGAGAGGGAGCCATCGTCGTTCGGACGAATTTGACTAGCCACTGATACTAGGGCATTAAGGTGTGGCTCCCACTTAGATGTTCCTCCTTGAAAAATCTGCATTGGTCAGCAATCGAAAACGTGATAGAATGGGTTCATGGATGTGAGTACTTCGAAGCTGATGAGAAAGGTTCCGCAAGTGAGGAACTCAACTCTTTGCTCAGGATGACTTGCGAAGCCATCCGTTTCTCCATGAATCAGTACTTGACGGAGTTCCTGCATGGCGTTCGTATGGTAGCGGATAAGCTCCGACTCCATTTCTTCTGTCTTGCTCTCTGAGGTGCTGTGCTGGTGGAGCGCAGATAGTGTAAAAGCAGCTTGCCTCAAGGGCCCTTGTTTTGACAGGAGCCAAAAGAGCCACCCTCTTCCTCCCGTTGCTGGCTTGTCGACATAATACGCATACTGGATCGGAAATATGTAATCGAGATAATGCATGAGAAGTTCTGCTTCTCTAAACTCAGAGTCTTTTGAAGAAGAGGATGAGCTGGGATCATCGAGCCCGGTGAGAGACGATGTTGAAGCCCTCTGTGGGCTACGTGCAGCCTGCAACTTTCGGGTTTGACGGAAGTTCTGTTTCACAGCATGCTTGATGCGCTGTAATTCTTCCCGAAGACTAGCTGGATCTTTTGCCCATTCTGGCTCAGGCCCGTACCCATGACATGTGATATGCCGATCAGTGCATTCTTTACATTCTGGTAAAGACTCATCACACTTTCTGTGGCGGATGCGGCACGTCCAGCAGCCACCACTGCTCCGGGGCAATGGCTTGGACATGCCGGGGGCTTGACTGTGTGGGCAACGTCGGTTCCAACCCCAAGCGGAGATATATTGTGACTCTTCTCGCAGTGACCACAATTGAGAAAAGAAAGTATTCGCCTGTCTCCTGCCGTATTTGCGTTCATGTTTTTGCCGTGTTTGTGTGAAGTTCTCGCGCCTGAGGTGTCGGTTATTCTTACCCCGCATAGCCCCTTGTCCACGCAAAACTGGGAGGGAAGCTCGAGCCGATTACTGGGAAGGAAGGCCGAGACGAGTTTTCGCGTGTAAGTCTTGTGCAAGTTGAAGCTGCCTCTCATGTCAACCGACTTCTAATTAAGCATGAGCGGCTGGAGTATAATGTAGCCAAGAATAATCTTCACCCCCGAGCTTCTCGCGATTACTTAGCATTTTTTTTCAGGTTCGAAGAATACTAGAGTGCCGCACACTTAACTGACTTCAGGCAGCTCCGCCCTAAATGGGAGAATTGAATACTCCGTGGGCTCTCGTTCTTCTCAAAGTGTCATTTGTTGTTTCCCTGAGCCTAATCAAATACTGTAGATTTTAGGCCAAGAAGTTTGGTTGTATTTCTTGTTTTTATGGAATGCCAGGCGTGATGAATTTTCGAACTTCTTGCTTCCTTGCGAATGCGGCAACTGAAAATATCGAACCCAGCCATGCTCAAGAGCAATCTCAAGTTTTTTCAAAATTTCACGCTCAGGTTCATTGTCTCAACAGTACATATTAGATATAAGAGAGTGATATTTAAAGTCGCAAATTACGTTGGTTCACTACATGTATCAATCTTCCCCAGTCCTCCACTTCAAGTTAAATCACACAATGGCAAAACTTTCCAACTATCCATTACCCCTTGTACTATTGATTCCGTGTGCCATGTCGATGTTGCTGCCACTCAATCTCGAAATTAATAGCGGCAACAAATATCGCTACTCATGCAGCCTTAGCGGGAGCCTGGGCAGCAGGTGCCTTGACAGGCTCAACCGCAGCCTTCCTGTTGTCGCGGAAGTGATCCCTGGCCTTCTCGCGGGCGCGGCCGGGCTCAGGGCTGGCACAGAAGACGTAGTTGCCATTGCCACGGGTGCAGAGAATGTTCGTGCGCTCTGCTCAAGAGTTAGATATGTTCCGTAAGAATCTCCGTCATCAAACTCACCAAAGGTAACGATCTGCGCTTCACTGGCGGCACAGAAAGCAATGTCACGGCCCTTGCAGTTAGGAGCATCGCGCTCACGGCCACGGTCGCGGTCGCGATCTCCGTCACGGTCACGGTCGCCATCACGGTCACCACGGTCGCGGTCGCGGTCTCCATCACGGTCGCGATCGCTCTCACCGCGGCGGCGTCTGCACTCTCTGTCTCTGTCTCCATCCCTCTGTTTGAAGTTTGTAAGTAACATCTTCGCTTATGTGTAGGCTTCATGCTTCACTCACATCGCGTCTGCGGTAGCACTCGCAGCGGCGTCTGCCGATGTCCCAGTACTCGTCGAGCTCGCACTCCTCAATGCGACGCCACTCCTCGGCGATCTGGCGAGCGAACTCGCGCTGCTCGCGATAGGCGCAGAAGATCCTGTTGACTCGGTCTCTGCGGCAGTAGCGGCTGCCCTCGTCTAGAAGATGTTGTTAGCACAGGCTGTGACCCTTTGTGATGAGGGTTATGTACCATAGCGGGAGTACTCGCTGATGCCTCTACCGCAGTAGAGCTCATCACGCTCGTCGCGGCACTCGCCACGACGGAAAATGTCGTCACGATCGCGGTCGCGGTCACGAGCGTCGGCGGCGTCAGCCGGCAGGGCGGCGACCGAAGAGATGGCCGCGAGTGCAGCGACGAATAAAGTAGAGTAGAGCATCTTGACGATTGTAAGAAGCACGAATTACTGCCGGAGACAGAGGTGGGTATTGGGGTATAATTAGCTGGTTGAAAGGATTGCTTGCGAGGCTGTGTGATGATGAGAAGCAAAAGGAGTGGGATAGGAGGGTAAAGACCTGGATCTTTATAGGTCAGGATCCCATCGACCTCAAGCTCTTCTCACGATGCATTCGTCTGCCGAAGAAGATTGACCTGGATTTCGCCCACTCCCGTGACTGTCTGACAGTGGTCGACGACATGCCTGAAGGTTGCTGAGCCTACCAGAGCTCAAGGATGTCAGCTTTCCCGAAGCATCCGCCGGCCATTTCCCCTGAAGCTGTCCCTATTCACGAAGACTGTCGTCTTCCTCGGTGCTGCCCCGACAGCCTTCATCCTGCATCTTCAGAATCAGACGACATGTTCTGGGATTAAGGTAGGGATTGTGGAACTGGTAGCTGTCAAGCAGGATCCGGTGGAGATCCTTGGGTTGGCGATGGAACCGCCCTTCCCATGCGAAATGTCGGACGGAAAGCGAAATTGACGTCGAATAGTGGTATGCTTGTTATTCGATGATGTTAGCAGAGGCTGTCCATTGACGGTGGGCAGGTTAACCAAAGTATCTCAGTTGAAAGGGTTGCCTGGTATCAAAAAGGTGGTGTGCTGTTCAACTCTAAATTGATGAACGATTGGTGTAACAGGGGGGAAATTGCATGCAATTCACCCAAGTCCATTCAAACCTTCAGAGTCAAATGAATGCGAGACCGCTCTTCCACACTGGACTGAGCTCGTTGGTTACCTATTCTGAAATTGTAGTTATGGAACCAATGTCTTGGCGACATGCTGTGCATCCGGATGAGGAGTTGCAGTAATGCGGTTTCGGCTTATCGAAAGTAGCATGGCGACTCTGCATTCCTTTCGGCATCGTTCTTCGATTCTGCTCACTTAACTTTGTGAAAACCGCACGTGGCACGATCTTCACCCTTCAGCTTTTCAACACATGGATATGGTAGAAGAAATCACCATGGCCCTGATGAACGGAGCAACGTCAACAACCGGAAGCTTGATACCAGTAAACCGCTGCATATGATCTCGATTCTAGCCCGGCTGAGCTGTTGGCATATGTGCATTGCTGCCTGCGTCAATTCTCGGTTTCATTGGCCGAATAAATCGCAATGGAAAGGTTAGCTAGGCTCGACTGGCGGTAGGCTCGGCGCGGAAGGACGTGTTTACGTTCCCGTGGATGATATCAGATTGATGGGCCGTGGCGATTCACATCCGAAGGGACCGCATACTTTGCCTCATAAACCTTGAGATCCGCGGACCATTAGACTCGACGAATTATCTATCGGCGCCGGGTTCTTCTATGCGCTCTGTGAGGCAGCAATTTGTTGATCATGGAGCACGCGGATATGCATGGCTTGGCACAGCTTGATCCGGTCTTCGCTGACCGTCGAGGCATCATTAGCGGCCGCTATCGCTGGATTTTGAAAGAACGCGTCTTTCAAATTCATTTTGTGCCGTCAGCAAGCCTGCTGCGAATACATTCAAGGACTTTGGGATATGGCTCAGATCACTTGGCATACAGAGCTTGATGGCATCAAACGGCCAGCTCCCCGCACGTGAGGTCTGCCATCTTCTCCAATAAATCCCATCCCAAGACAACGCAATGGTGTCTCCAACGGATTGAACACTCGGAGTTGTTACCCGATTTCCCGAAGCATGATAGGCGTGTGCTCAGACACCGCCTGGAAGCCGCGGGGCGAGCCATGCGTTCGATGCCTCCTCCCAGCTACCGGCACGAACTACACCACTATGTACCACGCATGGCTCCGATGAATGTGCGGTGCTGTGCACCAGTTCACCTTGCTCCACGTGGGATGCATGAGGGGGTGCCTTGCCACCTGATCGGACGGTGTTCCGTGTCATATCGTTTCGTTCCGATGCCACCGACCAGGAATAGTTCAATGTGCAAATAAAGTTGGCCCAAAGGGTAAATAAGCATATTGCATGTTCATGCGAGAGGTCTTGCAATAAATGCATCAAAGGCGCATTGGTGTCTGGTCTCGGGTTGAAGCATCGCCACTGCCATTACAGCCTGTCGGGTTGCGTCATGATGCGAAGCAGCTGGCGGATAGCTTTGCGCATAATCGCATTGACGGCCGGCAACGTTCCCCGAAACCGGCAATGTCTCTTCACGCCACGTACAGTCAGATACAAGAAGGGCATCGCACAGAGCGCAAATTGAACAAGGTCATCGTTTATTGATTTCGTTAACAGTCCTAAAAGCAGGACAGAATCGACAGGATATCTTGGCACCGGTATTGTACAGAGCACACCACGTCCATCAAGAACGGGAGTCTCCTTTTCTCCTTTCATGTCGTTCGCTCGAAGCGGGGAATAGGAAATCGCTCAAATTTTCATGCAAAGTAGGAAATGAATATGGTGGGAAATAGCCATAGGATGGCCGGTGAAAGAAATGAATACGCTCATCAAGTCAGGAAATCATTCGGTATCACCTGAAGCCGCCCTGGTAGCCCTGGTTTCCGCCTCCATACCCGTTATTTCCGAAGCCACCTTGCTGGTTACCGAAAGCATTGTCGCTGTAGCCGCCGTGAGGAGGGCTCATAGGCGGGGGGCTGTGTTGATCGGGAGAGCCGAGTCTTGAGTAGCCGCCGTGGGAAGTGCTACGGCTCGGCGCCATCGGCAGAGGACCGGAGGGCGGCACGCTAGGACTCTGGGTTCTCAACGGAGGCAGGACAGGCGTGCCCGTACGGGAATCACTGTAAGCGCGCATACCACCGGCGGCACCAACGGCACCGGCTCCAGCAGCGGCCGCAGGGGCGGCATCCCAAACAGCCTTCTCCTGGGTCGCAGGAACGCTGTAAGAGGTCTCTTGCACCATTCCGTTCTTGCTGAAGTCTCTGGCATTGTACTCGGTGCCCGTGGAGCCGTTGAAGGAGTCAGGGTCGATGCCGCTCTTCTGGAAACGCTCCATCTCGAGACGCTCCTCCTCAGCCTTGGCCTCACGCATGCGAGCCTCAGCAGCGCCACGCTTGCGCTGGCGGATGAAGTACCACAGACCAAAGGCAATGAGAGCGCAGCCAACACCAACACCAGATGCGTAGACGGCAGTCTTGGCGGTGGGGTTGAGAGAATCGAACTTCTCGCTGACAGACTTGCTAGGTTCCGCGAGCAGGGCCTCCTTGACGGTAGAGTTGCCCCTGTGTTTGGGTTAGCTAGACTGTCTTTGGGATACGAAGCCGAATCGGGACTTACTCGGTGATCTTGATGCTCTCCCACGAGCCGGTCTTGTCGCCGAACGAATACTCCTTGCCAGAGCTGTAATCGGTAACCTGCGCTGACTTGACATACATCGTGTAAGGTCCCGCGGCGTAGTCGGTGTCGCCTCCAGCCCACTCTCTGGTGCCAGCAGCCATGCGCGGATCGCCACCGGCCCAGATACCCAGACTGAGTCGCATAGGGGTCTGAGGGTAGGCAGCGGTGTTGTTGGCGTCCGTAGCCTTCAGCACTCGCACCTGGCTGCCATCCACCCACCATTCGAGTTGATCCTTGGTCCAAACAGTGGTGTAGTTGTGGAAGTCGTCGTGAATGCTACCAGAAACGGCATGCGTGGCGCCATTCTTGAAGTCTTCCACGCCCTTGCCGAAGAAGTTGCTCAAGGCATCGTTCTTCACACCGAGGAATTCCCAGTCGACCTCGTCCAAGGTGTCGCTAAGCCACATCATAGAGCTCACAATACCCTTGCCCGTAGCTGCCCTCATGTGGATCTCGGTGCGACCGAAAAAGAAGTAAAACTTTGTGCGAATGGTGGGAGAGTCGCCCTGCTTGCTGATGGTGAACTCGGCGCCGTTGTCTGCGGTGTATGTGACGGGACGGACGGTGGTCTCCCAAGCATCGGTCGATGGAGTGGCGTTGAAGTTGAAGGTGTAATCCATACCAAAGGCCGGGTCGGCAGGGCAAGTGGTGTTCATCGGGTTGCATTTGGTCGAAACCTGGGCGATGACTGGCTGGGCGAGCGACGCCAACAGCGCCACCGCTGAGAGAGTGTATTGCGACAGCATGTTGATAAGCCACAGTCGTGTAGGAAGCCGAGGTAGTGAGATAAGTTTGAAACCTGAGTCAATGAAGGGTCAGGTAAATGGGGAAAGTCTGTCGTGGAATTCGGTAATGGTCCAGTCGACGGCGAAAGCAATACGTCTAGTATTATCGCGAGAAGGAAAATCTCAGGACTCGGCGCGCGTGTAGCGAGGCGTAGAAAGGTCAAGGAGTGACGAGAGTGAGTCGGAGTAGAGAGTGTAAGTGCCCGCGTCTGTTCTCGGCAACAAAAGAGTGCTGAGAAACACAACACACAAAGTCACAGACGAAGTGCCGAGCAGATGATTAGGACAGGAATGAAAGAGCGGAATGAGAGTCCTCTCGTGGGAATGGCAGGAATGTCAAGGAATGGCGATGGTGGGGGTTCAGTCCAAAATTGAGTTAAAAAGGAGAGTGGATATGGGCCATATGGCGGGTGTGGCATTGGATGGCGCTCGCGCTCAGATGGGCATTGGAAGCAGCCGAAGCACAGACAATCGAATTGAGTTGCTGGCAGCTCGAGCAATGATAGGAGAGGGCCTTCATCTAATGCGGGCGAAGCGGAGCGGCAGAGCCAAGACAGGCCAGGGGATGGATGCTTGGAGGCGTGACAAGCGACATGGTGATTTAAGGGGGTGCCAATGTCTGTTGCTCCTCTTTGGTTCTTGGAGTTCCATCTGCAACGGGCAGCGTTTCCGCACCAGAGCCAACTGGGCCTAGCGCCACAACTATCGGTCGAACCAGAGAACGGCGCTCTTGCAAATGCCTGCCTCTTTGTGCCATCGGCAGTGGCCACAAGTGCAAGGTTATCGGAAAGGAAATTATCCCAACATTTGCTTAGCGACCAGCGAGGCAATTGTGAAGACTATCCCCGAGATTGTTGGTGGAGAGCCCCGTTGAACGCGGCACTCTGGCCCGGGGGCCAACTTGCGAGAAGCCCTCTCAGCGCGCCGTTGCGTTTGCCTGCGTCATAGGCAGGTTGAACGGACAAACAGAAATATCCCGAGGTCAGCGCATCGCGTCTGCGAGGTCCATACCGCCTTCTGAACCGCAGCCATTGGTGACCTTTCGCTCCTCGGAGAAAAGAAAAGTGTATCATTGCAGGCACTAGCGATGCAGCGTGGAGGAAAACGGGGCTGATTCAGGAGTCGATCTGCTCGTCGCAGTTGGTTGATCCCAGGAACACCTGCCCAAGCTGGACACTTGAAACTCCCGCAGACGTTGAATCCGTGAAGTCGACGGCGAAAAGCAATGCTATGGAGCGGTCAAAGCCGTGATTGACTGAAAGCTGGAGGCGCAGGAAAATCTCACGCAGCTGGGCTCAGCTCGCTTTCGAGCCACTGACTCGAGTAGCAGAGGTTCGTTGGGCCAAAAATACCTCTTGGCGGGGATATTTACAGCTGTCCGCGTGATGATCATGGGATGAAAGGCAGAGACGCGGGCACAAGCCCAAGGACGAACCCGCCTCAGCCTTGTTGGCTGAGGGATCCTTCACTCAGCTCTGAGTGCTGGAAATGGTGCTCGACATAACATGCAGCAAGGCGCCCAATGATGAGCAAACACTGAAGAAAACCTCGTGCCTTGGTGTGGGTAGAGCTCGTGTTGCGAAGGGGGCCGTGAAGATCAGAGGGCTGAAGCCTTCAAAATGCGGAGCGGTGCAAAATCTGAAGCGGGGACGAGAATTCGAGCGGGCTGAGGTGGTGGCGATCAGTCTGTGGACTCTGTCCCCAGGAGTACTCGACTGTTCCTGCTTTGGCCACAATATTATTGTGCAATAATCCTCACAAAATCATAGAGAGCCCAAGCGGTCAAGAACTTAGAAGATATCTCTCGAACGAGGAAACCGGGCACTTGCAGTGTACATAAGCAAAACCGGTGAGCGCAGCATGGACTTTGGTTTGCTTGCAAACAATTTCGAGTGAGACGCGATTGGTGACATGAGCTCAGATGCTGTACGTAGTCGGATCAAAGTTGAAGAAGGCTCGTCCGTTTCAGGTGACTTCAAAATATCGCTTGATCTGAGCATCGAGACATGACGTGGCCGGAAGGATTCAAAGTGAGGTTTGGCGTTCGTGGTAAGCGCAGCGGTAGGCAGGTGAGAAAATGCAGGTGAGATGAGATGAGTAAGGCAGCATGAGGAGGCAGGTAAATCATCGGGTAATCGGCGCAGCACGGCCCAAGCAGCCGGGTCACCGCCGGCCGGACCCACATTCTTAAATGATTTGAGCTGCCGCTAAAACGCAGGATTTTCGGCCATGGCCGCCGCGAGCCCGCGACAGACGCCTTGGTTGGGCCGATTTCGGTCAAAGGTCAAGCCACAAGGGCGGTTTGTTTCCTGTTTCTGCTCACATGGCTTGTTGAGGGTACTGAAATCGCAATCAGCGACGCCAGAGAGCAACCCTCCGAAAGTCAGGACTCGAACAACATAGCTCGACGTCAATACTAGATTTATCGACTTGCAAACAAAGTTGGCCTTCCCATTGCCCCTAATGCAAAATGCCAACACCAATCTCGGCAATCTATCCGTGCAAAGCCCACATCGTCCCCGAACCTCACCAAACAGAACGTGACTCACGACCGCCAGCGCGCTTCCGATTACGCGGCGGTGGATTCTGTCTAGGACCGGACGCTTACCCGAGGCGTAATAGCCATGCCAAATGTGTCAAAGTTGCCCTGTCAAATGGCAAAACGACATGCCTAGACGCGATAACGCAATGCCAATCCCTAGGCGAGGCCGCGGGATGCGATCAGGTTTTTTCAGCCGCCGCCATTCATATATCCTCCCGGACCCCCCTCCGCGTTTGTTTCCCTACCTTCCCCGTGTAGTGATCAGCTCATCACCTCGAACACGCCTTGGCTTTAATCACGAGATCGCTACCAACATCCACAGACCTGACCAGTGAACCGAAAGAGAAGGACGTCAGCAACTATTGAAACCAATCCGACCCCTAATCGACATGGCCGCAGAGAATGGTCTGCGAGTCGCGGACTCGTCAGACACCGATAATGAGCCGCAAACCCAAACCCAGCCGAAGCGAGGTGTCATCGACTGGCTCCGTGACGACGTCAACGTTCGCCATACAGACATCCCCGTCCTTGCCTGCTGTTTAGTCTCCGGCTTGTGCGACAGTGTGGCAGTCAATGCCGCCGGTGTGTTCGTCAGTATGCAAACTGGTGAGTCCATCCCTCAATGGCCACAAGAGACTCTTGCTCTGACGCAGATACAGGCAACACCATCTTCATGGCTCTCGGCGCCTCTCGTCTGCCGGCTGGCGAGCCCCTGCTCTGGCTCAAGTCTTTGAGCTCCATCGCCGCATTCTGGCTCGGCTGCTTCTTCTTCTCCAAGTCTCGCCACATCCACCCCAAGCGCCGAAGCACGCTCGCGCTCTCCTTCACTCTTCAGGCGTCCCTCATCTTCCTCGCGGCCGCTTTCGCCCAGACTCGAGTTGTCGCCGACTTTGGCCTCGCTTCCGTCCAAGGTTCTGAGTCGAACCATGAGTTCAAGACTTCTGAGAACCCTCTGGTGATGGTCCCCCTCGCTCTCCTCGCTTTCCAGTTCGGAGGTCAGATTGTCACCAGCAGGATCCTTGGTTTCAACGAAGTCCCGACGAACGTGCTTACCAGCGTCTACTGCGATCTCCTCTCCGACCCGAAGCTGTTCGCCCCGCTCAAGGAGAACCCCAAGAGGAACAGGAGGTTCTTGGCTGTGGTCTTGCTTGTGCTTGGAGGTATCATCGGCGGATGGTTGCAGAGAAGCAGCGCCGGCATGCCAGGAGCACTGTGGATCTCGGGCGCCGTCAAGTTCTTTATCGCGATTGGCTGGATGGGTTGGACCAGGAAGGAACCGGAGGAGAGCAAGCTCGAGAAGGGAGCTGCGTAAAACTGAGTTGAAAGAACGAATATATACCATGGACGGAAGTAACGGCCTTTAGACGGACAGTTAACGACGTGAGCATATACCCAGATAGAGGCTCTCAGTTGCTCTCCATAGACACTCAAAGTTATATCTGATCGGCGTGCCTCGCTGATCCGTAATGAAGAACAATTGGGACTATGTTTCCCACCGCTAAGCAATTCAAGGTGTACATTTGGGCAAGGAACCACGCCATGTTCCAAGGTAAGTAGGAAAGGATGGATCAAAGTTCATTGGACCACAATCTTGCAGGTAAACTACACCTTCGTTACGTCTTGGTCATTGCGTGTTCCATCACCCGGCACACTGGCTTGGGGTGGCCAGAACCTCCTCAGCAGATCCTCTGGTAAAGCTCCCCTCGCCGTCTGTCGAGGGTAGACGCTCAGTCTTGTTGAGTATGCGGGACACACTGTGACACAGCGTTTGTCATTTTGAACTTGATCCCGAAGTTCGCTAAGTACCACCGCCAGCTTAGCCAAGTTGACTCTTTCCTGAAACGCCCAAATATCCAAGTTAATGACCTCGGCACCTTGTGTAATTAGTCGAGGTCTATGCCAGGACACTGTAGATCCTTTGATGCGTCCAAAGATGAGCCACGCTATTCGGCCGAACCAAAGCTGTGGCAGCGCCTTTTTGACGACGCGTATCTTCGCACCTTTGTTCGCAGATACTGATGTTTTGATCTCTGCGGAATCATGATTGGCCACACTGACACCGAGAGATCGCATGGTTGCCGAGTCCGACTGTTGGCTTTCCTCAGAAAGAGTCCCTTCTTCACCCAAGTTCTCACCTGTACCGACAGGAGACGGTTCTTCATAGCAAGCGTCAACCTCGCATTGAACTGCGCATTGCAATTCTCCGATCCTATATCGAACAATTCGATAGCAACCCTCGGTTTCTTCAAGATGGGGTAGCTTTGTGGTAAAACCTCGTTCGCACGCTGTGCTCAAATCTCCTAGTCCTCGATCCAGAGTGTGCTCTTCCTCAGCAGGCTCAACGATGAGTGTCTTGATCCCTACAAGGTGCAGGTTCAAGCGAAATCCCTCACGATTATTATTGCCGATGAAATCAAACATGTTTCTCAGACTGTGTCTTGTGATCACGACATCGATATCGTCGAACGTGAAGGTGGGAGGGATCAAAGCGTCAGCAGCGCGAAACAACGCTTCGAAAGGATACTTCCGTGCATGCCAGATGATTCTGCCGCAAGTTTCTTTGCAATTATCTCCCTCTTTGGTCGCTAGGTCCCGCCTTTCCGCCCATATATTGGGCGAGTGTATCCTCTCCAGGCTCCGGCCGACATCGTCGTGCCCTGATATGGGCATTTGCTGGGAGTTACCACTAGGGGCCCAGATCGGTGGGTAGCCTTATTTGTTCTCAGCTAGGCATAGAAGAGCCATACTCGGGGCAGTCTTACCAGGAACGCATATTGCGTGAGAGATACTCTGATACATGTTGAAGCTACATAAGACATCATACTGGCTCGTGTTTGTAGTTGTCTCTTGGGTCGCTTGGATCTGCGACTGTCTGATAGTCAAGCAGCAGTCTCTGCTGTCGATATCATGCCACAAGTAAAGAGACTTCGGGGGCAGTCTCTGGCGTGGTTGTCCTTTCGAGTCATCTGATTCCAGGAGGATGGTTCGGGGAGAGGCAAGTTGACATGTGTTGGATGTGGTCGACATAGTGACAGTCAGGCTCACCCGATGAGACAGCCCCACGAGATGCTGCGGAGGAGAAGGTCTTCAGCCAACTTGCTTGCCCTCAGGTCTGTATTTAATCGCCAGATTTTGAATCACTCGGCTTTCTTAACTTTTCTTTTTCTGTAGTCGGCCTCCAACATGCTTGTGGCTGCGGAAAGTCTGAAAATGCAGCTACCATATCATCGCCTTCAAAGGCCCAATCAATGCGACCTTGTCCCCTCTTTTACGGCCATTTGACAAAGGCGTCTGATTGAGGCTGGAAAGTTTGTTCTACACCACCATCAATTTAGTGCCAGAAAGTGTCACAAAGAGTGCAAGAGAGAAAGAGAAATGTACTTCGCCAGCAACTGACAGGCCTGCTCACCAGCCTTAAGTCGTGGCTTGTAAAGTATCGATCCAATTACTCAAAATTCGTGAAGGCTCTAAGACGATATTATTAACAGCACTCTCTTCCTTCCAAACACTGGGCAATCGGCGTAGCCTACTATCCTACTAAGCATAGCCGACCTCAGCTAACACGAGATTCGCTGGTGGTATGTTGTATCTCCGGCTGTCACAAAGGTGACATTACCAAGATCCTCCAGGGTCTATCATTACCTTTCGGGAGATGCCGAAAGCCCCAGAACATGGTCTTCGGCGAGATTTTCAGGGCACCGTGGCCAACGATCAAGGAACGACCACATTTGACCTTGCTCAAGTCCAAATTCCCCACAGACCTGTAGCTGCTAAGCTTCACACGATGTATCCTGCGCCCTCCATGTTCCAGCCCACACCGGATGTAACGCGGGTTGCTTGTCGAACCGATGAGGAACCGATGAGGAACTCGAGCGCTCACCACTTACTGAGGAGAGAGCACCGTCATCTCCCTCCAGCTCTTCGCAGGGACATCACTCGCTAATCGAGCCCCGTCAGCCACGACCAAACATAACGCTAGAACATAAGCCACAACGTCAACGGTTCTCCCTAGCCTCTCTCACCACGGCCGTTGGATCCAGCCCAAAACGCCAGCTCATCAAACAGTAGAAGCACACGACCGTTTCCCCAGATGCCACAACACGACCATATCGGCACAAACCACCATCAGACGCACCACCCCTTGCATCTCAAGCACAGCCCCCGTCGACCATCACAGCATCACCTCTTCTCCAGAGACATGCACGATGTCATACCCATCACCCCGGTCACCTTAGCACCATCGCGAACCAACCCCAATCTCTCCTTAACCCTCCAGACGACACATTCCTTAACGAGTCCCTGCATGTCTAAATCCCTAAAAAAAGAGCTCGCCCTCTCAGAACCGTCCAAGAATCTAGGGGTCCTACCAAAAGGGGTTGAACCGCCGTCGTCATCCGTTCTGATTGGCCGGCGCACCTGTTCGGGACCCCTGCTTGTCTGACGTCACCGAGGATGGTGATCTCAGTCGCCGATCACCAGCAAACAGGTTTGGTGTCGCACAGCACAAGACCTCGACGCCGTCGATGCTGTTGGCCAGAAAAGAAGCATTGGTGTGACGGGCAGGATGGGAAGCTGAATGACCACCTTGGCATCATTGTGCAGCATTACCTGCCAACAACCCGCGGATCAGGGTCTCGGCACGGGGGAGGGGTTTGGAACTGTTTGGTGCCAGCGGGCGTATCCAATGTGAGGATTCATAGGTCATACCTGATAGACCTGATAGCGGTATGACATGATGGGGGAGACCAGAGGACGATATAACCTCTGCCCTTCGCCGAGACTCTTCCCATCCGTCTTATCCAGCATCCCAAGCTTTCAATATTAAGCACGCAAAAACAAGCATTCACCAAGCTTTAACCCATACCACCACCCAAACACACATCCACAATGCCTTTCTTTGGTGGCCGCCGTGAACCCACCCCGGAGCCCGTCCGGGAACCTACCCCTCCTCCTCCCCAAGAGCCCCGCCGCGGCTTCTTCGGTTCCCGCCGAGAACCCTCCCCGGAGCCCGTCCTGCACCAGCCGGTCGCCGAGCACCCCCAGCGCAAACACGGCCTCTTCTCCCGCCGCGACCCCTCTCCCACACCTACAACTCGCACCTCCGCTACCACCGCCACCTCCCGCTCCTCCTTGTCCTCAACGACGTACCACACCAGCCCGGACGGCCATCACAGTAACGGCGGCGGCGGCGGCCTCTTCCGGCGCTCTACGGATGCGTCCTCCGGCCGCCGCGGGCTGCTCCACAAGTTCGGTGGGCACAACGTCGAGATGGATCCCAGCATCGTCACTGCGCGCGAGCGGGTGATGGGCGCCGAGGCAGCCGAGAAGGAGGCCGACCGCGCGCTCCAAGCTGCAAGGGAGAGTGTTGCCGCTGCCAGGGCCGATGTCCGCAGGCTCGAGGAGGAGGCCAAGGAGGAGGCTAGAAGGGCCAAGATCAAGCAGTACCACGCCCGCGAGGTTTCCAAGCGCGGCAAGGCTCTCGGTCGTAAGTTGACACCGATAATTCTTTCACGCACACGTGTTAACCATTCATCACAGGCCACGGCGACTTGTAAGCTGTGTACAGAAGTATCAGCTGCTTCACATTTTATTTTGTCATTATGAGCTCATGATACACGTCATGGCAACGGAAACGAGATCGGAATGAACGTAAAATACCTTCACGGGATGTATTAGTATCAAGCATATGTGCATTATATGAGCGATCGTTGTGTTCAGGCGTTTGGGGCAGATATTGTAAAATTACCCAGGCAATACAAAAAAAGCTGGCCACAACACTGCATTTTCTAGACTACCATTCTCACTGTGTTGTTCAATGTGAAGTCAGACTGCATGAAGGTTACTCGGCAGCCGTTCAGAGACGGCATACGTCTACCCTCGGCAACCGCACCTCATTGGCTCGCTCATGATCTAGTCCCGACGCATTGGAATGTTCTCTCCAGTACCTGCTAGGAATCCTGATCCTCGGACGGGAGGCGCAACTGCGGAACTATGGAAAACCCGCCTGATTGGTGTCAGGTTTTGCAGACCAACAAAAGTAAACCGCTGACTGGACCCTGATTCCCCCCATTCTCCAGTCCGATTGCGACGGGTGCCTCTGCTGAGCTGCGGGAGTAAGCGCGCATCGGGGATATTCCCAGACGTTGATTGCCCTTTCTTCAGCCTTGACACCCAGCAGACGCCACTCACATCCATCTCACCTCCCCGAACTCTGACTGGGCTAGCACTCACAGATTGGGAATCCCCGGTGACTTTGTAGTCCTTCTGCTCGGAGGTCCTGTCGATGATAGAAACTCCATCCAGCTGTCCGGGCCCCGTCACTCAGTGCGCGCATGTGATGGCTTCAGGTTTTATTTGATGGTGGTTCATTAAACATCATCTAGGCTGAGAACTTTTTGCTGGTACAGGCTAAAGAAAAAGACTCAAGACGAGCTGGCCACGAACAGCACCTCTTCCGAGGAACTCCGTATCCAGATCGTCGTGTGCATGTGCAACCTTCTGCCTAGCACGCCATGCCTCTTGGCCGAGCGGCCCTGCTGTATACGTGATTAAGACGACGAGACAAGAAAGAAAACCCGAATCCCCCAGACCTTATGTGCATTGCGAAGTGAAAAGGGTATTTACAGTGTGCTAAAAGGATAGCCGATGCCCAAGAGGTATCAAGAACGTCATGCCGAGCCACAAGTCCGTATAGTAGCCGACGAAGAAGCAAAGAAGCATCTGTCCAAGGAGCTGGACGGGCTGTAAAAAAAAAAAAAGACGTAATGGGGTAAGGGCAATGAGGTCCAATCCGTGCTAACGCCGACGCCGTCCATGTGCAATAGTGGAAATTGGTATTCCTCCCGTCCAAAACAATATCCGCCCGATCGATCGTGTCGTGAGAGTAGAAGGTCGAAAGGAGAATGTCGAGGGCCGAAAAGAAAACGGGATCGCGGTGGCGCCAAGTACGCTTACATGACGGCGCACTTGGACTCCTCGCGGTCCTTCTTGACGCTGAGGGCGACGCGAGCAGCCTCGGTGAAGGCCTCGTTGACGCCGCGGTTGCGCATGGCGGAGCACTCGAGGTAGCGAAGGGCGTTGATGCGGCGAGCAACCTCCAATCCCTGCTCGTAGTTGATCATGGGGCGCTTTTCGCGCTGCTGGCCCTCCGTGGCACCGTCCTCCTCCTCGTTATCGGACTCGCGCAGGTCGCACTTGAGGGCGACGAGAACGAGCTTGACGCCAGGGCAGTTGTCGGCGATCTCGCCAACCCACTTGCTCTCAACGTTCTCGAGGGAGTCCTTGCTGTCGACGCTGTAGCATAGCATGATCAGGTCGGTGTCATCTGCGCACCCCAATTAGCGAAAAGCCCGGTGTCCTCGTTCCCGGGGAATCCTACCGTAAGACAGACTGCGGAGACGGTCGAACTCCTCCTGACCGGCAGTATCCCAGAGGGACAGCTCGATGTGGACGTTGTCGACGAAGATGTCTGCGGAAGCTGGGTCAGCAAGCGATTCGGACGGGAGAGAAACGTCGAGGCATTGGGCGGCAATGAAGCGCAAGTGAAATCGATCGAGCGGAGAGAGGGAAGAGGGGTTTGTCGCATACCGTGGACATAGTTCTCGAAGACGGTGGGCTCGTAGACAGTCGGGAAGTAGCTGGGGCAAGTCAGTAAATTGGATCGCAGCCTCGGAATGGAGACCCCAGCAAAGAGAATGGGAAGAATAGGTAGGTGATGTCGGACGTACCCTCGAGTAAAGACGTTCAACAGCGACGTCTTGCCACAGGCACCGTCACCACTGCAGGTATCAGGTCAGTCAGCCAAAATCGACAAGTCGCAGCCAAGCGACTGCAGCAAGGGTGGAAGGGGAAGCAGGTCTCACAGGAGAACCAGCTTGCGCTGGACCGTCTTAGATCCTCCGCACAGGGGCATGGTGGGCGATGTTGGCGAGTGGTAAGAGAGGGAGAGTAGCAATTGAGGTTGAGGTTTTGGTGAAGCAGCCGAGGCGATACAAGGCTGGTCGATTGCTCTTGGTAGCAAAGAGCAAAAAGTTGGCGGTTGTCGGGTGAGAGATTGTGGTTCGTGGGTTTGTTCGAAGTCGGTAGGGCAAAGCCAAGGCAGGCAAGGTGAGGTGAAGCAGACAACAGAGAAGGAAGGTGCTGGCCACACAGGTTGCTGGTGGACAAGCAGGTCGCAGGCCAGAGGCTGGAGGTTGGTTGCAGTGTGCAGAAGGTAATGTGCAGTGTGCAGGACGACTCCAAGTCGGGAAGGGAGTAAATGGATTGGTAACAGTGAAATGCGGGAGGGAAGGACGTGGAGCAGCAAAGGTGAAGGAAACAGCGGGGACAATAAGGGAAGGCGCTGCTGGTGCTGGTGCAGGTGCTGGTGCTGGTGCAGGCCTGGCCGTGAGGGCGCTTTGTGTGTCTGTGGAACTGCAGGTGCAAAGTGCAAGTGCAAGTGCAAGTGGTGCAACTGCCAACAGCAGCAGGTGCAGGTATAGGGACAGGTACAGGTACAAAGTACGAGCAAAGTCAATCCGAGAAGAGAGTGGGAAAGAGAGAGAGGAAGAGGGAGGGAGGTTTGTCAATCAGGGGACAATAGCAGATGCTTCTTTTCTCTATTCCTAGCTATCCCTCCCTATCCATGGAGAATACCTTATTAGTACTGCGGTACAGATTGGATTGAGGATAGCTTAGCGGATGGGGATGCAGCACGCGGGAAATTGGGTTGGAGGATGGTACGCTGCTCAATTGGCGGAGATGAAGTCAGAGGGACCCGCAGCCCTTGTGCGATGGGGCCGAAAAGAGAGCAGGAACGGGCAGGCAGCCGGGGTGGAAGGCACCTGCGCTCGCGACGTGCTCTTGCTCTGCAAGGGCCAGGCTGGTAAAGTGGAAGGGACGAGGGGGACTGTGCTTTCTGTTTTGGTCGTGAACGAAGGTTGACGAAAATTGAAGAAGAAATTTCAACGAGAAGAAAACAAAACAAGAAGGCAAGGGCAGGTTGGACCGTAGAGCGGGAAGGAAGCTGCAGCAGCTGAATAGTGAGGGAGCATCGTAGGGGTACGCAGCAAGCTCAATTGGACTGGGCCGTCAGCATCGTGAACGTCAGCATCAATACGCTACCATCCCCAGCATCGATATCGATATCGACATCGACATCGACATCGACAGCCCGGGGGGCAGAGCCATTATCGTCGTCGTCTTCCCCATGCCTGCCTGCCTACCTTACGAGTCCATTGCCTCGCCCGCCCGCCTCGCCTCGCTTGGCCTCAGTGCGTAGGTAGGTATCCACCACAGACGGGCAACCACTGAAATGTCACTGCACGCAGCACATCATCTTCACCACCGCCGCCTCCTCCTCCGCCGGAGAGACACCGGGACCCGTGAGGCACAATTCCTAGGCCGAGTGGGGAACAGATGCATCTTCCCCGCCACATATTGCACGTCCTGCATGCACTAAAACATTTATCGCCCTGTTCCGTCATTTCCTCGCACTGGTGGACGAACACCTTCCTCCGTATCCATATTAAAAACATCTGCGATGTGAAGCAGCACGAACAACACCACAAGCAGGGTTCGCAAAAAAAGAAGAAAAATACACGATCCATCAAGCGTCCAGTGTGTGAGCTGAAGTCAAGTGTCCATCTCCTTGACGCCTGAGACATGGACCTTTTAGATCCCATCAGGTACAGCCAGTCAGCAGAGGCCCTCAGAGGCTCTCAGACTCCACAGTACATCAGCAAAAGACACTTATAGCGTGAGAAATAGCTATAGAGGCGTCTAATCGAAGTGTTATATTTAGCTGTAGATCCTTCTTAACCTAAGCTACTTATACTTAGCCCCCTCTCTAGT
Source organism: Colletotrichum chrysophilum (assembly GCF_026319265.1). Taxonomy (NCBI): domain Eukaryota; kingdom Fungi; phylum Ascomycota; class Sordariomycetes; order Glomerellales; family Glomerellaceae; genus Colletotrichum; species Colletotrichum chrysophilum. The sequence continues at coordinate 429,208 of NW_026517305.1, read as the reverse complement.
ATACTAGGTATCCTAGCACTCTAACTTATAAAGTGCTATATTATACTGCTTATACCTAGAGGTTATTTTATAGTTACTAAACGAAGTATTAATATCCCTCTTATTAAATATTTTACGCTTATATACTAAAGAATACTATATATACTACCTCCTCTCTAGTAATATTAATAAGCTATAATTTAGCTAGGTAGAAGGCTTTTTTTATAGTTATAGACTTATAGCTTAAGATTACTACTTCTCTATATATAGTTATTATCTCTTTATAGAAGTATTATTAAAAATACTTTTACGTCTAAATATGTTATTTACTACTACTATAATATATATAAGTATTATATTAAGCTTTATAGAAGGCTAAATAAGCGTTAATAATATTAATAGGTATGTTAAAGTTAAAATTTAATACTTAGTAGCTACTATAGTATATATAACGCTTACAGTAGCTATTAGCTTTATACTAATTACTAATATTAATAGTATTTATATATTAATTATATATAGTTATAGTAAAACTAAGAGAAAGATAGTATCTTTATATATATAATGAATAACTTACTTATAATAGTACTATAAGTCTTAAAAGGAGCTTATAATATATTAGTATAAGTTGCGCTACTATAAGGTTTCTTTTAAAGCTTAAAGAAGGTATATTTAAAGCTATAAAAACCTATAGTTACTATCAAAATAGGGGAGCTATCTTTAATTAGAAGCTAGTAAACTATACTATCTTTAGTTATTTTATAGTAAATAGTATTTTAAAATATCTTTTTAGCTTTATTATTATAGCTTCTAAGCTTACTAAAGGTTAAGCTAACCTTATTATATTAAGTATTATATATAATACTTATAGTAATAATATTATAGTACTAGAGGTAGTAAAATAAGTTAATTAAAATAGTAGCTTTAATAGTAGATTATACTCTTATTAATAGTAATATTAGCACTAAATAACTATAGTTATATTAATATTAACTATAGCTAATCGCTCTAACAAATAACCTTCTTATATATTATTAAGTATATATTATAGAGAGGTTTAGTAATAAAGTTATAAATAGAAAAGTTATAATATAGCTATTTAAAGTAGTTATAAGAGAGCTAATAATTAATAAAATAGACAGAGTAATAATTATATTTAATCTAGTAGTTATAGAGAGTATTTTCTTAATAAATAGTTATATAACTAAATAAATATACCTAAAAAGATATATATCTCTACCATAGTTATATACTAAAGCTAATAAAATATTTAAGTAGGGCTTTTTATTACTTTAGTAGGATTATAAATATATTAATATATTTCTAACTTCTTGTTAATTTAATATACCTACTATTTAGATATCTACTTAGGGATAAACTTTTATTATAGTTATAATAATAAGAGGTTTAAAAATAGATATATCTTATATTTAAAGTACTTTATAAGAAGTTTATAATATAATATACTATTAATATAGTCTAAAAGCTCTTTATTATACTATATACTTAGTAGAAAGTAAAGCTTATAAAGGTTATATTATACTATGTTGTTATTATATAGAATCACTAGCTAAAGGTTTAATAATAGATTTTGCTTACTTAGAGGTAGAAGTAGTAACTAGCGCGCCTATAGTAGTATTAACATACCTACTTTAATCTTATTAAGGTCTCTTATAATAAGCAGCTAGCGAGGGTTATTAATAGTGCTAAGGCTAATTAGTATATAGCGCTATATAGAAGCATTAAGATCTTTAAAGTTATTAATAATATTAAAATTACTATTATAATTATTAAATAACTTAATAATATTATTGTTATAAATATTATCTATTTTTTTGGGATTTTTTAGGATTAATTTGATATAAAGTAAGTAGAAGTATTATAGTAGTATTATAAGTAAGTAAGTAGGGGACTTAAGATAAGGAATAAGGTTAACTTATAGCTATTTAAAAAAGTAGATAAATACTAGCTTATTTTAGTGGAAGTAAAGATACTTAAAAAGTACTGTTTTTACTACAAAACCTAAGTATATTAACTAGTAGCGTAGCTTGGCTGGCATATTAATCCTTTTCTAGGCATGTAGCTGTGGGGGGCACTAAGAGGTCCATGTCTCAGGCCTCAAGGAGATTAGGCTTTTTGGCTTCCCTTCCCCCCTGGTTCGACAGCTTTGGTGGCGTCAACTCAAGCCCCGTCCAGCGCCGCTCTGGGTAAGACGTAAGACGGCAAGGAGGGGCATCGTGTACTGATACGCCCATAGTCTGACACCAGGTACATGCCTCGATACCATCATCGCAGCTGAAAACCCAGCCCGCACGCCGCAATCGTCGGGTTCCCGTGCCTGTCCACGTCCAGTTCTCCGCTGCCTTCACCTCGCCCGGTGCCGTTGCCGCGCCCTGTCAGATTGCAGATTCAGATCATCGCCGCCAAAATCCCAGACCAGTGCCCGCGCGGCCCTCCAAAACTCTGCGCCGGTAGCTGTGGCTACTACTGCAAGGCATGCACTCGACGCTCACTCGCATCTGCAACCGCCATCTTTGCTGATCTCCGACTTCTATTTCGGCATCATCCCATCTCAACTCCATCCTTCAAAGCAGCACACGCCAACGCAATCCAGTTTCACTACTTCACCGCACCTCTTTCACCTACCCGTCCCTGTCCTGCTTCGTCTATGCAGTCACTGCCTGCTCAGTATAATTCTGCCCACAGGTACGACTCATTCGCCCCAATCGTCATGGCCAACTTCCAAGACCAGAGCTCTGTCAAAACAAACAACCCCCACTACTCAAACAGTTGACCCCATCGCCAGCCAAGTACCGCCCTCAGCAAGACAGGCACATCCCGGCGATCTGTCCCGCCGCCTTGCCGGATGCTTAAGAAGCCCCGAGAGCGGCGTCGATTCTGGCGGAACCAACAAAATCTCAGACTGCGCAAAGGCCCAAGACCCAAAGCCCAGGGCCCCATCCCACTCCGTCCAGCCTCCGACCCTGCGCCGCTTTCGTCCGTCTTGGTCTTCTAGAATTCCCTTGCCGAAGTCCCGGACGCGAAATCCACGATTTTCCCACGCAGTCGCAGACAGAGAACTCGGTATTCTTGGCGGGTCGAAATCTCGCCGGAGAGAAAGCAAGCTCGGTATCGCAACATGTCGGTCGCCCCTCATCGCCTCACACAACCCCTCTTCGCCATCACTCAGCCCCAATCCCAAGACAACCCACGTCTGCCAACTTCCCCATCAGTGAGCCAGGTGCCATCGCCAGCCTCCAAGGAAACGCAACCCCGCGCATTGAACCGCAGGCACCGCCAGGGATTCTGAAGCTCGCCGCCCCGCCAAGCGCCGGCGTGCCGCTCCATCGTGCTTCGGATGCCCCCTCAGTTCTTCCCCGCCACGACCAAGTCCGCCCGGTGACTGTGCTGCAACGCCTCCCGCAGCCCGTGTGTGCGTACTTTGCACCTGCGAAAGCATCCCTTGTGCTTGTGTTTACTCTTATCGGATAAACAGACCATCAAATCATGCAATGCAATGGCAAGAAATGTCCAGCAGTAGTGTCTGTATTGCTTTCGAGTGACGTATCGTCATTCTGGGGTATTCTATGCACGCATGTATCCTGCCGGATGCCACCCTTCACTCTAAAAATTTTGGTTATGACGAGCGCGTGTATAACCGTACGTCCAATGCCATTTGCGGGGGAAAACCATCTCCAAAAACCCCTCGTGACCCAGTTCCATTCCAACCTTCCCGTCCGCGTATGCGAGGTCGATCCGTTGGCCGTTGGTACTCAGACCCGCCTCTCCGGGCGCTACTTGTCGGCGCTCGGTGCTCGAACGCCTCACGCCTCCTTCGCGGACTCCACAGATAGCTTCCATCGGGGATTGTGGACAGTTTCTTGACGTGTTTGCCGAGTTAGTCTGCGTCTGCCCTTCAGTCGTCGTCCCTCTGTAGACCTTGTCTTCCCCGTCCAAGCCTCTCTGCCAGCCCCAAGTTACCAGCCTTGCGGTGCAGACCGTTGACAAACTGCCTATCGCCGTACTTGGAAGACTTTTCCCTGGCCTGGTTGTCGGCCTCACGTGCTGCATTTTCCTGTGCTTCGAGCGCAGCCAAACGACGGTCTCGGTCCGTGTCGAGATCCGAGGCGGCCGCTTGCATAGCAGCCAGCTTCCTTGCCCTCTCTTCATCTGCAGCTGAGTCGTCCGCCTTACCGTTGGCACGACCGTCACCTCGGGTGTCTCTGTTGCGATCAAACCGGCGGTTGTCGTAGGGTCTGCGGTCGCGAGAGTCGGATGCTTCTCCGTTACGGTCGCCACTGCGATCTCCATTTCGGCCGTCAAAACCTCGAGGTGATCTCTCCCGCTGACGGACGGGACGGTCTTCGTCTGAGACAGAGGGTTGGCGCCTTCTCTCACGATTGTCACGACGCTCTCTCCGGTCTCGCCTCTCGTAGTCGTCTTTCTCTCCTGAATCACGGCGGCGAGGCGATCTCGACCTCGGGGATCGCCTTCGTCGGTGGCTGCCTCTGTCTCTATCCTGAGAGTCGCTACGTCGGTGTCGTCTCTCGCGTCGATCTTCGTCGTCAGAATCGCCTTGGCGCCGCCGGGGGCTTCTGGATCTGGATCGAGGTTGAGAGCGCCGTCGCTTATGGCGCCTGTCGTCTTCTGAGTCATCGTCGTGACGCCTGTGATGCCTCCTCTTGTGCCTTTCGTGCCTATCTTCCCTTTTCTTTGACTTGTCTTTTTGCTGGTCCTCGATGCCCATCGAGGCAAGCAACTGCCTGCGCTTGATCGGATCATTCATCATCGCCTCGTACGCGGCCTGCTCCTGTCTCTTGATGGCGAGGAGAGGATCTTCCCGAACCTTTGCTGCGGTGTCTCGTGCGGTATTGGCCGTCTGCAGTGCCATGAAGCTCTCTTGGCCAGCCTGCTTTACGAGGTTCTTGTGTTCGGTACCCTTGAGCAGGTTGTCGATGCGACGCTTGCCCAGGAGGTAGCTCTCGCGCTCCTCGGTCGTTCCGGTCTGTCCATCGGTCGGGCCGTTGTAGAGGAATTCGACGCGATCGACCTTTTTCGCGTGTCCGGCAGCCTCGAGCTTCTTCTGGAGTTCTTCACGGGCGCGCTCCTCCTTGAGCTCGTTGATTCTTTGCTGCGTCTTCTTGCGCTCCTCGAGCGCTTTCTTCTCCTCCTCCCAAACCTTGGCCTGGTTCTTCAGGAGAGAAGGGTGGAAACTCTTCTTCAAGTTGAGATCACCACCCATCTTGCCGACTGTTGCGATGTATCGCTGTTGAAATTTCCGGCGGGTAGTATGGGTCCTTCACGAGGAGAATCGACGGTTGTGAGGGAGGTTGATGGGTTGAAGAAAGATAAAGTAGGGAAGTGACGCGGCTGGGAGTGACTGGGGATGCGCCTGGCTGGAACCGTGGATCAAAAAGTCGCCTCCCGCCTGCCGTGATTTTACTTGGTCCGTGCGTAATCAAACAGTGTGAGCCGGCAACCTGTGGGTCCGGCCAATCGATAAGCTCCCCCGCCTTAATGGTGCTGTCAACTGCCAACCATTGCGGTCCTGCCTGGAAGCTGAACCTCAATCTCCAGCCTTACACCTTCCACTGCAAACAACAACGAACACCAAGACCCTTCACAAGACCAATTTCAACCCCTCGGTCCTACCACGACCGCTGGATACCTTAAAGCCATATCCTGAATACAGACCAATCACTCCGCGAGATAACCGAAAACAACCGCCAACATGTCTGATGACGAGGACTTCATGCAGGAGTCGGATGAGGAGCAGTAAGCCTTTCGCGTTCTCATGGTCGAACCACCTAAGGCAGTCACTGATAGCTTGCAGGTACGACTTCGAGTACGAGGAAGACGACGACGAGGAGTCCGGTGACGTCGGCATCGAAAACAAGTACTACAATGCGAAGCAGCTCAAGCTTACCGACCCCGAGGATGCGATCACAGAGTTCCTGGGCATACCGCCTTTAGAAGACGAAAAGGGCGAATGGGGCTTCAAAGGACTGAAGCAGGCGATAAAGCTTGAGTTCAAGCTGGGTCAGTACGAGAAGGTAGGAAATCAGGACTGAAGACAAACAAGGCGAGAGGGGGGATGCTAATACTGGACGTAGGCTACGGAACACTACGCCGAGCTCCTCACGTACGTCAAATCAGCGGTCACAAGAAACTACTCGGAGAAGTCAATCAACAACATGCTAGACTACATTGAGAAGGGATCAGATGGCCCCAAGGCGGTGGCGTGCGTCGAGAAGTTCTACTCGCTCACCCTCGAGAGCTTCCAGAGCACAAACAACGAGAGACTCTGGCTCAAGACCAACATCAAGCTCGCAAAGCTTCTTCTCGACCGCAAGGACTATAACACGGTATCCAAGAAGCTCCGCGATCTTCACAAGGCCTGTCAGAAGGAGGACGGTAGCGACGACCCCAGCAAGGGAACGTACTCTATGGAAATATACGCGCTGGAGATCCAGATGCATGCCGAGACGAAGAACAACAAGCAACTCAAACGGCTGTATCAGCGTGCCTTGAAGGTTCGCTCCGCCGTCCCGCACCCGAAGATCATGGGCATCATCCGCGAGTGCGGCGGCAAGATGCACATGAGCGAGGAGAACTGGGCAGAAGCCCAGACGGACTTCTTCGAGTCCTTCCGCAACTACGACGAGGCCGGCTCGCTTCAGCGAATTCAGGTCCTCAAGTATCTCCTGCTCACGACGATGCTGGTCAAGTCGACCATCAACCCCTTCGACTCACAGGAGACCAAGCCTTACAAGCAGGACCCACGCATCACGGCTATGACGGACCTCGTAGATGCCTACCAACGCGATGATGTTCACGCCTACGAGAACGTTCTCCAGAAGAACCAAGACATCCTGGCCGACCCCTTCATTGCTGAGAACATTGACGAGGTCACGCGTAACATGCGCACAAAGGGTGTCGTCAAGCTCATCGCTCCCTACACGCGCATGAAGCTCGCCTGGATCGCGAAGCAGCTCAAGATCTCGCTGCCTGAGGTCCAAGACATCCTCGGCTTCCTTATTGTCGATGGGAAGATTGACGGCAAAATCGATCAGCAGGCCGGCACGCTCGAGATCCAGTCGGACGCAGACAGCGAGCGCACCAAGGCCATGTACGAGCTCACGCAGTCCGTCTCAAGTCTCTACACGACCATGTTCAAGGACGGCGACGGCTTCAGGACCGCCGAGTTCCCTACTGATGATCAGAACATGGACGTCATGGGAGGGTTGACACCTAGAGCTGGTGGTCCCCGAGGAGCGCCGCGTGGAGCCGGACGTAAGGGTAAGGGCGTATCGACTCATTGGCAGACCTGAGGCAGTCCTCGCCGTCTAGCAAGGTGGGACGGGACAGGATTGGAATCGAGAACGGGAACGGGAACGAACGGGATGGGCTGCTGCCACGACTCTCCCTACATTGTACTGGCACGCGACGGATGTGCACATTAGAGCAATCTATGGTCTCCACGCAAGAAGACAGCGAGGGCATTCAGATGGACATGGAAAAAAAGATACCAAGACTACGCAGAATATGACAGATTACCCCAAGCTCATGACGGGCAGCTGCAGATACGCACAGCATGTTCTACTTTTCCCCGGCCAGGCGTGCTAGCGAGGCAGCGTGGAAGCAGCTTGCCGCTGCATGGCGCTCGATCTGTCAACCTCGCCATCGTGGAACATTCGAGGGGTGGAGTTTGTAGAGAGAACGCAACAGACGGTGGAGGTAGCGGGCGAGGCGATCCATGGCAAGCAGGGCAGCCAGCCAGTCAGTCAATCCGGCGCGCCGATCACCCGCAGCTTACGACGTGCGGGAGAGCTGAGGATAGCGTCCGCTGCGGGTCTGGTTGGGACTGGTACTAGAACTGGGGCGGATGCGATACGTGTAGACCGACGAAAGGAGAGAGAAGAAGGGGGAGTGGAGGGGGCTTCTCTTCTCTGTGATCAATCAGCATAGTCAGTAATCAAACTCCTCGCGGAACGCTACAGAAGAAGACGCAATACTATCCATCGCTTGCTATTTCCTCGGCTCATCTCATCTCAAAGACGTGAAAATGCTTTCTGAGAGAAGGGGTCGTGAAGAAGATTTAATAATCTAGATCTGCCCGTCCCATTCTGGACCGGAATACAACGTCCCCTGCCTCCGTGTGCAAAGTTTAATCACGGCAAAATGAAGATTAAGTTTTCCCACCATGGTCCCTTAGGAAGGTCGGTTCAACCTGAACCTAGCAGGTAGCGAACACTATCACCAGCAGCACCACCACCATCCTCGCTTACCGCCGTAGGATGGTGGAGGTGGTTGCGGTGATGGTGGGAGCAAAACTCTCCATCCATTCTGCGTGTGTTGGTGTCGTCGACACGAGCGCCGGATGATCCCGATTGTGCCTGACGACGCACGAAAAAAACAGGCTGTTTTGCTTCGCACCGCCAATCCTCTTCGCCCCCCTCTTCTCGTCGAGTGCCACGGCGCCAGTTCTCGACATCTCTCTCCCCTGCGACAATGTCACCACTTTGCCTTCGTATTGGCATTAGCCTCGGTCTGGCCATCAAGTCAAGTTGCTGCGTTTGCATGGAGATGAAATGAAGTTGATGTCCTCACGCGAGCTTGCCTCTCTCGTCACACCACACGCGGCATGCAGCCCATCGGCATCCAGAGAGATCATCTTGCTATCCTTCTCAAAGCAGAGATTTCTGAACCAGGGGGCAGGAAAGGGGGGAGCGAAGGAAAAAAAACGACGAAACGGAAACCAATGCGGCGCCTCCTATTTTGCCTCACTTCCGTGTAACCCTCCCGCTACGAACGTCAAAGGGGCGATCGATGGGACGCCGGCGGCCACTCAAACGTGCCGACTTGGCCGTGGCGTAGCGTCTGCAACCTGTCGTTGTACAACGAAGCAAGCAAGCAGGTTGGGAAGGTGTACGTTTTGGCTTTTGCCTCACTGCTGCATCTATTCTCCCTACAGGTCGCCGCTGCTCTCGCTCTCGGCCGAATACAGTGCGGGTGTAGCACAGAGACGCGGCAGACAGAGGAGAGTGTCCGCGGCGAATCTGGTCCGAAGAGGACGATGGGCTCCGAGTCGTGACAGAGTCAAGCTGTCAAATAGCACCAACGTCACTGGTTGGGAGCTGCAGATGGGGTCGTCGCACAGGAGGGCGGGCGACCACACAGCCTGCGGGCCTAACGCGGTCCGCTGCCGGAGCAGTCAGGCAGGTAGGCAGGCAGGCGGAGAGGTTTGCTTTGATATGTTTGGTGAATGTGGTTTGGCGAGCAGCTGTTTGTTCGCGCGTGCCGGCTGCTTGCATCATACCATTGCAGCCAAGATGGCGGATGGGAAACACAGCGTCGTCGACGACCAAGCCATGACGGTTTGGCAGCTTGAAGATGCGGCTTAATTTTGACACGATCCGCGACGGAGCTCCAGAGTGTAACATGGGAAATAAAACGTCGAACCTCTCAGCCGCCGCTCGCGCTGCTCGCTCGTAGAACGCAGGGTGCTGCGTTGCGTAGGGCATGTCGTATATGTCATGGAAAAATCTGACACTTGTCGAATACGTAAGGTGCCTCAAGCATGCTTGGCCACGCGCTTTTGAGCGCTTTTCTGCAAGCTACCGCCCTCGGTGCTTCTCATAAGTCGCCGAGAGCACAGAAGGATGGCATGAGCCGTACGTTGACCACCTCCCAATCGCGATGCTCCCCGCTCCTTCGTGTTGAATTTTGTTTCGGCGAAGAGACCCTGAGATGGTAGCGAGATGTTGCCCCCCCCCCTTGCTTCTGTTCGTCACTCCCGGGGGTAGCGACGGCTGATCCGCGCAGGCATAACACACCGAAGTAGGAGACGACGAGTGGGATACGAGGTCGAGGCGTCGCCGTCAACCCCGAGATCCACACCGATGAGATGTCAAATTTGACGTTCCTTCAGCCGCGGAGTCTGAATAGTGCTTTTTCTTTTCTCTCTCTCTCAAAAGCAGGAGGGAGCTTTGTGACAACTGTGGGCTATTCGTAGAAAGTGGACGACAAAGCCAAGGAACGATCCTCGGCCTGCGAGAACAGGGGTTTCTCTCGCCGGAAGGATGAGCTGTCATATCGCCAAGGGTGTTAGTTGCTTCGAGGTCCTTTCCTCGGGGGGGAAGTAAAAGGAATATTTCGTGCAGCCCCAGCTGCGCGCCTGCATGGCAGACGCTTCCGAAGGCGGGCGAAGGGTCAGAGAATGCATCAACGAAAGGGCAAGATGAACATCAATGACACAAGAGAGAGCCTGGCATGTCCACAACGCGGGCACAATCTCCCCTTTTCTTTCCTCCCATGCCCACAAAAGAGAAAGTTTGCGAGGGTCCTGACTCTCAGTCTGTCAGTGGAGACAAGACGCTTGTATGTAGACGCGGGACGGCAGAGGTGTCGAGGTGGGCAAACCAAGCAAATATGATGCGACGGTATTGAGGCCTTCTGTGGTTTGGGAACTACCATTCCGACTCCGTGTTCTTTTGGGCCGCATCGTGGTCAGTTCCAGTTGAACAGTTAGCCATCGAGACGCTCTTCTGGAAAGAAAGCGGACATGAGGCATAGTCGTCGCCTTTCCTAGGGACTGATTGGTCCCGCGGAGTTCGGATTCGACAAATTTGTCCTTCATCTCTCACCCACTGGTTTTCCTTCACATGTCGTCTACTTTGTGCCGATGGCTGGGTAATCCCAAGCGCGATCGTGGACGCTGGGCTCGCTGGATGTCCTTCAGGCTACGCCCTAGTGCTGATTCGTGATAGCGCCGAAAGAAGGACCAGGGGCATAGGGCTTGAGCACCATGGTTGTTATCTTGGGTGCTTGGATGTGTCTCTTGTCATCGCCCAGGATTTGAGGACGGATAGACCGTGGCCCGTCGAATGTCTTTGCATTCCCAGCGCCACCGTCAATGTTGATTAGTCGAGCTTTGAGATGCGGATATACTTGTGCTGGCGTTTCGATGCGAAGAGTCGTCCGCCAAAGACAAATATGTTGGTACTTTTTTCTTGCTCTGGGCTGCAAAAGTACCAGAATCCCGGGGTTACAGCGCAAGGCTCGCAGCAGCATCTGGCATTATGTTTGCCAGGGGGCGAGTAAAGCATACCGCGTGCCGCAGAAAGCTGCATAAGAACTATTACCATGGATGGCAAGCTGCGCCTCGAGTTATCTATCTCATCTGACCTGAGATTGGTGTACCTGGCTCAGCGTGTACGACAGCCATAATGAAGCCTCGTTGGAGCTCTGGGCTCCTTACTGCGTCATGGTTGTATCGATTCGTATGCGTAGTCTGCTGGAGTGCCGGGGACCTTTTTCGTTTGCTGGGGACCTTTGGCATCTCTTGTATCCGTAACATGGTCATATTCATTCAAACCGGTAGGCCTCTTTCGAGATGGGTTACATCTGTAAAAAGCCAATTTGTTGATGCGGTTGCTGAGATGACCGTCTTCATCCCGTAATGGAAAGTCTTGCGAACTGTATTGGCCCTTCGTGAGGATCATGACCCAACAAGTACTGCATGCGGGTTGGCAGGAGAAGGGCAAAAGACTTGGATCGCCCAACAAGCCTTGCAGAATTCTCTGGATTCCTTGCCTCATCCTTGGGTAGCGCACCGAGTGGGGGACGGACGGCGCAGATCCCGAGACGCCTCCATGTTCCACCACTGAAGGACCGAATTTCGCAAAATTGTCATTGTCAAGTTTGCTTTCCGCTTGGGCAAACCGCGTTGCAGGGCCTCATCGTGGGCGGAACTAACCGTCCACCCGCTCCACAGCTCCAGTTAGCCGCATGGTCTAGCAATTGTGACATGCCTGACTGACTTGTCAGACAAGCACGGTTTCTGACGGACACCCCTCAGATTGGTCGAAGTGCCCAGCCAGCAGAACAGAGCAAATGCTGTCTGACTTGTAGCATGCGGTTGCTTTGATTTTCCACAGGCTGAATTACTCGGGGCTCTCGGTGCGAGACGGGACCCCTGGGGACTCGATGACGCCAGCAAACAGCGACGTCCCTCGACGGGTGTACATGGATCCTTGCAAATCCCACAGGTTCCGTCGCTGCCAGACATCCCGTCCTTTCTGCTGGCAGACGGAACAGCGTTTGAGATTGCGGGTGTGGGAGCTGAGCACACCGCGAAAGGCCAGTCTATGGCTTTCCATACGGCAGTTTGAGCAATAGAGTATTAAGTATGAGAAGCCCGAAGGTACAACCCGACTGGCGGTGTTCTGTTCTGGTGCCGGCTCATGTAAGTAGCACATCCTTGAGGCCCTCTCGGGGCCGACAAGCGCGTCGGATGCGAAGCGATCCACGCCTCTTTCGGCGGATACGGTTTTTTTTTTTTCAAGGCGTTTCCGTTGAAGTTACCGGCAGCTGAAAAGCTGATAAGGTATCCCACTAACTGCGGCGTCTCAAGTGTCCCATCGATGCGACCTTGTCGAACCGAGTGTGCCGGCGCCAACCCGGCCTTGGGCCGATGTCTGTCAATTTGTTTCCATTCTGCATCGACGAAGCCTTTTGCATGCCGTGCCGTCAAGGAGACGGAGCAGAATGAGCGGCGAGACGGCAGTGCAAAGTGATCGACAGTGCAAATGTCGTCTGTATGCATCAGTATGGAGCTAGCACTCAAGACAGCGTCTTGGGCCGGGAAAAAATCGATATCACGGCCCAGTTTCTCCCGCATCAAACGTCTTGGAATCCATACCAAGATGCTTCGTTATTGGGTATACGGGGCACCCATCCGGCGAAGGACTCGTGCGCCGCCAAACGTGGATCTTGCCCAGGCGGTTGAGCCGGTTCTCGCAGCCAAGTGCCCCATTCATGTCCACTCTGCATTTTGTCTTTGATGGGATTCTCCCACCGAGGAGTGGCTCTTTTGATAGATGCCCATGTTTCTTTGCCCACAAAACATTGGGCTCGTGTGCTCTGGCAATTCAACATCAATGGCCGTCTGCTTCCATGGCGCCATCGGAGAGGCCTCGCTTCGAGGAAAAGTGCATGCGGTATCGCCTAACCGCAGGGCAGATTTTCTCTCTGCGGTGCCTATGCTGTGATAGAAGTGGTCCATTGTGACATGTTGCCATCAGAGTTCCTCGGCTGAGATCCGTCCATTGAAGTCATGGCTGCTCTGCTTGCTGTGTCGGCAGCAATACTGAGTTGTCCGTGGGAAACGTCTGACGCCTGCAGCCGGAGAACAGAATCGGCCACCGTCAACCGTCAGCAAGTGACAAGCATGTTCTATGTAAGGTAAGCGTGTCATGGTGTATCGAATCGAGGCCTAGACTCTGTGTAAGCCTGCTCCGTGGGAACGTCAGTCCAGTCAGTCAATTCGAAGCAGACCAGACAAGTACAGCTAGTGAGGCCATTGGCACGGCGCAAGTTGTTGGGAATGTTGTTGGATGGATGCGCTTGCCTGCGCTTGAAGCCCTGCAAAGTAGCCACGGCCAGAACACAGGCGCATAATTAAGGACGGCCAAACAGCAGCATCCGTTGGTATCAGGAGTAATAGCAACAGACCGGAAAACGAGAAAAAGAAACGACTGCGCATAGAGAAGGGGGCGATCTGCAATGCCACGAGGGGTGGTGATGAACTTCGTCGGCCCATCAGGGAGAATGACATTGCCGTTGTTATCCCGTTCGCAGCCCATCTTGCCGTCCCTCTCCCCCCTCGTTGGCGAGACCTTGGTGGGCCAACAAGACAGAGAGACAAGTAGGCGAGGTAGCGAGCAATCAAGCGAGTCGATGGTGGTTTCTTGTTCAAGAAGACCAGTCGGGGGCGTTCAAAGTCGTTGGCGGAGGATTCCCCGACCCATGGGTGCTCACTGGACTCTCGCGATGCATGTCGTCTCGCCATGTCCACAGCCACTTGTGAACATCCTTGTCCAGGCCGTGAGACGAGAAACATTAGCATAGAGCGGAGAGGATCAGGGCAGGCCCAACACAAACCGCGCAGACGAAGGGCTCGCAATTTTGGCAGCCGGCGCTACGTACGTCGCGCTAGGTAGGGTGTTGGTAAAGTGTGTACCTCCAGGCTACCCCAGATACCTTCCTCTGGGCCCGGCCTAAGAGCTTCGATGTCCGGAGCAGCGCGCCAGTGGCAGAACCAGCGCCAGTGTCAGTGTCAGTGTCAGTGTCAGTGGAGGAGGGCTGACGGAAAGTGTGGAGAGGGGATCACGATGGATGGAGTTGGATCAGCGCTAATAGAGAGCCCGAATACAACATCAGCGTCTGCCCACCGCGGGCGGCGTGCGTCTGTGTGCTCTGCTGCTCGTCCACAGACGCAGGCAGGCTGGGGCTCTCGGGCTAAGTGAGCGAGTGCTAGGTTGTCGCTACTGCGTCTGTCGAGAGTGACGACTGCTGCTGGGCGCCATCGCGTCTTACCTTAGCTAAGGTACTGGCTGCATAGTACCGTAAGGCAAGGTATGTAAGGTATGTATGCGAGCTCCGTGAGGTGTGATGGACCATACAGAGGACAGTCACCCGCTCGTCGAGGGTGCCACGGGTCTTTCAGCGGCCCTCGACTGCCCTGGCCTCGACTGGTACTGGACGCCCTGCCCTGGATGCGATGCTCGTGCCAACCCTACCCCGATTTCGAAAGACAAACTCGCGATGTCATGGGCACACAGAGAAAGTGACCCCCCCCCCTGCTAGCTCGAACGGTGAAGGCCAGGGTTCCCCCCCGGCTCGATTCGACCCTGGAATGCCACCCTTGCGAATTTGAGGTCGAGCTCTGCTCTGGGCTGCTATGCTCTGGTTGCAGAGCGGGCGTATAATGAATGCGTGGTACTGAGCGCCCGTGGCCGTCGGCAGTTTGTTGTTGATTTCTTAGACCCGACGCTGATCAAAGGAGAAAGTCCTGCCGTCCGTCGTGGTCGAGGCGTGGATGTGCAGAATGTCCTGTCCGTCGTTGGACCATGGTTTGTTGGATGTTGAAGGCTCGGGGGGCTCCCTGCATGTCACACATGGCATGGCATGTTGTTCGACGATCCTCGCAGACAGGGATTAGGGTGTCACAGTGAGTGCGGGAAGAGGTGGAGGGAGGGAGGGAGGATAGGATGAGATGAGGAGAGACGGACGGGATCATGGATGGGATGGGATGGGATGGGATGGGACGAGACAGTTGAAACGGAGTATGCTGGAGAAGCTGAAGAGCGTGGGAGCGAAGATGGAGACGACAGATGCTGACCGAAGAAGCACTGACAGAGGGAAGCTGCCCCTTGACCACTGACTTGAGGCTTGAGACGAGGACCATTTCTTATTCCTGCTTTCCTCGACACAAGCGGGCAGGATTTGCGGGAAAGATCTAAGGTTAACGCCTCCAGAAACAAGCCAGCAGCGTTGGATATGGACATCCTACCAACCAGCCACGCCTATCCGTCCCTACCTTTCCTAGGTATCCGAGTATGTATCTGTGAAGGTGCAAACGCAGGAGGGGAGACAAGCATTGCCCTTTCTGTGAAGAAATAGCAAGTCGACGAGGAAATAGCAAGACTTCACTTGGGCCGGGTGCCCGGGCCAGACGCAGCCATGGATCGATCCAACAAAAGTCCCCCCCCCTCTTCCCGTGAATCCCTCGTGGGCACAGGCGGATTACTACACAGAGAGGTTAGTGATGCGAGGGCATATGAGAGAGGAACTAAAGAAGTAATGTCACTATATCACCGTGCTACGCCGCTCTCTCTCTCTCTCTCTCTCTCTCTCTCAACCTCCTTGCCAACCCCGACCCCGTCAACCCCGTCCTCTGGTTTCCCTGCTTGCGACGCAGCCAATCCGTACCTTGCCTGCCTGAGAAGACGCAGTGCACGAGATGCAGCAAGACCTGGTGCGGACCAGCCCAGACCTCGCCAGGCGAGAAGGCCAGACCCGACACGGGACCGGGGGTTGGCAGTCTCTCTCTTCCTGTCTCTGCCGCTCTCTCGATCCTACACAGACACAGAGTAGAGTCTGCGGCTGTTTCTCTTTGTCTCTTGACGGGGGAAGACGGTACGTATCGGGGGTCGATGGGGATGGGGACACACGACGGAGACAGGACGGGCATCGCTCGTCTTGATGATTATCTCGCTGCTCATTTGCTCACAACTCACTCTCCACAGAGACTGGATCCATCACTCTCATCATCATCATCATCATCATCATCATCATCCACCCGTTCTGCATTCTCTTCACATTCACACTCAAACCGTCCCCGTCCGTCTCCGTCGCAGGCCCCCGATCCCCTCCTCTCACACACCGTCGATGCTGCACTGGACTCGTGGACTCGCCTCAGAAACCCGGCCGACGGGCGCGGGCTGCTGTGTGGTGGGCGCCACTATTGCCGTTGGTCTCTCGATAGGTAGTTTCCCGCCATCGGCACCCACCTCATCATAATCATAACCATCGACGCTATCGTGCCATGCCATGCGGACGATGCGATGCAGCCTATGAGTCTGTACCAGCAGTGCCAGCCAACCATCTGGCGGCATGCCACCCCCGTCCAGCCTGGTGGCACTCACACAATGGAATTAAAACGGCCGCTGCCCGTTTATTTTCCTTCTTTCTTCCCCCCCCATGCCCTGCCTCACCATGCCTTGTCTTACATGACCTGTACGTACCTTGCCGTCCGCACATCACCCTCTCTCAATACGTAATGCGTACGAGTAGCTACGATAGGACACACCGCGGACACTGCGGACACGGCTGGCATGTGTGGTGGTGATTGTCTGCACCTTACATACTAGTAGGCATGCTGGATAGGTAAGGTATCTGATGGGAGTGAGGTATCCAGAGGGCGGGTTCGTGAGGTACGGATACCCATACTTTGTGCATGCCTACCACCCTGGTTGCCGGCATCGATCTCCGTCATCATCATCCTGACGCCGTTGTGATATTGCTCCATGTCCATATCCTCCTACTCCTCCTCCTCCGCCTCTGTCCACACCACATCCCCGAACCCGAGGCTCCCTGCTGGAGATCCTTGATGTGGTACTGGTGATGCCGCTCCGGGGTCGTGTCATGCTAGCCAGGTAGCCTCCCAGTGCCCGTGCCGGTGCAACCATCGTAACCCTAGAACAACATCCGCGTCGTCCTCGCTCGCTCTTGTGCGCCTTGCTTGTGTCGTCTCCCGTCTCCTGGCCTGTGTGCATCGACGGGACTTAACTGGCCCTCAAATGCCCTTGTGTTTCCTGGACCAGTTTGCTTCCTGTCCTTTCTTTCCCTCCCTCTTCTTCTTCTCTTCCTCTCCTCATCTTCGAAGACCTCCATCCTCACACCTTTTCAGTTGTGAGAAGGCTGAACCTGGGTATCCATCTAGCCTTCTTTGGTGGATTGAGGGTGGTCTGTCTTATTGATTATCTATCCAGCCAGCCAGCCAGCCAGTCAGTCAGTCAGCCAGCCATCCTCTCCCAAGCTCGAACCGTGATACCGGGCCTCTTCTGCCCTACCTCCGTTGCTGTACCTTACCCTCCGATCCCTAGCTGCGGCACGGTACTGCACACTCGCATCACATCACATCGACCAGTCCTGTCCACATTGGCCGCCATTCGTCAACCACCCACCGCTCAGCTCGGCTCGTCTGGCACCAAGCATCAGCGCCATTCCCGGATCCAGCTGCTGTGCACACCCTCCTCACGTCTTGATCTGTGTGTCCAAGGCACCAGACGGGCGAACAGACGGCGAAGGAGCTACCGCAAAGGGCGAATCAATAATCTCACTCAGGCGACGAGACCATATCAGGAGGAGACTATCTTAGTCTCGTAGGTCAGAAGCGAAAAGAGAGACACAGACGGACAGAAGAAGCGTCACCAACAGCACCACCAACACCGGCAACAGCATCATCCAACAGCAGCAATAGCACCACCACCATCATCATCATCATCATCCAACACCAACTATTTGCAAGGTATTATTACAGCCCAGCCTGGCCCCCGAGGCGAGGCCACCACCACCACCACCACTATCAACCACCACCCTTCTTCGCAGGCTCGGTCGCCAAACCCCGGAGTCGATCGAACAAATCGCCGGGCTCGAGGTCGACGCAGAGACGCAGAGACGCAGAAGGAAGGGACGGGCAGACGCACCCCGGAAAACCACTCGTCACATTTATTGTTCCTTTTTTGGGGCGGACCATCGAATTCTGCAATATTCCTCCTCTCTCCCCCTCCAACCCTCCACCCCCTGTGTGCTCGCTCTTGTTTCATTCGTTGCGTCGCACGTTAGCTGAGGTACGGACGAGTTACCTGCTCGACGGCGCGATACTCGTTCCTGTGGGCGTTGGCTCCTGTACCATACCTTGGGCTGGGTCATTGATACCAGTCCTTTTTTTCTTTCTTTTGGTTCAGTTGGTGAGGACGGGCGTTCATTTGTTGTCTCTTGGTGTAGTATTATTGCTGGCATCCATCCCGTTATTGCATTGGATTGGATCGCAGCTCACCTCACCTCACGCATCGCATCGCATCGCATCGTCCGACTCCCCGACTGTTCCAGTCCGTTTCCCCCCTCCTTCACCCTCACTCTCATCGACCCATTCATCATCTCTTCTTTTCTTTTTTTTCCCTCTGCCTCTTGTTTTTTTTCCCCCACGGGCTGCTTACTCCTTTCTGTGTGTTCTCTCTCTCTCGCCCATCACCCTCCCCTTTTCCTCCAATCGAGGATCGGAGACTGCACATCAGGGCGTGTTGCCAGCCAGCAGAAACAAGCGGTCGCATTAGGGCCAGGATTCCCTCGACTCAGACTACGAGGCACAACAAGCACTGGCAGGACAGGAGACAGGAGGCTAGTCTCAGAAGTCAAGACAGGAAGAGAAGAGAGCAAAGCAGGGCCAAAGGTGGCAGCAGGACGACAGCATCAGAGAGGCCATGTTCCAGCCTCAGCCCACGCCTTTTGCGTCGGGATTTCACGCACAACCGGCGCAGTTTCACAGCATCCATTCGGCACATGCACCACGAGGGCAGCTGCAGCTTCACACTTCTCACAATTTAGGGGGTTATGGCATGGGTGTAACGGGAGGAGGAAGTGCAGCAGCAGGAGGAGCTGGAGCAATGGGAGGAGGCGTTGGAATTGCAAGAGGAGGAGTATTAGGAGGGGGAGGAGGAGCAGGAGACGGGATGGGAGGAGAAATGTCTGTGTACAGCTTCCACTCACCGACCCCGCTGGGAGTGGGCTCACCGTCGGGTGCGAACTGCATTGGGATGGGCCTGGCGTCCGCTGGTCCCGAAGGCCACAGCATGGGCAACCCCCTGGCCCACAGCGGGCACACACTGAACCACAGCAGCCCGGGGCCTGCACCGGATCAGGGACATGGACATCATTATCGCCATCACCAGCAGCGGAAGCATCACCAGCAACAGCAGACGATGGGTGGAATGGATCAGCGGTCGAATTCGCTATCTCTGGGCGTGGGCGTGGGCGTGGGCGGGGTGGAACACCAGATGGAACCTGCAGCTGCAGCAGGTGCTGCAACTGCAGCGGGTGCGGGTGCGGGTGCTGGCGTCGTCGTTGGTGCAGCTGTCGCCGCGGTTAGTGCAGCCGCGCCGGTCGCTGTCACTGGAGTCCAGGTGTCTGTGCCGCAGCAGCAACATCACCAGCAGCAGCAACCCGGACCCGGACCTGGACCTGGACCTGCTGGAGCCACGGCGGTAACAGCAGCAGCAGCTTCCCCTGCTGGAGGCAGCTTGTATTGCTCATCCCCCGCCAGCTACGGCGGCGGCCACAATCATCACCATCCTCCTCCTCACCCTGCAGCAGCTTTCCACCACAGCCCTGGCGCGTCTTCTGGCTCGGCCTCTGCCTCCTCTGCCTCCACCACGCCGTCTTCCCGCTCCCATTCCCTCTCACACGCCCATTCCCACTCTCATTCCCACTCCCACTCCTCCTACAGCCACTCCAACCCCAATTCCCATTCCCACCTCCACCACCACCACAACCACCACCACAACCAACAGCAGCTCCAGCACCACCTCCCTGGAGCTCCCTCGTCCAGCTGTGACCCGGCCTCTTCCTTTTACAACTCCAACATCTCTTCTTCCTCAAACACAAACACCACCGCTTCCGCAAGCACCGCAAACTCCACGAGCACTCGTCCGTCCACCATGGAGCCCGGCGACCCTTCCGACCTCGCCGCCCAGGAAGCCGCCGCCCGGGATTACCAGCCACAGCTCCAGGTAAGCTCTAAGCTCCCATCCATCTCTCATCTGTTGTTCATTGTCTGTCTGTCGCAAACGAAGCTCGAGCTTGGAACCGAAGCTCTGCTCACCTCAGCCCAGCTTACCTCTGCTCTGGATCTGCGCTAACCACTTCCTCTCCCCGCCGATAGGGCCCATTAGTCGGCGACAAGATCACCAGCGACGCCATCACCGACGAGTACGCAAAGGCCGACGATGTCTACGTCGCAAAGACCATCGTGAGTCTCGATCCGACCCTTCCAGCTCCCCTTCCGAGACCCAAACACCCTGGACATTGTCTAACCTCGGCCCTCGTTGCCGCCCACTCTAGGCTCTTCCTCAGACGTATTCTCACTACCGACCCATCCAAGGCGACGGAAACTGCGGCTGGCGAGGTAAGTCACCCTTCGCCCTCGAACCGTTCCGTGCACCACCAACCTACCCCGCATTCCCAACTCGAGTCCTCGCACCAGCTTTCACGATACGACCCCTCCGAAGCACACCACGATAGCTGACTGACTGTTTCTGCCACAGCCGTCGGGTTCTCCTACTTTGAGCATCTCGCCAACAATGGCGATCAGGATCAGATCCTTGGCGAAATCGCCCGCATCACGAGCTTGAACCAGTACCTTCTCAACATCGGCGGCTACGATCGGATGCTCTTCGAGGATATGGTGGACGAGACCATTGCTCTGCTGAGAGACCTGGCAAACAGCATTACGAACCCGCAATTGGCCCAGCAGATCGTCCTCCAGCGCTTCAACGACCAGGACGCCTCCAATGCCATCATCTATCACCTGCGGCTCCTGGCCAGCTCCTGGCTGAAGGGCAACCCCGACGATTACGCCCCCTTCATTCCTGGCGAGACGGGTATCGCCGGCTACTGTGCCGAACTCGAGCGTCCCAACAGAGAGATTGAGCATCTCGGCCTCCAACTGCTCGTCCAGGTCCTCCTCAAGCCTGTCAACATGGTTCTCGAGATTGCTTACCTCGATCGGAGTGCCGGGAGTCAGGTCAACAGCTATCGCATGCCCAGTGAGACCATGGGCCAGGATCCCGCCAACCTGGGCCCAATCATCTACCTCCTGTACCGACCCGACCACTACGACATTCTGTACAAGTCTCCCCCGAACCCTGCACCCTTGAACCTGCAGGTCAACCGCGCGACCTGCTTTTCTCACCGACAAGAAATCATGCCCGTCGCTCCCTCTCTGCACACCTTTGCCAACATGGACTACAGCCCCTTGGCAATGCTGCCCGGCTTTGGCGGCCCGCCATCCGGCCTGTCCTCGGGCCTGTCATCGCTGGGCTCGCCAACGTCTACCTCACCAATGCCAGATGCCTACGATGCTACGCCGCAGTCCCCATGGATGACCACCCCCTACTCTGACCACATTCCGCAACAGCAGCAGCCCGTACCCACCCCTCGCCCTCAGCCTCAATCCACGCCGCAGCCTCAGCAGTCAACCTCCACATCCGGCAAGTCGTCACAGCCCGTGGATTATCAGCTGAGGTTTAGCCACCAGTGCTGGCATCTCAGCGGTTCTAGCTCCGCTCAGCCGTCCATGTTGTCTTCTCAGCCCAGTTTCCCAGAACCCAGCTTCACCACGGCCATGTTCAAGAATAGCCATTTCAACAAGGCCCACTATCAAAATCCCCATTTTCATCCAGAGGAGTGGACACCCGATGATGAGGCACACGAGAGACTGCCTCCTGCCAAGAAGAAGGGACGGATCAAGTCGGAGCACTGAACTGTCACGATGGGATAACGGTACCATCATCTCGTGACGCATGAGGCCTGGTCTTGGGTAAGCCTCCTGCTCTGGGATACAGAAGTGGAGACGAGCCTCTGTCGCAACACCCAGCGTTCTCAAATGCGAACGCGAGGCTTGACGGATGGACTCTGTGATGAGGCAGGTCGTTTTCGAACACGAAAGCAAGAGGTTTAAGACCAGTCATTTTGGTGGTCTGGCGATTGGCCAGGCATTTCTGCATTGTAGGAGGCTTAAAACTCGGTTCACTGGCTTACTGTGGCTTTAATCGTTTTATTTTCTCTACGGGGAATGGAATCATGACTTATGAAGAGGGATTTATCTTCACGGCTTTGGCGGGACGGTTCAATCTTCAGGTTGATACTCATCATAGCATCGGCGTTGTCTCTAATTGGACTGGTTGTGGTTACATTTCCTTGCTTTCTTAATCTAGCAACAATTTTATGTGAACGCTGGTGACGTACTGTCCTAGAGTTCCATGACCAAGTTTGATGAAACAAAACCCAAGGTCTTCAGTGGCGGATGCGTGGGATTTGGTTCTCACTCCAAAGTTTCTGCATCCTGACAACTGTACACCATGGTGACCTACACTCCTTCTGCCTTCAAGTCGCATCAAGTCCATGAACTAAAATCAAGAACCGACAGCCGCCACTGCGGCAGCCCAGTGTTGATCCCGTCTGCGTTGCCTGCCGGCGGCGCATCTCGGGGTCTTGGCGCGAATGCCATCTCCTCGGGAAGAGAAGACCAAATCAACCACCGTCCCTAGGAGGTTTGCTCCGCGCCTATGAGAACAGGCCATCGGGGCCAACCCATGAACCGGTGTGCTTCTGCACGCCCGCCGATCTCATGCAAGCATGCTTGAGCATTAACCGCAGCCTAGCACGGCTTATCTCCAACGTAGCTTGATTCGAGAGATTGATATATGCGGATATTGATATTATATATATCTTATATCATGAAATGCCATTCTGCGTGATGTAACAGCAGCCAAGGATCTCGGTACCGCCTATGATCGTCGGAAGCAGCCAAGGTTGCATTTCGGTCGTTGTCATTCAGGGACAGCTGAGCCGGAAGGAATTTCGACGTCCTGCTCGGCAAAAATTTCCTGTGTCTCTCTGCGGGCGGTGGCCAAAAACCAGAAAACAAGACATTGGTATCATTGAAACGGGGACGATCTATACACGGCTCACCCGCAGATCCTTTTTGCGCCGGAAGTTCCATTCCAAAAACGCGGAAATGCCGAGCTGAAGTCCCTTCCTTCGCTCTCGGCTCCGGAAACAAGCCTCCAAAGAGAAGAATAACACGCAAAAGTCCCGGTCCGAACCGAGAGCCGCGGTGGATCACTGATAAGAGAGGTGAAGGGGACAGGCACACGACACGGCAGAGAGGTGTGACGTGCCAGACCTGGGCAGCTCCGCTGCGGTGCCTCCAACGGAGCGGTCCAGACCATCTTTCGCACCCCCGCTCCCCCCTTCACCTCGACTGCCGTGATGAGCACCGCATATTCCACAACAGTAACGCAATTGCCAGGGCCAATGCCGTCTGCGAACGTGCCAACGTGGGCTTTGCTCGTCCGCAGGGGTAAGTAGAGCCGATGAGAGAAAAGCTAGCCAGGAGTGGGGGATCAGGCAAGTCGTTGATACACCGTCCCGTCGACGGCCGCGGCCCCCAACCGCCTCGCAAACTCCTCCACCCACCGCCTCGCATACCACTCCCTGCGCGCCCTCGCGTCGCCAGCAGCCGCCCACGCGTCCCATCTCGGCCCGACCTCGGCCTGCACGCTCGTGGCCGTCTTGCCCTCCAGCCCGCACGGCACGAACCTCGCCCAGGGGTTGGCGCGCTCGTCCCCGTCCACGACGACGTCGACGTTGAGCGCCGTGCCAAGGCCGGTGATGTGCCGGCGGAGGTGGACGCCCATGGCCGCGATCTTGCGCTCCTGGCCGTGCGCCCTGGCGCCTTCGGTCCAGACGCCCGGGTCTTCTTCGGAGAGGTATGTGGGGATGCCGGGCCCTGATGGAGAGGAGGCAAGGATCGCTTGGGTCGTTTCTTCGAGCAGGCGCGCGTACGAGCGGACCGTCTGGTGGGGATAGTACGGGCTCCGCAGGTCGAGGATGGGCCAGAGGACGACTTGGCCGGGGCCGTGGTAGGTCGTCAGGCCGCCGCGGTCCGTTTCGATGACCGCGGGGGCGAAGTCTCGAGTTGTGCCGTCGTCGAGGGTCACGGAGAGAGGCCGGGTGAGGCGGAACACCTGGTCTTCGCGCAGCGACTTTTGCCGTTTGCCGAGCGTGTAGGTTGGTGTCGGGATGAAGGACACAACGAGGGGCGATGGGGCGCGGGGCGTCGGGGCGGATTTCCAGTCGAGAAAGGCCTGGCGCAGGGAGGCTTGGAAATCTGAAGCGGCTGTGTATGATAGGAATCCGGCGGCGTCGCGGGGGGAGGAGGAGGTCAGGTGGATGTGGCGCACGGCGCTTGGTTCAGCGCCGTCGTCATCTGGGAAGACGAGCTTCGAGACGGGCTGCGAGGAGCTCCATCGTGTCTGCGTCTGCGTAAGGCTTCGTAGTGTTCGGTGGGAGAGGGTTCGCGTCGTGGAAGCGCAGACACGGCCGAGAGCGGTTCGCGGTGGTCCCATTGGCTTGCTGTACGTGCTGGTGCTGATTGGGCGAGCGTTGGATGGGAGGAGGTAAGGCTGAGCAGGTGAGGTTTGGAATTCTCGTCCGAAAGCTTGAACAGAGTTTCGCGGAACGAGCCAGGGGGTTGAGGCGGCGAGCAATGTGGGCACTGACGGCGGCATCTTATCGATAGGCGTTGCAGACCACAAGCACGGGCCATGAGAGCCGCAGGGATTCGGATCCTTCGGGCTCGAGTGACATTCCTCCAGGCTCTGAGAGGAAGCAGGGCGGAAGTGGGTTGACTTGACGTAGGATTGCGTGAAGCAAACTGTCAGACACGGATGTGCATCTGTCCAAATACTCTCAATGATGATCTGAAGCTATAGCGAGATAATTCAGACTTAGACTATAGGAATGAATCTTCACCTGTTCCAGGCCGCTCTGAATTTCGGTCTCGGTTCTACTGTTCTTGGCCTTAACTTGTATCAGAGGAATACGATGTTTTACAAAATGGGGACGATGATGGCTAATATCCCACCGGAGCACTCCATCGGAACTGGCGATCAGTAACTCTTGCGCAAATTGCAGTTAATATAGTCAGAGTCATGCGCCAGTTTGAGACAGCCGCACAGCCGTGTTTTTTTTTTTTGTCAGTATCTAGATGGAGTGCGCAACAACGTATGGCCACGATTGTAAGTGAAGGAACTTAAACTCATCATTTAGCTTCGATTTCATAGACTGTCCTACTCGAAAATACCATGCATAATGTCCCCCAACTAGAGGAACATAGTCTTCGAGTCTCAAGATAGAACCACTGTATCGGTTTCGAAAGGTGCTTGGTCCAAGTAATAGAGTTCGCACTAACATCCATTCAGTTGAGAGTGCAATATCACAACACTCTACTTGTGGGTTGGTCTTAGCGGTCTTTCTAGCACCCGAGTTGCCGTGACTCGGGGACAACACGAATAGTTGCGAGGCGAACGAGGGGTCCATCTGGTTGTCTATCACAAATAGGGGGAAAACACACAAAGTAAAAAAGTAAGTTGGCCTGTCTTTCTTGGGGGAAGCTTGTCACTTGAATTACACCTTTTGCCTATCCATCGCACAACACCACGTTGCAGGCATCACCTTGTTTTCAAACATGCAATTCAACGGTATCTCTTTCCTTCTGGCCACGCTGCCGTTCTTGAGCGGATTAGTCGAGGCAGGATGCACCAATGTTGGCGGAGGAGTTGGAGGCAACCCCTTGAAATGCACAGCGTACAACGCACCCAGGAATGTCGGCTCATCCGTCAATGGCCCACTCAACTCTCTTACGATTTCACGAGTTGAGGACGACACGAAATTTCCCGATTGGAGGTTCTACACTTTCAAGAACAACATGAACTACGACATCAACTTTGCCGTCCAATTCTGGAATCCCAACACACAGCAGGTTAGTCGTGTGCTTTCCCCATTTCCTCTCACCAGGAATACTGACTCTTCTGCTAGAACAACTGGCAAACCTACACTCTGTCACCTGACGAGAAGTGCGACGTGCATTTTCTTTCTACGCTTCAAAATTTCAAGCTCACTTGCTGAGGCATAGAAGCCCTTAAATGCGTATATGCCCTTCAGGATATTGGAAATTTGCTTTGGAAACCCGTTAGTCGGAAACGCTGGTAGAAATCTTCTAGGAGGGGTACATGGCTGTTACATCGATACCCATTGAGAAATATTGAGTATATGTAGCTACTGAGATTGTGCTCGACCTCTCACCCAGCAACCTTAAGCCATGTTGTTGCCGTCCCTGCTTAGCTAAAAGAATCCGCCCCGATAGCAAACGATTCCCAGCCATTACTGATATGAAAAGCCATTTCACGTTCTAGGAGCTGCAATGAGGCTTAGAAACGCCGAATACGAATCTTTTGAGAGTAGTAAGGGTGGTAGGCACCATGTCATTTTCCAAAGCTTTTGTTCTTATACGTAATGACCGATTTGGCGCACTTTCCGCATTATCTTCTGTCCTTGATCGAGAGGAGGATCTCGATTGTCAAGACATGGCATACCCTACTTCCTGCCTGCAGTCATGTTTCATGGTCGCTCACGGTTCTCATTGGTGTCATTCGCCTCATTTTCTAGCCCGCGTCAACTCAGGGAACCACCTGCGAGTTGCCTCACGGTTGCCTCAGACGTTGTGTAACGACCTGTGGTTTGCGTTTCACAGAAATCCTGACCTGTTCAGAATTTTCAACCATAACCTGCAGGATGGCGGTGCTCTACTGCAGGCTGAACTTGACTGGATAGAAAAGAAATGTGCCAAGCGCACGCATATGGTGTAACATATCAGGCTGTGGCCCGAGATGGGTGGGTTACGGTTGATGGCTCACCAACTTCAACCGTGTCGACGTGCAGAGAATGCATGCAAATAAATCACCATTCTTTTGGCCCACTTCAGGAAGAAAATCTAAGTTTTAACACAGTGAGAAGTTCCGTCAGGGAAGGTAGGTTGAAGCTGATATGGATGCTAAACGACCTCCACACTACGGTTTGTTGAAGTTCCGGGCACATGCCGCGCCCCAGGAAGATCTCCAGTCTCTTAGATCGCCAAGATCTGACTGCATTCCACAAGACGGCTGTCGTGGCTAGACTAGGCAGCAGATGCAAGAAAGCTGGCCGTCATGCAAGGAGCTGTCGGCGATACCGATCAAGTCTTGGACGTCGTCATCAATTCAGCCTTTTTTCCCCTTTGGACCAACCAATGCACAACTTATGACCATGTTTCACGAGAGAGTAATAATGTTAGCAAAGCTGCATGATGTGTAGACTTCAGGCGATTTAGATTTGCGCAAAGAGGCAAAGCGAACCACTACGAGGCGCAGCCTGATCGCCTTCGCAATCGCTTTTTGCATAAGTAAATCGAGGTGCGTGCAAGTTCCAGCGAGCCTTTCACCAACAGCATCTCCATTATTCCTGAACAGATGCTTCCTACACAATGTCAGGGCCTACCAAGGAACGACCTGACAAGCCACAGTTGATCGTGGGCATTGACTTTGGCCTGACTGGTAAGTAACGAGCCTCTCTTTACTGTGAGATGAGACCGACAACAACGGTGCATCGCAGCATCGCAACATCGCAACATCGCAACATCACAACCCATTGCTCAACTGTATCGCTCATTGGAGATGGCTGAAATGTTACTTAGGGACTTCAGTAGCCTGGGCACTGCCGTCCAAAGACAAAGTGCAGAGGATAGATACTTGGCCTAGTGAGTAGCAGCCTCTACCATCTACACTTACTGTTGAGATCTTTCGATTGACTTGGTCTATGTATCTAGACTTGATACATCATGCTGGGAAAGTGCCGTCAGCTGTTGTACTTGAAGGCCCAGATGGAGAATCGGCGTGGGGCTTCTCTACACGCAAGTATCGCGACTCACCACAACATCCGGTGTACACACTCTTCAAGGCGGTCATAGGTAGGGACAATGACTCTTCTGGCGACCCGTTTGCGGACAGCAATGCAATTTGCGATGAAAAGGAAGGCGAAGATCATTTGGGCAGCCAGGCTGAGTCGGACGAGAACGTGGGCGAGGTATTCCGTTCCGACACGAAGACAATGACTTTTCACAGAGCCAAAGCGTGCCTCACGGAGTATCTAGAGGGTTTGTACGCGCACATCAAGAAGGAGTTGTCCATGGAACTGCCGAGAGGGACTGACTGGCACTTGATACGCGCTTGGTTTCTCTTCAGCTATCCGACGACTTGGAGCGCTACCTCGATTGAAAGATTCAGAAATATTGTCGAATCCTCCGGTTTCGGACACGAGAAGTATCATTGGGTCAATGCCTCATATATGGACGAGGCTCAGGCCGCGATGGCTTCTTTCTGCACGGGCACCGATGGTTCCAGACCAACTCCTGGAAAGATCATTCTTATCGCCGACATTGGTGGAGGAACCACCGATGTGAATAAGTACCTTGTTGAGGAGGATGACGGGAAGCGGGTGAAGCTGAGAGTCGAGACCGATCCTTCCGGCCGAAACTATGGCTCGGTGCATGTCGACTACAGAGTCACGAAAAATCTCCGCAAACAGATTCTGATAACTTTGTCCAGCTCAGATAACCCTTCTCTCAGAAACATAAGCCCCGACAAGAAGGAATCTGTAGCCGAGGAACAGGCAGGGTCAATTCTCGGTCGCAAAGACTACATGCATACCAAGCATGGTATCGATGGCGATTCGCCCCTACATCAAGAGGAGCGTTACCCTCTTTCTCTTACACGTTCCACGGATCCCGTTGCAACTCTGCGTTTTCAAATGCATGGCACCCTGAAAAGGGAATTCAAGAAAGAGTGCCAAAGGATTTGGGATCAAATCGAGGAACATGCAGAGACTCGCCCGGAAGGAAGCGTGGACCAGCTGGTGCTCACGGGAGGAATGACCAGAAACGTTTTTGTGCGGGACTGGTTCAAGGGTAAAGTCAGAGACTCGCAGAAAACCTTCAAACCCATCAGAGACATCATATTTCTAAAGGAGCCAGAAACTACAATCAGTAAAGGAATGGTCCACGACGCCCTCGAATCGTACAAGAGAGACGGTCTCTGGTTATATAAGTCTCTTCATTCCTATGGTATCGTGGCCTACAACTCGGAAGGGCAAGTCGAAACTAAGCGAAAGTTCTTGGCGAAGGGCCAAGTGATTGATCCCAAGAAATTCAAGGAGAAGCAGACGGTTAGGTTCAAGCTGGCTCACCAAGTCGGTGCTGATTTGCGGTTGGCTCGATGGGACAATGAAGACGGCGATGACAGCATTACAACAGTCGGCTCTCTTACTGCGGACCTGCCTCCTCCGACGGAATGGGATGTAAGTTTCCTGACGAGTGGATATTGGTATGAGAGGGAAGTCTGACCAGATACAGCCATCTTGGAGCTTCGGCTGTGACGCGAAGGTTGAAGTCGAACTTAGCTTCGAACGTCGAACTGCGACAGTCAGTTTCTGTTCTAAGGAGAAAACACGACACCGACTGGTATTCAATGAAGAATGGCATTCAGGTACTGCTCGGAGGCTTGCGAGTAGGCCGCTTAACTTCGAAACCCTCGCGAACATTGGACTGGGCATACTAAGCTTGTTATCCAGCATCATCATCGGTGTTGATATTGTCCCTCGAGTAGGCGGTGGTACTGCTGCAGGCATCTCCACTCGCGATGCTTCCCATGCGACTGCTCAAGAAATCAACGGCAATGACGGTGTCGGAGAGGGCGGTGGACAATTTGACAGCTTCGAGGAAGCATAAGACATTGTATTTATCTCTTTCATCTAGTACAACAATTCGTAGCCTTACCGATTGATCTTGATATCATCTTGCACATCGAATGCGATTACCTGAAAGACCGATGGGGACTTGGAGAAGAGATGAGAAGAGGATCCGGTTCGGCCTGTAAGCCATCAGGTGTCCGAGGACGAACGGGTCTCCCATACCTGACCGGACCAGGATGACCCGGCCGGCGCCCGGCGCCCGGCGCCCGGCACTCGGCTCCGGCCGTCTGAAGTTCAAAGATGCCAACTCGGAAGCACGCCGTCAAAGAAAGATGTTTCGTGGCTGGTGCCATCGAAACAGACATTAGTGCGATTCCAGCAGCGCAGCACTTGACTCAGCCAGTCATCATCACGACACACAAGACTGTCAATGACGCCCGTGAATTCGCTGTCAACACAATGTCTCACAACGGGCCAAGAATGCGCCATCTCCAAACCATCCATCATGATGACATGCACAGACCCGAACAGTAGAGCATGTGTCATTACAGACTTCCATAGTGCGCTGAGCCGACGCCGGCACGGCGCTATGTGGGTAGTCCGGCCTTGCCGGTCGATCTGGCGCTCGCCCGGAAGGGCACAAGTCCAGGGGTGATATGTCTTATTTGTCACTACTCTTTCAGACCTCCAGCTCGAAGCTGCGTCAATGTCTCCTCGAGCCACCAATACCCGCGATGCCCGAAACCGAGGTAGCAGCGCATCTATCAGGATGCAAAGTGAAAGTCAGGCTCGTGTCACCCGGCCGGCTGGGACGACGGACAGGGCGACGCGAGTACAGGCAGCTCAGCCTCCATGTGCGAGCTGACAGCGACAGGAGAGAAATTTTGTGTTCTTAGCACACCGCATCTGAGCCACGCTGGTACACCTCAAAGCCGCGCAATAAACAGAGGGGACGGCGCAATCTCGGGAGGCCGTTTTTGGTCAGGAAGCGCAGATTGCGGTAGTTGGCAGCGCGAACACCGCAGATCAGGCTCTAGTGGAAAGGTCCTGGAGAAGATCCCACCAACAAAACGACCAAGGGTGCTGCGGGTGCTGCGGTTGGCCTTGGAAGAGAAGGGCAGAACGCAAGATGTTCTGTGCCGACGTGCATATTTTTCTGCTGCGAGACCCTGCGTCTGGTGCAGGTGATAAGCCTTCTGGCAGGGCAGGGGGTGTTTCGTCCCAGGGATGGGGTGGTTGATGGGATTATCCGTTCACCGCCAACCGTCCGCTTTGGCAGACGGAAGCTCGAGCACCTGCTTGAGCTGGAGGAAGAAGCAGGATGATGAGGTTGAAAGAGGCGGGAGCTCAGCAGCGGGAACAGACGAGACGTCCATCCGAACGCCAGCAAAACCTAGTCAGTCCCGGCCATCCCAATTGTCATGGACGACGACCTTATTTCGATGACCCATGGTGCCATGTCCAGAGCCTTGTCGCGAACGACTCGGTTTTAGCTCAAAGGTAGTGCTCACGCCGAAAACATCCAACGTGAACCTAGGACCAGCTTCAAACGCACTTCTCCGAGGCGCCAGATGTGGTTGGCCCGTTGGAGGGGGGAAAGAAGGCAGACGACAAGGACGCAGGCGAGGAGAGGAGAGCAAAAAAAACAGTGTTGGTCCGCTTTGATCAGAGGATGACGTCGGGGCAGGGAAGATGGCTGGACCCGCTTGAGGATGGATGGATGTGTGGTCCCTGCGCTGGCAGCAGTCATTGGTGTGGCAGCGACGGTGGTGCTGTCGTTGCCCAGCAGGGACTCCAGGTGGACTCTGTGGTGCGGTGGAGGCTGCACTGTTTGCGCCTGGAAGCTGACTGTGCCATGCCCCGTCCAGCAGGGCATTGTCCACAGTGTGGGCCCGGCAGTGGCTCGGTGGTGTCGTCATGGTCGGGTCCACGATGCGCTGTCCGCCGGTGGGAAACCGCCAGTCGTTAGGTGCATCCCAGCACCGAAGCTGCCCAAGCTGCAAGCTAACCTGGAAGGTACCTACCTCCATCTGCTCTGCACTAGCAGAGACCTAGGCAGTAAGGCTAGACCGAGGTGAAGCAGTGAGAAAGAGCAGAGAAACAAAACCAGCAGGGGGTTCCCTTTCTCCCCGCTAGTTTGGCTTCGCATCCCGGCACACGTAACCTGGGTTGGCTTTGCATCATCTGATTGCTCGCCCGTCATCCAATCCGTTTCTTCTCTCTTTTTTCTCTCCCATCCTCCAATATCTCGGACTGGTCCCATCGCTTCATCCAGCCGAAACACCTAGAAGCAGCAACATCCGGCTCGAATACAATACCACCCGATCATCCCTACCCATTCACACTCTGGAACCAACAGCATCTTCGGCCGAGAACGAGGGTTGCAATCACTTAGAAACACACGCAGCAACAAGAGACACAGAGCTGTCCTAGCCCCCCCCATCCGAACTGAAACATTCTCTGCGAATCCGGTGAGTACCCTCCCCTCCAGGCCAAGGCAAACCCGTGAATTACTCGTGTGTGCCGGCTCCCCTACCCCCTCCCCCGTCCTCCCCAAGATCCAATCCATTGCGCAACATCGCCTGGCTCCCGTCAGGCAAAACATCCGCTGAGTACAAATCCCAGACCACCACCCTCGAAAACAATCCTCCCCCAGCCATCGCAAAGCATCTACATCCTCAACAGAGTCCATATCAAACAGCCGCAACAATGGTAAAACGTGAGTCCTTCCTCCCTTGTCTCCCCCCCCCCCCCCCCGCAATGCCTCGCAATCCAACGACCAACACCCATTCCAGAAGCCGGCCTCGGCCTAGCCTCCATCATCTTCCTCTCGGGGTCGATTGTTCTTTTGATGTTCGTCATTCTTTCTGGCGTCAAAGACACCGCACCCTTGAACAAAACCTACTTCCTCGAAGCCAACACCGCAGGCATTACCGGCGCCCGCGATGTGACGAGATGGACCTACTTCTACTACTGCAACAACCAGAACACCGACTGTTGGGGTCCCTGGCCCGCCCCGGCCTTCGGCTGGGCCTGGAGCCAAAACGCGGATAACGTTCCCGACATCCTCGAGGGCGGCCACGGCGGCGGCACCACATCCACCGAATTTTACTACCTATGGCGCTTCGGCTGGGTCACCTACCTCATCGCCCTGTTCTTCACCGTCATCGCCTGGTTCGGCAGCTTCCTCGCTTGCTGCGGTAGACTCGGATCCGCGCTGGCGTTCATGGTATCCGCCGCCGCCTTGTTCTTCCTCAGCATCGCCGTCTCTCTCATGACGTACGTTTTTCCCCTGCTCGGATCTTGAAGCAAGCATCACGCTAACTTTTTTTCTGCAGTGCCACCTTCGTTAAGGCCCGT
The DNA here is from genome assembly GCF_026319265.1 of Colletotrichum chrysophilum. NCBI lineage: Eukaryota > Fungi > Ascomycota > Sordariomycetes > Glomerellales > Glomerellaceae > Colletotrichum > Colletotrichum chrysophilum. The sequence continues at coordinate 396,118 of NW_026517305.1, read as the reverse complement.
AACGCATTCCGAGCTGCAGGCCACGACGCTGAAATCGGTACCTACGCATTCGCCTTCAGCTGGGGTGCCTGGGCGGCTCTGTTTATTGCGACTTTTTTCTTCTTTATCGGCATCCGCGGCGATAAGGGCCACAAGGGACCTAGCAGGTTCAGCCGCAAGCGCAGCGTGCGCAGCCGCAGATCCTTCGACGTCAACTCCGGCCACCGTGTCAAGGAGGACTACAGCTAAATCATTCGCTGCATCGCCATTTTCCACGGGAAGTAGGACACCACCTACAAGACATTAAAACCATACACAATGTTACACACAAAACCGAAAAACACACACGGACGAATCGAGATGGATCATTCCCTTGGCACTGGAGTTTGGTATGACGGATAAGGGAAGTTGGCAGGACTGTTGATATCCAGAGCGCATGATGTACTTACGACTGTTTCTTCTTTTTTGCATTCCCGGCGGCGTTGAAAGCAACGCATCCATCCACCTACGTATTTTGGCTTGGCGCATGGGCATGCCCTGACTGAGCGAGGCTATCCGCGGATAGTCAATGCCCAGTTTAATACAAATAATTATATCATTAAATGCTGACCTGGCAATGCTGCCATCCTGAAGAACTGCAACCATGTCTGGAACTTTGATGAATTATTCTTATCCGTTAACTCATCCGCTTGATGCGGGTGTTGGTACGCAATGATGGTTAGTACTGAATGTGAGTACTAAAACTTGATGAATCCGATACGTTGAAACTGCGAGGCCGGCGGATTCCTCATTCCTGTCTCAAGTCATTATCACCATACTCGTGTGACTTGTCCATCTGGTGCATACGGAAAGCCTTATAACCGTATAGGTGTTAAGAATTAGCTCCATTGCCGCCACACCAACACCAAATCCTTCGCTCACATAATCGGTTTTGCGAATTCGTCACGGATACATACACCCTCTACCATATATCCCGTTCACAGCACGCACAAACACTCATCATTTCAGATACCGTGGTCTTTTTGTCTTTCTCATCTTCCTATTCTTCTTGTCGTGTATAAACGTCATGAAACTTCCTCCCATCCCTTTCCAGTGATAACAAGAAGACCGCCCCGCCACGTACAGACCCATTCTCCCGTCATAAGCGTCGACTTTCGGGGCGGAAAGAGCAAAAATCAAAAGTAAATGCAGACCATGTCTGGAAGAACGCCGTCCATGTCGTATACTGGGCGACCAGAGTGCTGTAAGTGTTTTGCCGTTCATAAAAGAGGAGGAAACGCGAAGGCAAAGAGATTTCTCGTCAAACAAAGCAGACACTCCTTGCCAACCAGTGATATATGCTGATGATGCAAACGTAGAATACTTGGATTGAGGGTATGAAAACGAGAAAACAAATAGAAATGGTCCGTAAGGGGTTGGTGAATAGGAAGAAAAGGAAAAAAAGGCCAACGGAGGCCAGCTCGGTCAGCATGGGAATTTTGTGGAAATCATCAGCCTCCCCACCAACCGCTTGGGCTGTTCTCCTCGGGCTTTTCTTACAACGACATCGTCGTCTATTCCAACCTGTTCTCCGAGCCCACCGCAGGACTCGCGGTCGGGCTGACACTATCCAGCGGGGCGGCGTGAAGGGCGGGGCGTGACGCGGCACTGGGGTCAAGTTCTTTTCTCTTACGATCAAGCACCGACTTCACCCACTCCGCGACCTCTTCATCCTCGGTACCAGACGACAGCGAAATCTTGCCTACCGCGTCCGCAACAGCCTCGGCTTCTTCACCCTCTTCGGCCTCTTCTGCAATCGTCTCAATCTTGGAGAAGGGCTGCATCCAAGGATGTTGGAGTAGCATGGCATACGTCGGACGTTCCTTCGGCACCTTGTTCAGGCACTTCTTGACGAAATCGTGCGCAGTAGTAGAGTATCCCTCTTCGGGAAGGCCTGGGGGCTCACCCTCAACGATGGCCTGAAAACGGTCAGTTTAAATCTCTGTAGGGAATTTGGACAACTCACGCTTAGTTGACTGAAGATGGTTGACGATACCTCCGGCGGGTAGGGGTACCGTCCCATAGCGCACTCGATGATGGTCAAGCCCAAACTCCAAATGTCACTCTGTACACTGTATGTACCGTCCGCGCCAGCAGCCATTCCGCCTCCTGATATCCGCTCAGGGGCCATGTAGCTCTGGCAACCGATGTTCGTCTTGGCAATACTGGCAACAAGGTTTCCACTAACGCCGAAATCGCAAATCTTGACTTGGCCCCTGGTGTTGGCCAAGATATTCGTGGGCTTGACGTCGCGGTGAATGATGTTGTGCTCATCCTTCAAAGACTTAAGACCCATGACTGTCGAATACGTGACCTTGCGCAAGACACCTTCGGGGATGCCGCCGGTATACAGCTTGTCGATGGAACCTCCATCCATGTACTCTATACACATGTAGACGGCACCTTCCTGGAAAAATGCGCCATAAAAGTCGATGATGTACGGCGAAACGCATTCGTGCAAAATGACCAGCTCCTTGAGGATCGTCGTGAACTTGGCCTCTTCAAGTTCTAGCCTGATTTCCTTCATGGCCATGACTCTCCCAGTCGCTCCCTCTGACACCGACAGAGATGTCACTGGCGAGTCATCGCCCCGCACTGGCGAGGGATCTGAGTGCGATGTACTCAGATTGGCATGCTTGAATCCACTCAGGCCGCTTCCAAATCGGGGCGCTCGTGGCTTCGTATGCCTGACCTTGTAGACAGTGCCGTAGTTTCCCTTGCCAAGTTCGTCCATGACCTCTACCTCGTCTAATGAGATAGTGAAGGCTGTGCCGTTGGCGAAATTCACACCGGTCTTGGTAATGGTTGCGGCGCCATCGAACGTGATCCAGCCCTTTTCCGAGTCAATGTACTTTTTGAAATCGTCCATTTTTGATCCCTGCGTTCCATTCGTGGCACCTCCATTGGAACCTTGCATGTCTGACAGCTTCGGCGTCGGTGATGCTGGCGAGGGGCCTCCTCCCATATCTGACAGCTTCATTTGGGGACGCCGCCTGTCGGCAAGCGATGGCTTCGTCTTGATAACGGGCGCGGAGCGAGGCATGCCTGCAGGTGAAGGTCGCACCATACCACCGGGCAGGCCGCCGGGCAAACCGCCGGGCAACTTCAAACCACCGGGGACGCCTCCAGGCATGGAAAGACCGGGCGAGCCCTGCCGAGGCACGGGAGAAGCGGGGCTCCCCGACATTGAGTTGGGAGGAGGATTCGTGCTGGCGGGCTTGCCCATGCGCTGAGCGTGCAGAGCGCGCGCCTTTGCCATGATGTCGTTCATAGCACCGCTGCCCATGCTTCCTGTCATGACTGAGGCGGTCGGCGGGAGTCGGCGTGCGTGGCTCAGCATACCGAGCGGTGTCGACGAGGGCGTCATGTTCTGGGGGTCGGAGACGGTTCGCAGCGAGGGGACGCGTTTGGGGATGTCGGACATGCTATCAGAGGGTGCCTCGAGCGGGGTGCTGGCCTCGGAGGAGTCAGCAGAACCGGGTGATGCGGGACTGCTGAGGCCATCTCGATCGACCAAGCCATCAGGAGTGGCCGGGAAGGAGTCGGGGGTGTTGATGTCTGCCATGACGAAATAGAGGCTATCCTCGAGGCGGTGACGAGGATCACGATGGCGGGCAGATAACGTGGGGAGAGAGGGGGGGATGGTTGAAGTCGTCGGGGTGGTCCTACGGCGCAGGCAGCATGTGACGGATGAGCCTTGGAATCGTTCGCAGGAGAGTCAGCCGGGCGGTAGATAGGTGTTCGTAGTATCGTGATGTCGGCCGCGAGGGTCGCGAATTGGTATGGTGTCAACCGATCGCTCAGCAGTGAGCGGTGGCAAGAGATCGAAAAGTTGGGGGTAGTAGCGAGCAGCCGCGGGGTTCTAGACGCGGCGGTTTGGATAGTGTGGCCTGCTGCGCACTCGGGTCGGGGTTGCGACCGGGGCGGTGGCAAGGGCAAACTCTAAGTCGGGTCGAATTGCGATGGGACTGAGAATGCGCCAACGGGCTAGACCGGCCAGGCCGAGCAATTTGTTGGGGGGTCTCGTTGACTTTTTTTGTCTGTTCGATGACTGTGTATCTATTGTAAGCAAAAGATCCGGACGACCGAAGAAATATGGAAAGCAATGAGAGGTAAAGATGAAAAAAAAAAGCAAACGGGAGGACGTTGAATGTGGAATGGGCGCACCTAAAAAGAACGAGAGACGGAGTAGGAAGAGGGAGTAGGGCGACGGACGGGGTTCAAGGTGCAAGCAAGGTGGAATAAAAAAAAAAGGGTGAGAGTCGGATGCAGAGGCAGAGGTAGATCAGAGACAGACCATAGACAAGAGGCCGATAGTCAGGTTATGATGATTTCCCTCCACTGGGCAAAGGAAGCAGAGCCTGAAAAGAGACAATGGCGGGGAACAGAATTTAGACGAGCGAAATGGGTTCGAATTCGCAATGCAATTTTGGTGCAAACGTCACAAATGGCAGCCGCCGGGCAGGTATTGGATCCGTACCGAGCAGTAAAGTAGGTACCTACAGTAGGTACCTCCCCTGCTGCCGCACTTTCCTTTAACCAGCAAGTACCTCCAAGTACCGCCAGCAGCTTGAAGAAAGTGCCAGGGTGCCGCCGGGCCCAGCCATTGGCGGATGCTTGCCGATGGGAGTCAAACACCGCAAGAGATACCCCGCAGTACCTGCCTTGCCTCATGCTGCTTGCTGGGTGATGGGAGGTGCGCAGATGGAGAATGGGAGGGAGCGACAGAGGAAAGGACTGAAAGTCCCTTCCCTCCCAGGAAATGCCCATACATGGAAACTGCTTGCCGCTGGGCCTTTGAGGACCCCAAATAAACTTCGAGGCAGGAAGGAAGCGTCTCCAATAGGTAGAGGGTTGGGCATGAATCGAACCATTGGGCAATGGGATATGGGGTTGGGTAGAGGAGGTAAGGCACAGGGCATGGGAAAGAGAGAAGCTCGAGTAATGACAATGTGATATCTCGACGAAACCCCCGGCAAAGCTGAAGAGAGGATGCGGCTCACCGACTAGATCTAGATGCTAGGCCGTCCGGCTCCAATGGAGTACCTAGGTGTGGACAGGACAGGATGCTCGGTAGGTATGGTAGTAGGTTCGGACTGGTGTCGGTAACCAGGCTCAACCAGTTCTGTGCGCAGAGACTGGGCCAAAGGTTGTGGTTGTGGTTGCGGGTGGTCGTGTGGGCAGTAGCAGTTCAGACGGGATCGGGATGGTCGTTGGGGGCGAACTAGCCGTTCATATATGGTGTCCGTAAAGGCCAGGAAGATAACGTGTCCCTGGAAGACCCTTGAATTGTGGGATACAGCAAAAAAAGACGATGATGAGGATGTTGGTGCTGAAGAGGGAGAAACACGAGAAGTGTGCCCTGCGCCTGATCAGGTTTGCTCTGGCGAAGATGGAAACGAGACGCAAGGCGATGCAGATATCATAATAATTCAATGACACCGACAGCCCGCCTCGACTTACCTGATGTTCTGCGTCCGGAGTATCGGTACATGTGCCCAGGCCGTTTGGCGGGTGCTTCTGCCGCAATTTATTGGCAGCGGAGTACATGCACCAAGGTACACCCACGTCGTCTCTCTATCAAAGAGCTCCTCTCATGTCATCCACCCTCACCCTCACTCACTCACTCACTCGGCTGCTTCAGGTATCGAGAAGAAACAGTTCCATGCCATTCTTTCTTGGTGGGAACCCAACAGGCTCTGTCAGGTCTACCTAATTATTACGCTGTCTTCCCTTCCAGTGCTACCCTTTTTTCAATAGTAAGTAGGGCTGGCAACATCTTCCGATTTTGCATTCATGCTCACAGACACGAAGTACCGTAGTAAGGTCCCGGGGTTGAGCTTGGGCGAGAAAGAAGCAAACACATTCTCCAAATGAAGCTTGACCAGCTCCAACTGTCCCAGACTCTGCTGCATATTGCCATCCCAAACCCTGGACAACTTGCATATGCAACTCCCGCCCTTCGACCATCCGGTGCACCGCCACCTGCATCACCGCCCAGCCTGTCCAAGTTCACCCAGCGCCCATTCCAGGACGGTGGATGTTTGTGTCGTACTGCGACATTTCGGAGCCCACTCCTGCTTTCCCCTCCAATCATCCGCATATCACCAGTCAGTCAAGTCTCGCGCATGTTGACAGCACTGGAGTCTGGAGCAGCCACAACAAGGGCCCTGTCCATGGACCATACCTTGCTTTCACGTCCTTGACAGGCCTTCCACGTCCACGGGTCCTCCCTCCGTCGCACCAATCTCATCCGCCGGGACGCGCAGGCCCCTGGGGATATTGCGTACCGGCAGGCTGCTGGAAGGGACCACGGCAGGGACGTTGGCAAGATTTTCCACGCACCACATCTCACATCTCAACGTGCATGCCCCAATGAAGCCCTCATCCTCCTCCACCCCCAAGCAGCACAGACGAGAGCTAATACTTGGTAGTACTCTGCGTCTGTACAGCTTTTGCTCAATAAATGTTTCTGAAAATAGCAACCATCAGACTACGGCTCTCCGATTCGGCTGGTGATGTAACATGGCCACCGGGAGACGCCACTATTCCCACCAGGGGCAAAAAACAAGCAACAGCTATCCGGACCTTGGGGCGGGCATGTCTCGCCGTTGTCTAACACACACACATAGTTGGGTACGGCTGCGTGCTGCTCAACCCCACCAGGCACTTACAAATTCTTCTCTTCACTACCGGAGGAGGCTTACCTGATGAAGGCAGCAGAAACGATTGGCTGTTGGGCACTGGAATAAGCCGAACCGAGGACGAGGGGAAACGAGGAAGAGGTCGATGGACGGCTAGATTCGAGCATGGACGAGATGGAAGTAGAAGCATCCCCGTTTGGCGCCCATCGTCAATGTGTCCAAGCCCGCCAAACTACCGCGCCAAAGGCCCCAAAGAACGGGCCTGCGCATGGCAACTCGTCCTCCCTCGACCAGTAATCGGGCCATCGGGAGCTCGAGACAGCAACACTAGACTACGCAGAGGAAAGCTCCAGGCTTGATGGATCCTCTCCCCCAAGTTGGAGCTTTACCGTCGAAAGTACTTAGCGTGGCCCCCCTTCCAGCCCCCAACTCCAACCCCCATCCCCTGTCCCTCCGCTGCGTCAATCCGTCTCGCAATTCGCTGGACCAGCACCGATGACGTTGTTGACAGTCGGCGGGTTGGAGACGAAGGACGAGAAAAAAAATGTGGCTTGACCCGAGAAACAAATTTCCCGCGAAAGCTCGCTTCATGGTATGGCGCCATGGGATCCATGAGACAGGCCGGCCGGTTGTCGACAACGACGACGAACCGTCAGGTGTCCAAAGCGCCCACCAGACTGTTAGAAAAAAGTGAACCCCACTGACGTTATTCCTCCACGTTCGCTCCATTGGGGGAAGGGACCATGATGCTCTCTCGGGGCCGCTAGCCTCAAGTGACTAGACCTCAACATATGGGACGATGCTATCACAAGGGAAGGCAGATTGATTTTGCATCATTGCTATGCATCGCGCATTTTTGCATTTCTCCCCTAGACGGGACGGATATGCCTGGTGCTTCATGCTAATCTTCCCACCGCCTCGCCTTCAGCTCAATCAAGATCCCAGAATAAGACGACATCAGCCTTACATAATCCAATCCAACGGTCCATTATCTTATCAGAACACCGGACGATCTCTTCCGCCTGACATCATTGCAACGTCTGGCTTCCAACCGGCATCTGATCCGTAGTCGCTCGCATCCATCCGGTCAGGTTTCTTGCAGCTTCTAACGTCAACCTTCGTGTGGTGTTTTATTTACAGCAACAGAGATCGCCTGCTAAACCTCAGGCAAGACCCCAGAGATGCTTGCTGCATGTTTCTCTCCAGCGGATCGATCCCCCCTCGCCCTCCCAGAGCTTGCGAAACGGCTCAACCGGAGTGGCAGAGCTCCTGATCTTCGATCCGAATCTCCCATCACGACGGCCCCACGTCCGACAACACCATTCCCACCTCCTCGACCTCTGAAAGCCCATGATTGTCGTGATAGCCATAACGCACATGCAAACCAAAAGTTTAAAACATTCGCGAAAATAAGGGTCCCTGATGTCTTGCTCAGCCTCACACTGCCGAATGCCCATTAAACACAGGTCCCTTGCTTTTGCGCCTCACTCTGGTGCTCCAGCTCCACGGGGGGTTGCTTCACAGCCACCCGCGGCTCCCCGGATGCCGTCAAAACAAAGGGTTACAGTTGCATGTCATCAGAGAGAGTGACCTGCCCAGGCAGGCAAGAACCCTGCCCTCTGCAAAAAGTCAATGGAACCTCGAAACATGAAAAAAGTGTCGCCCCTTCGCCAGCCAAACTATGGCCCAATCTTCCTGTTCCGTTCCTCGGTCGAGTTTTCTTGGGATGGGCTTACTGAGCTGACTACGCAAAAGAATTGTCGATGGTGGCATGTCATCGGCATACCTTCCGCCGCCAATCCCCTCTGCGTCATCAGCCATGTGGTTTGTCGCGTCGTGGCACAGATCGGCCCCCCCTCCCCACATCTGTCATCTGTTTCACCTTTAGTCCAGTGGCCTCTGAAGCGAGCAGGAGGGAAGGAAGCTCCCCACGTCTAGTTGTCGATCTTTTACAGCTACGACAATCATCAATGCTAGTGTAGCCTCCAAGACAGGCTTTTTCCATCCAGCTTGTGATCAACCGCAAAGTGACATTTCCGCATGCATGTTTGACGCGAATTGATATCATGGATCTTGAACCCGTGGCACCCTTCCCCTCCTCATCTACGATTTGATTTTCGGCGGCACCGCTAGTAACGCCTTGGTTGTCGGGTCGCACTTGGAAATCGCGATCATTACGTCAAGGTCACACATGGGAGCACGTGATGTGTTTGTAAAGACTCGAGTTGTATTGCGTGAGAACGCCTATCAAGGGTATCTTGGGCAGAAAGGACGAGCGAGAAAAGGAAATGTGCAGAGCTTCAACACGCTTTTCGAGTCGTCAGTATTTTGGGCAGCAGGTGTGTGACATGGAATGGACATACCAGAAGTCTTTTTGGGCGCAATGAGTTCCATGAGTAGCTGGGGAACCACTCAAAGGGGAAACTGGCGCAATGAATCTCATCTGCCGAGTAGCTGGGGAACTACTCAGAGGGAAACGAATCTGAGAACGCCAATCAAGGGTATCGAGAGCAGAAAGGACGAGCGAGAAAAGGAAGTTTGCAGAGCTTTAACCCGCTTTTTCAGGTTGTCAGTCTCTTGGACACTAATCATGTGAAGGCGTAGATGGATATACGAGAAGTCTTCTTTGAAGCCATAAGTTCCGTGAGTAGCTGGGGAACTACTCAAGGGGGGAAATTGGTGCAGGTGGCAGGTTGGAATCATTATAGTTGATACTGTTGGGTGACATATCATTCTCGCCCAAGTCAGCAGTACTGGGAACAGGTGACCGGGCTGCATGTTCGTCAGACGTTGACACAAGTTTGTGGCTGTGGTGAGAAACCTACCTCTTTGACCATGAGTCTCAAACACCCTCCCATGTCCGTTTCTGCCCAGAGCAGCGTCGCGACACAGGGTAGCCGGTGATCATCCGCGATCCGCGTTCTGGGACGAGCGTCGAATGCGACTCTAGCGAGTCGGCTTCGGCTTCTTCACGGCAACCCACTCGCCGTCAACGACCTTCTCGTTGGCGGGGCCGTCGTCGTACTCGGAGCCACGCGTCGTCGTACTTATCGTCGTCCGCGGTCTCGAGCGCAGAGGCGACGCCGGGCTTCTTGCGGGGGGCGCGGCGGCGGGGAGGGTCGTTAGCCGTGACGACGGTGTCATGGGTGTCGTGGAACTCGTCGTCCTCCTCGCCCTCACCCTTGCCGTCACTGTTGCCGGACTTGTCGGAGCTGGTTCCGTTGCCGGAGGTGGCGTTGCCAGGCTTGCCATCGATGGGAGCGTCCTTGGCCTCGCCGGCCTCCTTGCCAGTGGTGTTGGTACCGCTCTTCTGGCCCATCTTGATGCTTGGGAAACGAGTCTGTATGGTGAGTTTTGTGATGAGCAAGTTGATGGGTCACAAGCTTGGTGTTTGGTTTGGCAAAAAAGTTTTTGTTTGAGGCCCATCATCTTACCGGCTCGGGGAGCTGGCAGAGATTTTCACCATAGTCTGGTGAATCAATATCACAGCGAGTCGAGGCGAGAGCACCTTACCTTCAGCTGTTGCCATTGTTGATTGTTCAGCACGGCTTGCACCGCGTGCTGGATGAAATCGACGATGTACATGAGCGTTACCCAGGGGCCCAGTCAAAGGCCTCTATCTTCATGAAGCTAAAGAAACAAACAACTCAGTTTGATAGGTGATAGTAGAGTAGAAAGAAAAGAAAACTTTTTCTCTTCACAGTTTTGAGTACTCGAGAACAATCAAGTCCGTAATTTAGAGAACCCTGGCGAGGGAACACTCAACACTAGTTGAGGACCTTTCCGTCTCTGGCGCCCGCGTCCATGGTTGTAGTAAAACCGTACCTGATTCCGCCATTCTCGAATACCAAAGGAACCCCTACGTCTCCAAGTCCATCGCGGTCTCCAATGGTAATGCGTCTACTTTGTGTTATTTCGAGCCAGCGTCTATACCGATGTGGGCCAGAAGGTCTTCTTGTCAGTCGTCCATCAACTGTACCAACAACAATGTTGCTAAGCCTTCTCTGCCAGTTGCTTAACAACACAATCATGAAAGACGAGGTGTGTCATGGGCTCTTCAACAGCATCAACTGCGGTTGTTTGACCCCACATGTTGTTGCTGGGTCCAGTCAAAGCCGCGGAGTTTATCAGATCAAAAGGGTAGTTGCATAACGTTCCATGCGCGCAAGAAACGCCCCTTTGGCTTGAGGCGAAAAAAAAACATTGGATGCCAACCGACGAAAGGAGGCAGCCAAGTCGGCTGAGCATACCATCGCGTGAGGTTGCCGTGTTGAAATCAGCCTTGGCGGGGTGGAAGCGCAGCTTTCCGGCAAGAGATGACCATCTCGTTCAAGATCTGATACGCTATGATGGGGGGCGGGAAGCTGTGATCAGGCTGCGGTCGGGCAGTGGTGTTGTACAAGTGGAAGAGGCATATACCCTGAGAGAAGCATCGTCATCTGCGGTTATTTAGCAAATTCGCTGTTTCTGAGGTGGGCAAAGTTGGGTTCCGCGGCGGGGGGGTTCTGAGCGCGACGGGCCTCACATCGGATGGTTCTATGCAAGTTGAGCTATACTATGTAGACGCAAAAGGTGAGCGCAGCCGAGGACGCTGTCCCTGCTGCTGGCGGACAACAAGCTTAAACTGCCGGCAAGACCCCTGAGCCCGTGAGCCTTGATGCTGCTGAACAGCGAAGTCGGGCAATCCACCCTCAGGACCCCAGCGACGTGCGCAAAACGCTGGGAAGAATAACCGTGGGGGCCGTCAGGTCAGCTCAGCAAAGGATGTAAGCTTTCGCAGGGTCGGGTGCCTGAGTAGTGTGGACGGACGGGTGCACATCAACAGCATCGGGGAACAGGAACAGGCAAGGAGGACTCATGGCGTCGAGAATCAAGAAACGGAGGACGGGTTGTTGCGAGTGCTGGTTGGCCGGATAAAGTGCCAGGAAGTGCAGAGGTGTGCTGCTGTGCCGTCCATCGAATGCGACCTGGCCAACTGACGTGCGGCGTACCTTGCGGGAGATGTCCGGCGGGTGGATGTGTGTCTCTCCGCCGTGCATATGTGCAGTGGCATGACGAGCGTGTGCCTGAGAAAACGGTAGAGGACGCTGACTGCTGGGTGTAGTATCGCAGATGGAGCGACCGTCGGGGAGCAATGTTTTCTCCGTGTGCACTGGGCGCTTCGTGCAACAGTTTCTGACAACGGATGAATCACAAACGAACGGAGGCGAAAACTGGACCGCGAAGGTGTTAGGTTAATTGTAGCAAGGCGCAAGGTTCTGGTAAAGTGCTGTGACGGAGATGTTCTTGGCTGGCGGACGTGATAGGAGGTGAAAATGGAAATTGATAGACAACGGTCGAGTTGTGGAGGGCCACGTCCGCGTCCGTCATTCAGCTTTAGGTTCGATGAGACTCACCATGTCGATGCCAAGGAATATCGCGTCGCCGCTGCGCCCACGTCGCCAAGAGGCAGTAATCAGCTGCGCGGCGCTTCTTCTGGCCTGTCGTGTGTCCCAATCAAAACCGCCACGGGCCTGTAGCAGCCCTCATATCGGTCTAGGGATGTTGCTGTCGTGTCTTGCTTTTTGGCCACCGGTGAGAATGCCTTGCGTGCTTGCTTGAGGGGACGGCAATGGCAGTGCAAGATGGAGTGCGAGGGTGAGGTGTAAGTGACGGTGCTCGTGTGACGGCGACGGGACACTGGATGGATGTGACGGGGGAGGTTCGCCCTGTGTTCCATTTCCAGCGCGGGAAGCAACAGTAAACGGCGACAGCAAGTATTGCCGGGGTACCTTGCATGCAGAGTTTGTCTGCTGGGATACCCGGCCTCTACTCGGTATCAGTTGCTGAACCAGACGACGTCGGTCGTCATCGTGCCACCATGGGGGCTTCTGATTGGGCGCCAGCTGTTTCTAGCGGGAGCTGTCTCCGGACGGTGCAATGGCGAATCGAGCCCACCTCTGGCGCTGCAGCGAGGTGAGGTGTTCCACCGTCAGGGCTGCTGGGGGCGGAAGGTTGGGGGCCTCCCTGCCTTTTTTGCTCTGCCCTGTCCTGCCTGCCTGCAGCCTGACAGCACCTTACCTCACCTCGAAACAGTGGAACACGGCACTGACCAGCAGTCACGCTAGGTGGCCGACTGAAGCGTGCTGATGTTCGCTAAACCACCGCGATGCGCAACCGTAACCGCTACGGTCTGAAGTCTAGGCCCCTGCTTTTTCCACTCGACCCATCCACCTCGTCCAGAAAGACGTCTCCGTGGAGGTGTTTCCTGTGGGCTGTACAGTGACGCATCGCTGTGAGTTGTCGCTAGAGTGGTTCTCGGAGCCGCCAACATCCCTGGAGCTGGTCCGTCCAGTGCGCTACCTACCTGCCCTACCTGCCTTGCTGGCTGTGTGTGTGTGTCCAACCCAGCCCGTCTGTCCTTGCGCGACCGGATTAGCTCCCTCGTCTTTTTTTCTTTATCAATCTACCCACCTCCTCCATATCATCGTGCCTCCCTCCGTCTGTGGCTGGCTCTCGGTCGTTCTCGTCCCTCCCTCCTGCTTCTTCCTATCTTGCCCATCCGCCGCGTGCTTTACCAACCAATACATTCTCCTCCCTCCCACACCTCATCCTGCCGTCGAGGTCCTCTTATCGAACCCATCTCCGATTCTCCCCCGTTGCCGAATATTACTTTCCTAATGTCTCTGTCCGCCAGAGAATGAAAGCATCGTCGCAAACTTGTGGAAAAGGCCGAACTCTACTCTGGAGGCCCGATTCCTACCACCGATAATCCGAGAACCCCTCTCCGAACCGAACGAGAACTCTTACTGCGAAGCTTCGCTCTCACACTCATATCCAATTGCAATCGCGATACCCCAAACTCTGCCAGGCGCATCGTCCCATCGCCTGCCCTCCCGAAACCACACACAACATCTGCTTGCCAGCTTAGACTTCGCCTAGCTTGGCGATAGAGGCCCACGCGCACCGTGCCAAGCCTCCATTCAAGGAGCCTAAGAGCACCTCTACATCGCCGAGGGCCGTTCTCCTTGCAACGACGACCTTGCGCCGGTCCTCCGGTCCGCCGTCCTTTTCTATCGACGTCCCCCGTTGCCGCTACAAACGTCCAATCCATTCATCGTCCGCTACCGACCTCCAGTCGCCATGGACCAACAATACCTGACGTCTCCGGCGTCGTATCGGCTAGCCAGCATGGCTCAGAACGTATACGAGATGCCTCTCCTTGCCCTTGAGAAGGCGCACGATTCTCACCCGTCCCTGGGCCACCTGGTCCTTCTCGTCTTCGAGGCCGTTCTCGAGGTCGTGTGTGTAAGCTTGCCGGGCTATGTTATTGCCCGGCTTGGCCACTTTGATGCCGAGAAGCAGAAGTTCTTGGCCAACCTCAATGTCATGCTCTTCACGCCTTGTCTTAGTATGTATCTCCTGCACATATTGGCGCCTGTTTTACCCATACTGACAAGTCGCAGTCTTCACCAAGCTAGCATCGCAACTTAACGCCGACAAGCTGCTCGACCTTGCCGTCATTCCCATTATTTTCGTCATCCAAACCATGGTCTCATGGCTCGTGGCTACTGTCGTCGCCCGTCTGTTCGGCTTCAACCGCCGCGCCTCAAACTTCGTCACGGCCATGGGAGTCTTCGGCAACTCCAACTCATTGCCCATCTCCCTGGTCCTGTCCCTTTCCCAGACGATCAAGGGATTGCATTGGGACAAGATTCCCGGAGACAATGATGATGAGGTTGGCGCACGTGGTATTCTGTACCTGTTGATCTTCCAGCAGCTTGGCCAGCTGGTCCGCTGGAGTTGGGGCTACCACGTTCTGCTCGCTCCGAAGGATAAGTACCCCGAGTACCAAGACGAGCGGGTCGAGGAGGGACAGTATGACGGAGACAGAGAGACTGCGCCCCTTCTGAACGAGTATGAACAAGACGACGCAGCCACCTCTCGCAGTCCCTCCAGTAGCGACCTGTCCAACTACGAGCCCGCCGGTCGCACTCCAGTGGCTAGCAGATCGAGAGCTTCCCCCGCCGATACCGAGGATGAGGACGACGAATACCTCCCCAGTAAGCCTATGAAGACTAACGGCTTGGCACCTCTGAACGGCAACCATCCCGTTTTCAATGTAAGCCACGATGAGATATCGTCTTTCCCTCGCATTCGTAACACGGATACACCCGACATTCCCGAGGGCGTTAAGGGCTACCCTACCCGCGCTAAAAATGCTATGAACAACGCCATCGTTAGGAGCAAGAAGTCTACGGCTAGCTTCTTCGCGAGACTTTTCAACAGCCTCCCCGAGCCCATCAAGGTCATTTTGGTCGCCCTTAACCGATTCTCCGGAAAGTTTTACAACTTCATGTGGGAATTCATGAACCCGCCGCTATGGGCCATGCTTTGCGCTGTTGTGGTTGCCTCCGTCCCCGCGCTGCAGAAGATCTTCTTCGAGGAGGGATCATTCATCAAGAACAGCTTCACCGACGCCGTTCAGTCGAGCGGTGGTGTTGCCGTCCCCTTGATTCTCGTGGTTCTTGGAGCTAACCTCGCCCGCAACACCCAGAAGAGTGAGAAGCTCAGGGATCCCGAGGAAGACCAGATCGGCACTAAGCTTTTGGTTGCGTCGCTCATGTGCCGAATGCTCCTGCCAACTCTCATCATGACCCCCATCTTGGCCATCTTTGCCAAGTATGTTCCCGTCAGCATCTTGGACGACCCGATCTTCGTCATCGTCTGCTTCCTGTTGACCGGAGCGCCGAGTGCTCTGCAACTAGCACAGATTTGCCAGATCAACGAGGTTTACGAGGGTGTGATGTCTCGTATCCTGTTCCAGAGCTATGTTATCTGGTATGTTTGCTCCCTCAACTTGAACCCTCCAACAGAACTAACAGATTTTTCAGGATCCTTCCGTCAACCTTGGTGCTTGTCATGTGCGCCTTGGAGGTGGTTGAATGGGCTGCTTAACAAATGACAAGCAAGCTCCATAGCATTTCTTTTGTCATGTACGGAATAGTCGCGATTAATACCTATTGCGTGATCTTGCGGAGGAAGCATCAGCGGCGTTCGGGATCTCCTCGAGGCACAGTCGGTTTGACAGGGCCAGGGGCAAAAGTACACATAAATTGGCCCTGGGCCATGTATTACTAGTAGCACAAGCGGTTTGGAACCAGACATTTGTTGGAGTGGTCGACAACGTACAAACAAAGATGCACCAACTTGGAGTCGACAATCATGGGCGGTATGCCAATGGAAGCATACATCCATACGTCTGTAATAATATGACAAAATTGGATCCATTATGGAGTACATTGCAACGTGTTGAACGACTGTTTTATCTTTCTTTGGATATCTCGTTCACTAGGAGGTACGGAGATAAGGCCGCCAATATCGTATCGGCCATGATGTTTGACTACCTCGCGAAGAACATGGGGCAAAAGGAAATCAGAATGACAGCAACACCTGTGGTGTTGACAAGTCGCATAAAGCTCAGCTTAAGTGGACAACCTCTAGTATCAAACCATCGTGATCCTTTACATTACAGTGGAGCATCGCTGGTTTGTAGGTAGTTTGGGTTTCGACGGGATGAATTAGTTCATTATCACTCCCTGACGAAGACGAGTGTCCATGAGGTAAGGTGGCCGACAATATTAGTGAGGATCATGCCAGCTCGAACAGCAGAGTTCAATGGTACTCGCCCTTCATGCCCAACGTTTCAGGAATGTGCGAATCATTCGGATACGCCTTCCTAACTCAGGTTTCACACGTGCTGTTTGACCATGCAGGTACGGTTGGCAGACTTGTATTGATGGACAGGCAACGGCAGCGTGGCTCACCGAGACTTACCTGTCGCGGTGGTGCTTGCAGTTTCGGTGAGCATCAGCGCTCGTCACGTGGCGCGCTCAGACCGCGAATGTGGGACCGTCGCGCTGCCTTGGACAGCGGCAGCACCTTACCAAACTGTCTTCTCTTTCGAGCAACGACGGTAAAACTTCTACGTCACCCAACCATCGCAGCTCGTCAAAATGGCTTCGAGATCGAGATCCAGATCGCCTGGCGACCGCTATCGCTCCCGAACCCGATCGCCGACCCCGCGTTCCGACAGAGGTCGCTCTGCCTCGCGCTCGCCAGTTCGCCGCCGGGACTACGATTCGCGTTCGCCGTCGCGTTCCCAGTCGCCAGCCCCGCGACGCAACGGCAGATACCGCAGCGAAAGTCGCAGCCAGAGCCCTGTTGTCAGAAGCACCAAGGTATGGCTCAATTGCACTGTCTGCTCGAGAAAATTCAAAACTAATCGGACGTCTTGCATTAGATTGTCGTCGAGCGCTTGACCAAGAACATCAACGAGGGACATCTTGAGGAGATCTTCAGCCAATTTGGTCCTATCAAAGACCTTGATCTGCCTATCAATAGAACATGTAGGTGACCCCAAGGCATCGAACACGACAGCCCCCAAATCCCAAAACATGGTCCCTTCCCAGGCTAACACTTCATTCCTCCAGACGGCACCAACAGAGGCACTGCCTATATTCTCTACGACCACGAGGCCGACGCTGAGGAGGCTATTGCTCACATGCACGAGGCTCAGATTGATGGCGCCGTTATCAACGTATCCATAGTCCTGCCCCGGCGCAAGCTCTCCCCGCCGCCTCCCATGGCTCGTCGCGGTGCAGGCTACGACCCCAGGCTTCCAGCTCCCGCTGGTCGAGGCAGCGGCAGGCAGTCGGGCGCACCTCATGCCGGGGCCTCGGGTCCCGGATCCTTTGGCCAGAACGGACCCCGTCGCGGTGCTTCGCCTCCACCGAATCGTCGGGGGCCTAGATCCGATACCTACCGCCCGCGATCCGTCTCTCGCTCCCCCTCGCGATCTCCTGCGGGTGCACCTCCATCACGTGGTGGAGGCAGCAGGTACAGAAGCCGTTCGAGATCTTACTCACGATCTCGCTCGCCAGCCCCGAGACGCGGCGCAGGTGCGCGCGGAAATGAGTACCGCAGAAGGAGCCCGAGTCGAGACAGCTACGACAGTTACGAAAGCCGTCGGACTCGTTCCTCCAGCCGTAGCCGTGACCGTGGCCCTCGAACCGGTGCTGGTGGAAGTCGTGGCGGTGGCGGCTTCCGGGGCTATCGATGAATTCACCAGGGACGATGGAAATGGAGATACTCAGCATGTTATGGGCGGCAGATTATTTGTGAATGACCTTTCACGGCGTTGGGGGTAATGGAAAAGTCGATCGGGCATCGAAAACGCGGCGGGCTTGGGCACACAAGTTGACCCGTAAGACCTGATCGTCCGCATGCATTCTAAGCTAATAATACCCAGAGCAAATGTCTAGAATGCCGCATTTCTCATTGTCCACCATACCGATTCGTGAAACGATTTGCAGGGCCCGAAGTCTGCCTCGCCCCTGAAGGCCCTAGATTCACGCAGCGCGTAGTGCGTGACGCATCCTGGCTTTAGTCGGACCGGTGGGCCGTGTTGATCTGGTGATAGAAGCGTATGTGCGGCGTTGATGACACTAACTTTGACAGGCTTGATTTTGCAGAGGCTGGATAGTGATGGAGCGAGATTAAGACCACAGTATTTTTGCTTCAGCCGCTCTCGACATCCTGATTGGACAAACCTGCGACGAATGAGACATGATCGGCTCCAGACCCTTCACTTTTATTTCGGTGCCTTCACCACGCCGCATTCCTCCAGCAAGCAGGCCTGCGATGAGTGCAGTATTTTGTGGAGCCATTCGCTTGCTGTTCGCAGCATTCTGCTGGGCAGCTTGATGCTGCCGACCAAGTCTGGAAGCTTCTCGAGTCCGAAGAAAGACACATCTTGGATCCTTCGTCGGCGACAGCGATAGGTTTCCTGCTGGGCGGAGAGGCGGGTTGCCTTTCATTCAGCATCAGGTGAGCTTACACCGGTGACAGCATCAACAATTCGCCCGACTTACATTCTGATCTTGTAGAGCGACTGGCTTTCCGGTCCTACAACTGCACAGAGCGGTGGGGAGTTACCTGAATGCTTGCGGCACCTCCCGTTGAGTAAGCATGCGGTTCTTTTGTCATCTAGAGTCGAATATCACGAACGAGTCCCAGGCAGCAGCCAGCAGGCAACGCGGTCTGTTTGTCAGGGCGTTATGTCATTGCTTACGCCGGCATGGGAGGCACACACCGGCTTGTTCCCGGCACCATGGCCGTGGCTCTTGCGAATGATCACTTTGCTTCGGCGGAGCTCGAGTACCGCGGCTGCCGGTGCAGTCGCTAATGGTCTCTGTCCGTTACACAAGCACCAAAAGCCTGGTTTCGGGCATGCTGACGACTCATCAGTTCGCGGGCTCTCATTCGATACCAAAGAGACCCGCGTAATATGTCAATTACCAAGGCATCCGAAAGGACCAATAGCAGGCTGATCAAGCTGACCAGTCTGCTGGAATGAGGGGCAGCCACACCTCACTCGACACAGCCAAACTGACACCATCCTTCAGCCCGATCACCCACACCAAGGAACTCTGTCCCGCATGAAATGCTTGGCTGGGACGCCTCGCAGGGCAGAAGAGGCGAAATACATCGCGGAAAACCGACAGCCGGGTTAAGCTGACACCGCACCGGCTGTTGGTCGACCCTTGTCTTGCGATTGACTATGGTGCTGCCACCGTCGCGACAGACCGTTTGTAAATGCTCAGCAACGAAAGACCTCGAATATGCAGCAGGGGGTTTAAGCCCGGGGCGGCCGACTTTTTCTCCGGATTTGACAGTCGATGTTCGTGTCTCGGGCAAAGAGGTGCTTTCTGAGTCAACAAACTTGGTTTCGAAAGTCTGACGGCATGTTTTCTGCGCACCAACCTACACTTCGACAGATGTCAGGTCAAGTCTTGCGGCACAGATGGAGGAACTCCGCTGTTCTGAGGCTGTAGTCCAGAATGCCTTGCGATCCTGACCCTCCCCCCGGTCGAATCCCCCACATTGCCAAGGCAAGAAAGCTGAGCTGAACTGAACTGAACAGCGTCCGCACAACAGAAAACACAACGACACAGATAGGCCGTCTCATAGCTGATAGACTGGGTTTGATGTTTACCTGAAACGCGAGCACCGCAAACGCAGATTGCTCGTTCGGAATTTGATCCAGCACTTCCCAAGGCGCGTTGTGCGACGTCGTTCAACATGCTCCAAACCCCTCGAATCCTTCAGCCCTATGGCCTTGCGACACCCGCGTGTGTTGCCCCGGATGAGTAGGCGGGAGAGCGTGGGATATGAGTGTGTGTGAGCGATGCGAATCCGCCCCTTCGGCTCGACGCTAAGCCGCAATGTGCAAACACTGCGTTGTTCGGGGTTGATTCTTGCTGACGCCTTGGGGACTTTCTGGGTCTCTCCCCATTCGACCCTCGCTACCGTCATTTGGTTCTTGCGTAAGCAGGGGCATGTCCACGTTCCTAATTTACCCCTTCCTGGATTTGAAAGCACTTCTCTAACTCCAGATTGGTCAAAAAGCATCGAGCTATCCAAATACTAGCTCAGGCTGAGCACCAGTCCCTCGTTTGTCGCTCACAAGCCTTCCTTTTGGGGGCCATCTCCCGACTGCTGGACACCCTCCCAGCCGTCCCCCTAATGTACGTGTCCTGACCGAGCCATTCGGCCGGACCCGAAAACGCTCACGATTCGCAAAAGTCGACGGACTTGGACACTCACATGACGGACCATCTCGGCGGGACTCTTACCACCCTTTCGGCATGACGCGGGATGGCAGTGTCTTCGACAAGATGATGTTCAAGTAGAGCTTCATCATCATGTTCGCCTCCCATGCAATGACCCAATCGACAAGTGTTGATTTGGAAGGACACGGCGGTGACATCGATGCTGGAAGAGAAGCTTCGTGCAGTTGATTGGTTACACGATATCGGCTTTCAACGAGGCATACACCCATCCTTTTCCCGGTGCTGTTTGCAACCCACACGTCCGACTCGCGGGTCCCGGTACCTTGAGACGACATGTGTCTTCTCTTAGGCACGTCTCATCTCACACCCACCTTCTTTCCCAGGAGAAGTTTCCAAGAAAAGGCTGTCCATCTGTTTCCATGTTTGCCTAGATTTCCTGTTCCGCGGGGAGACGTGCATCCCGCGAACCTATCCGCCCGTTCGGAAGCCTGCTCAGAAGTCTGATTGGCCATTCCCAACTCTTGGGAGGCTGGCGCATGTCCTAATTTACTCTGGGAAGACATGACCCCTGCCTTTCAGGCACACCCCCGTCACGCGGTCTTGGGCGGAAGACGGTTACACAGGCAGTAATCTAGCCTTCGTGCAAGTTACCGTTGAGGTCTTGAAGGAGGTGCCGTGGCTCTGTGACATGGTGGCATCGTTGCTTGCCTACCAGCATGCTTGGGCTGTTCTGCGTACTGTTCTGCGAACTGTGTCTTTGTTTGTCTATAGTCGTGGCAGAGCCTCGTATAAGATGCCTTTCGGGGTATATATGAGCCCTCTCTCAGCTGGTCTCAAATGTCTCAGATGGCAGGATTCTATCAGCTCACACATTAAACATCAACGGCTAGCTTCCTCAAGTAGCTGCTTCAAAATTCCCGTATTCGTCCTCTCCGTCATTCAAACTACACCCTCAAGTCTCACAGGCTTCCAGTTCGGACAAAATCCAAGCGCCGCCACTGGAGGGATTTCCCGAGACAATCCTCAACAGAAGTTGTCCAGACAACTTTGACTTCAAGTCTGCGTTCAACATGTTCAACATGGTCAATATGTATGGCGATCCGCCTCCGTCCCCACCAGGTGGTCCCAGGGGTGGTCCGCGTCCCCAACCGCCGGGGCCGATTACACCTCCGAACAGTCCTTGATGATGAGGACGTATGTTCTTTTCGGCCGGCCATCTCGAACGTAAGGATGACCCCAGGGGCGTTTTCGGCGGTTCTTGGCCAGGCGCTTCAACCAGAAAACACGCCGAAGTCGCCGATGCGGTATCACTTCACGTCGACTTGGGGCCACGAAGCCTCGCTATTTTTCCTAATGCAACCACGGACTCGAGCTCCGTCTCTACACCAGCGACAGAATGATGGGCAAAGAGGTTGTGATGAGCCGACGACAGCATTTTCTCATCCTTTGTCTTGGTCCCCTTGCATGTTTTCCTTTCTCATGTCTTTCAGCAGTTACGATACACCGCCTGGTACCAGTCCGTACGCATTCATTCTAGATTACATCTCTGCGAGGAGAGCTACATATGTTTCACGGCCTAAACTAGCATAGCATGCATTCTGTCTTTCACCTTTTTGCTATTTCCTTGCAAGTGTCAGTATTTCATCAAGATAGCCATAGATCTCAATACATCGAAGCGCACACGACTGCATTACACTCACACACATCCTTCTCCTTTGAGATGTCACGGACACAATGATTGGGTGAAACACCCCCTTTCGCAGGGCGACTTAATCGGGCAATGATGACTTACTCCGTATTGCTTGGATTTGGTGTAACTGCAGCGGCATCGATCTGCATCGCCGCGCGGGCATGGATTTGGCCAAGACTGAGGTCAGCTTACAGGTCTTGGGCGGGTTCTCCCTAGGGGTAAATCAGCGCCCCGCGCGGGCGAAGCCACGATGGCATTCCCAGCCACGCTTTAGCCATGCAGGTTCTGCTTGGACACCGCCGGTGTGATGTATTCTAGAGACTGTAAACGGGGAGAGTGGGGGTATTATTTGGCGGTTGGCATGTTTCACCGAATGGGCGGCGCCGCTGCCCCCCTGTTCTAGAATAGGTACACAAAAGAGGACCTCGACTTTTCTTGCCCGATCTGGCAGTAAGCTCGCACGCCTGGCTTTGTTAATTTAACGGCGGCTACGAAGCCTCATGGGGGCCAGATGGCGATGATGGCTCAAGGATGGGGGTAAATGGGAACCTAGAGCGGGCGGCACGGGGTCTTGGCCCTTCTACGCACGCCCGGTTCATGACCTCCGCTCGGATCCGTCTTGGCTCGGCCCTCGTTTTCGTCACTTCTGCCCAACCACACGTCAGCTGTTTCTCTGTCGTCCTCTTAAACTTTTGTTGAGTCCTGAAAGAGATTCATCGAGCGCAGTTTCTTAGGCTCCATCGGCAAGGTGAGACCGTGGTGAGCCGCGACACGACGCGGTCATGCAAAAAGGTAAGTACCAATGGAATTAACTGACAACGAAGCGTTGGACTTGGAGGACTACGTATTGGAAGACTACGTACCTATGATCATGAGAATTTTCAGGTAGGCTACAGGTTCTAGGGAGTCTCTGACAGCAGTAGAAGACCGTTTAGCATGATGGAACACATTCAGCCTTCGATCTTATGGATCTCGAAGGGTCAAGGCCTTTGGACGAAGCCTCCGAGGTTGAGATGAAGGCCAAAGCAAAATCCGGGCGCGAACGAGCGATGGCCGATACTTATGGCCCTGTAGAAAGTCATCTCACAATTCTTTACTTCAACAACATCATCATATTCTGGTATCATCGAGGAGAAAATGCGTGAAGGTCCTGGAATCACAGACAACAAACGATACGCTGAGCACTCTGACCTCGACGCAGCTTTCGAACCATGCCACTCTTACAGTGAGCTTCAGGCCGAAGGCAGCCAATACTGGTTCGTACAAGACGGAGGTAAGTAAGGTGACATCCTCGTGTCGTCTGTGGCGACGAGTCCTCACAAGCATCCAGATTCAGTGTATTTCGAGTCGTTCTTTCCGCAGCTAGACGCGAGCGATCTGCGCGACCAGAACATCAAGTCTCTATCGATATACGAGGACGTCACCCCGACATCCCAAAGACCGTGGTCACAGCACTCACGCCGCCATCCAAGGAGGGTCGTCGGCGAATCGCTGGGACCGATAAGTCTCTTCCTCGAGAAGCTGTCCGCGTCGTACATCATCGAGGCGAACGACTTTTTCCGCAAGACGCAGTCCGACTGGGTCTGGGAGAACCTCACGTCCTTGACCCTGACATCCGAGCTGCTGGCCGAGGACGCCTGCCATCTCAGGGCCACAAACATGCTCGCCAACGCCGCCGGCGCCGCGCTCCAGATGCCCAGGCTGCAGAGGATGGAGATCTGGTACGGCGGGTTCCGCACGGCGGCCCTGTTCCGCTACGCCGTCTCAGAGTCCGGCACGTCAATTCGGTGGCACGGGACGTGGGAGCTGCAGCTCCAGCGGCGGCTTGTCGACGCTTGGAGGGCGGTGGCAGCGTTGCACACGGCAAATGGGCTTGTTGTGCGTGAGAGTCGTTTGCTTGACGGAAACGGCATTGCCTCGCGTGAGGGGGCTATTCAGGTGCTTGACCTGAGTGAGAATGTGGTTCATCCGGCATCTTCTGGGGACATCGGCAAAGGAACGGGGAAGTATACCAAACCTGGTCAATCTATCTCGACAAAACATGAAGATATTATGAGTTGGATCCAGGCTTCGGGGATAGAGAGCTTGCAATAATAGGGGTTGTGCACGATTAGCTGTTCATGGCAAGATGAGCTGCAAGGGGTATCATTGACACGTATGGGTTTATAGATGAATCAATTAATTGGACTACTGCTGCATTTGTTCTTTGAGTTCATATGAGTGACTGACATCTATTTACCCAACAGACTCCTTGCAGCATGGAACAGACTCCAGCAGGGTCATCAGAGCAATCTTGACTCTGACTGATGATCTTTCCAGAGATCGTCCTAGGGACAAAAGACCATCGCCAAGCTTACGTTGCCCAAGCCTTCCCAAATCAAGCGATATTCTCGTATCCAGTTTTGTGTGTTCCTCTACATTGCTGTGGCGTGGTCCGACAGTTCGGATCCGATCATATGGCCTCAAGGCCTCGGCATTGGGATCGTCCCACATGGCATTTGAGTTGGGGCCCCCTTCGTTCAGATCGAGAACTCGCGATTGCCCCGCATCGAGCACTTTTAAGACCAGGGCTAACTTACCGATCGTTGAATTGGACCTATCACGGATGTGGAAAGTCGCTTGCTTGTTCTCCCGCAGCATGGCTTAGTCTGCTGATCTCCTATTCTAAGGCCCGGCCTAGTCCGCGGGCCCGGTCCGAACGTTTCCACCCCGCGATAGCGGGGCTCTTCCGAGCATCACTTTAATTTATCGTGACCTATGCGGATCAACCCTCACGCAATCCACGCGGACACCGACTGCTGATTATCAATCAGCTCAGTTGATATCGCGAACGTCGTCGTCATGAGTGAAAAATCAGATGGTATTATGTTTATCCAAAGAGGCTGGGAGATCTGTTGTGGATGTATATAAGTGACAGCTTGGCAGTCATCAGCTGCTTTTAGAACAGCACAGATCAGATATACCCTCTCTTCAATCTCTTCCGTCTCACACTCTTTGATCATTCCACGGTCGTTACCATGAGAATCTCTCGCCTCTCCCTGGCCACCTTGGCTTCGTCGAGCTCCCTGGCGACAGCCCTGGCCGACGGACTCACCATCGCCCTCACCCTCGACCGAGCAACCCAGGGCATCTGCATCTCCTCCGACGGACGCAAGTTCTTGACGCAAAGATATTCCACCACGGATGCTCCTCAAGCCGTCGAGCTTCTCAGCAATGGCACAACCGTTCTTTACCCCGATTCCACGTGGAACTCATGGACGTCCAACTCGACTTTGGATCCCAAGAAGGCCTTCGTCAGCATTGACGGTGCCCGGATCGGGCCCGACGGACGATTCTGGGTCGTTGACGGAGGCACTACCGACAGCGATGGCAAGCTTGTCAGCGGATCTAGCAAGCTTGCTGGCGTGAACCTCACCACCAACGCCGTCGACAAGGTCTACTACCTGGACAATCTCACCGAGACTGGCAGCGTCATCGATGACGTTCGTTTCAACGGGAATGTTGCGTACCTCAGCGACACAGCTGGCGCACTCGTTGTCATGGATCTTACGACTGGCGAAGGCAAGCGCGTTCTTGTGGGCCATAGCTCTGCCGTGGCATGGTTCCCAATGGCCTACAATGGTAGTCTCGTTCCAGGATACCAGGGGGGCGACAGCACGCTCTCCGTGGGTCTTGACCAGATCGAAGTGTCCCCCGATGGTGTCTATCTCTACTATCAACCTTGCAACGGAGGCATGTACCGCATCGAGACGCAGTACGTCGACGGCGCCTTGACGAACAGCACTCTCGCGGAGAACCTGGGAGACTACGCGGTCCCTTTCGCGCTCACGCCTAGTACTGGAGGTACGACTATTGATGGGGACGGCAACATCTACGTGAGCGACACCAACCTGCTTGCTATATGGAAGGTCAAGCCCGATGGGTCGTCTTCGATTCTAGTTCAGGATGATGCCTTGGTCTGGACCGATCTGATGTGGGTTGACGCGGACAAGAACCTGTGGCTGCCGGCTTCCCAGATGAGGCCGGGTGCAAATGGGCTGATGGCGGATGGACCAAACTACATCTTCACTTACCCGATTGATGCTGGCCCGTCACCGATTGACCACGCATAAACATGAAGTGTCTTTCGAAGACAACAAGATTCGAATGCATGTAAATACATATGTACATAGCAATTGCATACGACACACAGTTCATACAAGTTCAATGACGAGAGCCTATCTAAGCTCAAAGCGAGCTTTGCCCAGCAACATCATGATTCTCTTGACGAAGTCATCGAAACGTTGAGTTGACAAGATCTGATGAACGTGTTCAAAGACTACTGTTCGGACGGCCGGCGGCGGCGGCATGACCGGACTCGGCCCGAGCATCGGCGGAGCGGGGCCAGCGCCGGGAGGGTGCCCCGGCCCAACCCGCCACTAATCTTGCGGAATGCTTTAAGGTTATCGCAACCCGCAACTGATTTTAAGCTCGATTCTCCCAGGAATTTTGAAATAACCTTAACAGGCGCCACGCGGGAACTCTGCTTTTCATTCCTCACCAGCAGCCACGAACACACGCTTGCCATCTTCAGATGATCCCTTGAGACATCCCTCGATTGATAGTGCCGGTTCGAGCACCGTCCTGGCGCGATGCCGGGTTTGCACCAAGAGGCTCTGTAATCGGGAGCGGGCCGAAACCCCTTTCCGAACCAGCCTTCTCATTTCCTAGTCATCTCATTGCATTATGGCATCTTCGGCCTACGCATCTACGGCGGGTAAGCAGCAGTTATCGTTGGCACGTCAATGATATCGTTGAGAGATTGTGAAGTCGTACCCAGCTGACATTTGCGCTGCTGGCCCTGCCATTCAGTGGGACGTGGCATGATCCCTGCAAGGCTGGGCAGGGGATGTTCGGGCGCGCTGAGGGGCCTGGAATGCAGCTCGTGTCCCCAAAAACCGACCTTGAGGATTCGCCTGGGCTTGCTGGGTGCTTCTGTAGCGGCCGCTCATGTCGAAACCTCCCAATCTCGTTGGTTGTTGCTTCCTGCGGCTCATGCAGCACACCTCGTGTCGGACGACCAGACCTTGGTTGGCTTGCGCTAGCTTCCTTGTCAATCTCGGTCTTTTGGATACGGTACTTGGTCGGGCATTGTCTTGCAATTCTTATGGCCAGGAATCCCGTATCACTTCGGTGAAAGGATTGTTGGGTCTACTGGGGCTCTTTGCGCGTCCGAAGTTCGTAACAGACGCACATACAGAATGCAGCACGATAAGCTGTTCGGATTCCAACCTCATGGCGTTTTGTGTGTCTAACACTTCATCTCGATTTAATTCGAGGCTGAGGCTTGGCGACTACCGAGACACCGCGAGCCCGAAAGTCACGAGGGCTGGCTGCACCAGAATTAGGTTTCTGTGTGTCTTGAACCGTGTGGAAGGGAGAGACACCCAAGCCCAACTTTCTTTCCCGTCCCCAGCTTCATCTACAGCCCCAAAGCCATCAGGAGCATACTTCCCGATCCAAACACACGTTTTCCCCAACCACTGGTGACATTCGTTTCAGAGAGGGGTTGGAATTGTGGTATATCAGCGTGGTGATTTGTGATCGCCTCAAAGCATGCGAAAGCGGTAGATACCCACTTGGCGACACTTGCTTCTTCCTGTCTTGTCACTTTGCCATGCATGGCAACCTAGCACGACATGGATGTCTCTCTTGCCCCTGTGTGATAGGCTGGGCGGCGCCCATGTCCATGTTGCCGGCTTCCGTCCGCTATCTTGAGCGATACCAAGTCGAGTGTGTTGTGCCTTGCTGACGGCAAGGGAGGGTGCCGCCTGTGGTTCGGCAGATTGTTGGTTGTTGATGCCAGCGGCAAGCAGATCTTGGTCAGACTCTGTGCCGGTGTGCCTGATTTCGGGCAGGATGCCTCTCTCTGGCCTCATTATTTCCGATCATCCTAGTGGAAGGATGTCCTCCATGTGAGATGATGAGATAGATGCTCAAAAGGATGAAGAATCAATCCCCGGATCCCGTGCTGACTGCCAAATGCAGCCTTTATTGGGACATGTATCACGATCGTACGGCTGTCGAGACACCAATTTCACTGCCGCCCTAGAATCACCCAACTTCGATACCTAGGGAGCTCCCACACCTTGTGGCTGTAGTCTGCATCAACACAGCAGCTTTTGGCGGTGTCACCTTACCCCAGCCCGATGCAGAAGATCCTTCCCAGGGACCCAGGGGCCAGCTAGCTGCTCCTGCAGGGTGCATGGCGGGCAGTCGCCGTTGGTCGACTCTTTAAGGGGCCGTTCCTTCTCTCACGACCTCATCTGTGATTCATTCCGATACTGCTGTTGACAGTTGCCATTATCATTGCTGGTGTCGTTGTTGATGCTGCTGCTGTGTTGTTGGCTCAGATTTGGGTGTCGCTGATACACCATCCACTTTCAAATTTCGGTGACTATCCGACAATACCTTATTGGGGGAAGAAACATCCAGACAGCGAGACAGAGATCAGTCAGAGGGGCGAGTAGACGGCACTGTCATCCCAAGCATCAGAAACACCGATCTACAGACAGCGACAAGCAACATCATTCTTCGCCCGGCTCTCAGGTATTCTTTGAGATCAATTGGTCTTCATTCATACGCGTATACCCATTCATTATGGTTGCTTCTGTTGTCCCGCTTGGGGTCTTTGGCCTCGTAGCCATCCTCATGAATACAGTCACAGCCCAGAAAGAGGATCTGGGGACCGTTTTACAGTCCAACAATCTCACGACATATTACAATCTGATCAAGGCATGCCGGAAATGATACAACTGAGCTAGGGATGACTGCTGACCACCCACAGAAATATCCCGAAGTGCTGTTCAAGCTTCCAAATTATCAAGGCGTCACTGTAAGTCTCTTCCACATATATCACTATTCCAAGCTAACATTGACTAGATTGTTGCGCCTTCCAACGCGGCGTTTGAGAACATCCCGGGAACCCAGCTCAACGCAATCTGGAACGAGTCGGATCCTTCCATAGCCGTTCCTATCCTAGAGTACCACATTCTACAGGGCACTGTGTCTACTGACGCTCTTGTCTCCGGCCCATCAGTCCTGCGCTCCTCTCTCCTCCAAGATTCAGCTTGGACAAATGTCACCGGCGGTCAGAACGTCCTTGTCAACAAGCAGCCTGGCGATGTTATCGTCTTTACGTCCTCTGAAGGTATCCGCACAACCCAGGTAGAGGGCGACATCAAGTTTGCCGGCGGTCTTGTTCAGGTCGTGGACAACCTCCTAATCCCTCCTGCAAGACTGGAGAACACCACGGAGAGCTTCAAGCTGCCCGCGTTCCTCGGCGCTTTGTACGCCGCCAAGCTCATTCCCGCCATATCGAATGAGAAGAACGTCACCATCTTCGCCCCACGCAACGAGGCATTCCAGCGCATCGCCGGCTCCGTCAAGAATATGGACAGCAACGCCGTCAAGAAGTTTCTCAACTACCACGTCGTTCCCGGAAGAGTTCTGGCGTCGTCCGATCTCAAGAACGGCACCAATCTCACCACTCTGACGTCTCAGAGCCTTCGTACCATCCGGTCCGGCAACAACCTCTTCTTGAACTCGGCGCAAATCATCCAGCCCGATATCCTCATCGCAAACGGCATCATGCACATCATAGACAACGTCTTGAACCCTGACGTGCCGTCGAACCCGAGCCCGGATGCCGCCAGCCAACCTCCCGTCTTCCCCGAGAGCTCTGCTTCCGGCTTGCCTTTCACGACCGCACTTCCCTGCACTGTCAGCTGTCCAGTGACCACGTCAAGCGCCACTCTCACAGGCACCGCTGCCAGGACTGCTTCGACCACGGGCGTCAGGACCACCACTAGCCCTGGTCTTGCTGCTCCCCGTTGCACTGGTCTTAATGCTGGTGTGGCCGTTGGTGTTCTGGCAGGCATCGCCGCACTTGTTTAGGATTGAATGGACAGAATGAGAGAGCGAGAGATGTAATCATCATACTGCGATGGGAAAATTGGGTGGTTTCAGGCGATAATGAAGGCGTTGGGAGTAAATAGAATGAGACGATACCACTATACGAGATAGAATAGTTAATTCATGAAATTACACACTCAGTATACCTGTTATGCTTCTGCTCCTTGGGTAATTCCTTGCGTTCAATGTTATCGTAACATCATTTCCGATGAAAAATTCCACAATTTATTTGATGTTGTCGTTTCGTTACCTTTCCTGTTCTCTTTCCTGACGCTATCATTGCCGCTGCCGCTCTCGTCGAGATCATATCCAACATCTCCTAAAACCAAGCATTCCGCGCCAATTCGTCGTCTCATCAGTATTCATAACTAGCCAAGCCAGGATGTCAACCAAAACGTATGCCAAGTGTTCAATGGCAGGATCAAATAGCGTAGAGAGCCATTCCAGTAAATGCTGTCTTGAAGCCAATCTGACTTCTCAGAAATACCTAGCCCTCTGATCTATCCTAAGAGAACATAATTACCGACCAGTTCTGAACCCTTTGGAAAGCAAGTGTCGGACTAAGTCTGTAGGCATAGGCTGCCGATTTTCTTTCAGCATGGATAACTTTACTTGAATGCCAAACAACGAGTATTAATTAATCATCGTCTCAACCTTAACATGCTGAACTGATGTCTACATACCGTTTACACACTCGTAGCTCTTAACATCTATACTTATTCACACAAAAGGTTCTATCTAACACCAGATAATTACCGGCTTGCCTCCTACGATGTGATAATTCATGGCTAATGACATAATTACGCTCCTAGAAAGGACGTATCAAATGAATATCGCAAGAGCCTCAAACAACCTCCTCAGCAATGGGACCAATTATTCACAAAGCACGACACCGCAACAGCAGCACCGCCAAGGCATCAAGAAATTTCTACCTCACTCGGGAGACGGAACCCTCGACCCCCGTCCTCACAGACCGGGCGAGCATCGCTTAACCTCCCGCGCCTCAGACCTGCATACAGACCCCTCCATGCCCTGCCAGCACAACCCAACCTCTCACGGCGACCAACATCACCCGATACCACAATGCGATAAGAGGGCGAAAAGCCTGATTCACAAGTCGTGGCAAGCCGTGGCAAATGCATGCTTACCTTATCCATGCTGCTTCGCTCAATGCAATGCAGCCAAACCCTGCCTGCTTACAGCATGAGACTTTGCCGAGAGCCCGCATCACAGTTAATGAAAACGGAATGCCTTGGCAGGCATGCAGAACCGTCAGCACGAAGATATCAACGCATCCTGGCCCTCGTCTACGGCAAAGACAAAGATAACGTGTAACGGCGCGCCGCCTCGTCTCGTTCACCTATCTTTCATTTTTCTCAACGCTCGTATCAAAGCAGGGCTCGCCTCAACTGAAACACACAGCGAATGCTGCAAGAAGGTCTCGATTGGACGACGTTCCACCACGCCCCCGAGTCCCGACCAACAGCAGCTTGACGTGCTGGACATGGGAGAAAGAGGCGTTTGGAGGGTTGGGGAATCTTTGTTTAAAAATAAACGGCGGGGGAAAATGCAGCGGTGACTGGCTGGGAGAAGCGGCTCTAGGGCCGAATACGATGGATGGAGGGGTCAGTCGGGAGCGGGGTTGGGGTTGGTTCTCGACGACCGACTGGATGGCACTGGAGGCGCTATGATGTACGACGTGAGATGTGGTTGTAGGCGAGTTTGCGGTTGGTGATGACAGGCGAGACAGACGATGCAACGTTGAAGAGGAAGCTTGAATTGGCAATGTGGTATCGGTAAGACGGCACTTGGTAACAAGCGGAGGAGTAGTCCCGGCCGTCTGTCTCGACGCACCTTGACGGCTCGGTAATGGAAGACATCATTTGACTTGATCACATGATCATGATCTTCATGCTGCCCTACACGGGAAGTTTTCTTGCAGTACAACAGGCACGCAATTCCTGTGCTGTAACTGAGCCCTGCGTGTAAACCGAGTTGATGGGTCGGTCTAGTAAGCATCAAGAGGACAAGGTGCGAAAGCCAAGAATGAGCAATGCACTTTGGCCTCAACGACTTGGACCGTCAATGGTCAGAGGCAAACTGGCTCGCGATCTAAACGGGTAAATCGGAGCATTGTTGATGCCACAACGTGTTCGTTCGTGCTCGCCACGATGCAGCTCGTCAGCCACCGCTCGAGAACATGTCTGCCCTCGCAGAGCTAATGCGTGCTGCATGCATTGTTGGCAACCTTCCAGCCAGTGGCAGAGCCTTTGGCGGAAGTTGAGAAGGGCTCCCGTCATCCCAACCAATGCTGTCTGCCAACTGCGGCTGCACCTACACTTGCAGCTGCATTGCTTCCATGGCTGAATGCGCCATACATGCCATCAACGTGCCAACTCCCACGGAAGCTACTGCCGCAACTCAGGCGGTGACCTCAACCGTTCTGGGAACCCTTGGGCGATGTCGAAACAGACAAAGATGGAGGACTCTCGCCGAAATATCCAGCTGAGTGGGGGTACCTGTCAAAGACGGGGACAAAGAAAGGGCTCCCACCGCTTCGCCGGGACGCTCCCGGAGGCGTCGATCTTAGGACCAGCTATCTGATTCGAGTGCGTGGCCTGGCGTCGGTGCAGATCCGGACGTCGCTTCGCGTCGAAGCCCAACTGAACAACTTCACGGATGGTACTACGGCAAAGCCGGGAAGGGCGCTTCCAACGCCGATCACGTACTCGGGCTGTTGTTCGCCACGTCGCTTGGGAGGATATTCGGGACGAAGAAGCCTTGATGCTGATCTTCTGGTTAAGCTTCGACCGGGTCGCCCGAGCTGCTGGGGCAAAGCGCGGCTTAGATGGACGAATGTTACAAGCAGTTGGGTAGCAGTCACATCGGCTGTCGATGATCTCGAGTCTTGTTCAACCAGTGCTTGACCGATTTCTCACATCCTCGTATTGAACAAGATGCAGATAGCTTATCACTGCCGCAAGAGCCTCGATACCAAGAGGTGGACCGGTTCGTAGTCATTGGTGAGCAGCGGCAGAGATGGGCTCACTCGCCTGAAGGTAGCGGTGATGCTGGATTTGCCTTGGTCTGGTCTGAGTTGGTTTACTTTGCTTTGACCTCAGCTCTGTGCGGCAGCTGGCGTTGTTGCCTCTGTCTCGTATCGCGTCTGACTGCAGAGGCAGAATCTTTTTCTGGATGCCGTATGCCAAGCTAACTTGAGGTAACAGACGCGCGGTGGGCCTTGTTTCCTGGCCGGATCTGGATCAAGCTGAGCATTGACGCTATCACCACGTCTTGACGTGATTGTGGAAATTGCAGCAGGAGTCGGCCAAGACGGGTTTTGACAGACCGGCGCCGTACTAGAGGACGCTATTGATGATTTAGTCCTAAAGAGGTAGCATCTCTTATCGTGTGTGCCAGCGGGCCAGGGACCAGGGAAGGGCAAGGTATGTCGTACAGGGGGTCTTATGCAGGTACAAGGGCATCGTTGAGCTAAGGTGGCCGATGCATGGACGCCACAGAGCTAGCAGTCCGGGCACATCTCTTGCTGCTTTTCAGCGGTGTTGTGAGCCAATGAGCGGTTGTCTGTCTGTACACTGGGCCCCAGAGTGTTGTCTTCGTCATGATCTAGGCTCCTGGGCACCGGGGCGGGCGAGCAGAGGGAGCTGGAGACTGGAGACTGAAGTCGGATCCCGCCAGTGAAGCGAAGACGGGAAGCGGGACGGGCAGGGTTTGCAGGCCCGACTGAGGGAGAAGAGTGATGCTCCATACACTATCTCCAGGGCTGAGAGCTCCGGCTGCTGCAGAGTGCCAATAGTGAGGTTTGGATAGATGTGTTGTCGTGAAGTCGGCCATCATACCCACAGGCATGTCCACAGGCCAGCCAGCCAGCCGCACGGGGAGGGCCGAAACAGAGAACAAGAGTCGTGATAGCTCTTTGATGCGTTATCGTGAAAACCAGTTGGGTGGTAATATTGGACAAACGACGCGGCCAGAACGCACCAGACTCGGCTGATTCGGGGGTGATGGGGGTGGGCGAAAGATAGAGAGGCCGAACATGACTCTTGGGTGCCGAGTGGCAGTCAGTCGCCTCAAGCAGTAAGGTAACTGACGATGTGGAATATTGGTGAAAGAAAGAGCTTGCGAGTCTGGCTGAGCTAGGAATCGCCGGACCCAAACTCAAGCACTCCCCCGTGTGGTTGAGTGATAAGGGGGGAGGGGTTCATCGTCTCATGTCGTCTGCGAGGGACGAGAAAGAAGGGACGACAAGACTCAGCAGGGGAGAAAGGCAGGCCCGGGGCAGGACGGGATACAGTAAGGCACCTCACGCAGTGACCGCTGGAAGAACCCCTCTTTACAGCTGACAGCCCCTGTAATCCAGCGCCACCAGCTGATGCCAGTAGCGCT
Organism: Colletotrichum chrysophilum; assembly: GCF_026319265.1. Classification (NCBI taxonomy): domain Eukaryota; kingdom Fungi; phylum Ascomycota; class Sordariomycetes; order Glomerellales; family Glomerellaceae; genus Colletotrichum; species Colletotrichum chrysophilum. The sequence continues at coordinate 361,793 of NW_026517305.1, read as the reverse complement.
AAAAGGGCAGCGTCTGGTGGGAGATTGCCCCCATCAGCATCAAGGGGCCACTTGCCATGCGCTGAAAAGGGGACACTCGCTGAAGTGCAGTGAGAGGTGTCCATGTTCATGGCGGGACGGAGCTGTTTGCGGACAGCCCAGACCAAGCCGGCGCCGCCGTCACAGCCATCGCCCACTGAAGACAAGTGCAGTGCGCCTGCGGTACCTCGGGGCAGGCGCCTGTGGAGGTACAAGGTTGAGGTACCTACCCGTCCCGCCGTCCCGCACTTGGCCTTACTGATCTTAGCTCCTTCTGTAGCTGTCTGTCGCTGCTTGTGCTTAGGTTCTTCCCAGGCGTGAGGTGCCTTTCACAGGTAAGGTAGAGCTGCGTCCAATCCTTCCTCTTCCAGGTCAGGTTCATTTGGCCGAAGCCACCACCTCCAGCTCCCATTTACCTACTCGGCCTCGCCTTCCTTTCGCGCCTCCTCCGAACCTCTTTTCTTTCTCTCCTCCTTTCACCTCGTCTGTTGCGAGTAATATCTATCCCTTCTCCTCTCCAGTCCTCGCCAGGTACTTGAGGGAATAATCACCAACATCCACGACGACAGTCAAGCCACTCGCTCTTTGCCAACAACCACCACATTCGCTACAACCTGTCCCAGCGCTTAATTGCTTCGAGGGACCGCAGCTCAAACGAGTCTGCCGCAGACCATCTGCCATATTGAATACTCGAACCCAATCCCACCTCACAATCCATACACAATGGATCAGGATTCATACAATCAGCAATACTTCTCCCGCCAGGTCGCCGGTCAGCCTTCGCAAGCGACCACCGCTGCCGGCACTCCTATGCGCCCAGGCACCCCCGAGACCAACAACAGCCGCAATCCCTTCAACGATGGTGTCGAGTCTCAAGCATCTCAACGTCCCGGCATGGGCACAAACCCCTTTGGCACACCAGCCGTCTCCCGTCCCGCATCAAGCTTCGGCTCCTCCAGCGCCATTGGCACCCGCTTCGACGAGCGTTCCCAGCGCTACTTCCACTCAAGGCGCATTCGCAAGGAGGACGTAGAGAAGCCCTGGCTGGACAAGGCCGATCCCAAGGAGAAATGGGTCACAATCATTCCCATCGTCGGTATCCTGCTCGGTCTGGCCATCTCCGGTTTCCTCATCTGGGACGGTATTCACAGTGTCGTCAAGCACCAATACTGCCCTGTTCTCATTGAGGACTTCAGCTCTGGCAACCTTGACAGCAATGTTTGGACCAAGGAGGTCAACGTTGGTGGCTTCGGGTATGTCTCATGAATCTTCAAATCAAGCTCTCAATGGCTAATGACCTCTTAGCAATGGCGAATTCGAGTGGACCACCGCCGACGCCGAGAACATCTTCTTCCAGGATGGTGCCCTCGTCATCAAGCCCACTCTCACTGACAACACCATGATTGAGAAGGACACTGTCGTTGATCTGCTCAAGGATGGAACCTGCACGTCGGATAAGTTCTCTGACTGTGTGGCTGCCACCAACACTACCGCTGGAAACTCCACCATCGTCCCTCCTGTCAAGTCTGGCCGCCTCAACACCAAGAAAGGTGCCACCATCAAGTACGGCCGCGTCGAGGTTGTTGCCAAGCTCCCCAAGGGCGACTGGCTCTGGCCCGCCATCTGGATGATGCCCGTCGAAGACACTTACGGCTCCTGGCCTGCGTCTGGCGAGATTGACATCATGGAGTCTCGCGGCAACAACTGGACCTACGAGCAGGGTGGTGACAACATCATGTCTTCTGCTCTGCATTGGGGTCCCGACCAAGCCAACGACGCTTGGTGGAGAACCAACAACAAGCGCCAGGCCCTGCACACCACCTACGGCGACAACTTCAACACCTTCGGCCTCGAATGGTCGCAGAAGTACCTCTTCACCTACGTCAACAGCCGTCTGCTGCAGGTCATGTACACCAACTTTGATGAGCCCATGTGGCAGCGCGGTGACTTCCCCCAGGCCAACTCCAACGGCAGTCGCCTGACGGACGTCTGGAGTCAGACTGGCCGTGCCAACACGCCCTTTGACCAGAAGTTCTACCTCATCCTGAACGTCGCCGTCGGTGGCACGAACGGATGGTTCGAGGACGGCAAGTCCAACAAGCCCTGGCTCAACACCAGCCCCAACGCCAAGAAGGACTTCTGGACGGCTACCGACCAGTGGTTCCCCACCTGGACGCAGCCCGAGATGACCATCAAGAAGGTCTCCATGTGGCAGCAGTGCGACGGTAACGAGGAGCTGTAAAAAGGCGTCTCGCCCGTACGACACAATTGTTTTTCTTTCTAATATCAAGAACATATAGACAAGGTGAACATGCTACTTTTGGGATAGATGAAGGGGCGCGCGGTGTGGGTTTCACAACGGACGGCATTTGAATTTCGGAATACCAAATCTCTGGATGTTTCCCAGGAAGCTCGGCGCGCTGGTGGCACAATGCCGCCTGTATTTTGACGACATTTGTCTTGGATTACATTAATTGCGCCGCCGAGCCACGACGGAGTCGCAACATGCTACTACCATAATGAATTTCAAAAAAGATTATTACGCATTACCTCAGATGAGACCCGTGATTCAATCACAGTTGTCCCGTCAATTTGAGCGTCACCACCCGAATACCTTGCAGCAGCATGTTATCCCTGCATATCAACTCAAGGCAGGTAAATCGCCGATGCAGTCATCCAATACGGCCGTCGCTGAGGTCTTGGTCACAGCCATGTTTTCTTACCGGTCTTTATTCTCTCATGCATGCCATGCCACCCATACACGGCACGGCTTATCGCAGCATCCGGCCGAGGCAAACGAGATGCAGACACTCACTTGTGTGGCGAACCAGGCGCAAAGACGTGTATCCGAACCTATGTGTGTTCTGGACTCGATAAAAGTCCTCTCGGCCTGCAGCCCTGCGGCGGTGTTGCTGGTCTTTGTGCACAACAGAGCCAAGCATTCTGCGGGCGGATCTTGTCGAATGGGAAAGGGAGGATACGGGGAATATCAATGCTGTGGTACTGCTGCTGGCTGCAATGCTACCTGCACTGGCAGTTGATAGCCATCGCCACTGTCGTCGAGTTGGACAAAAGTCCTGCAGAAGAAGCGCATGACTGACTTGACGTGGTGACTCTCCAAAAGGTGAGATTGCGCAAGGCGGATCTGGCTGGGTCTCACGTGTCACAGACATAATACAATGGGCTTGGGAATTGCTTCTTCCATTGTTTGTAAAAAAGGGTTTCTTTGGTCTCATCACGATCAACACCGTGTCTTGCGGCAGGTATAGAGTTTAGAAACTATGGGGAAATCTGGTGAAGCAGAACCTGTCTTTCTTCAGTGATTGGGGCTGCATCCCTCCCTTCTGGGTCACGGCTAACACCAAGAGTGCGATTTTCGAGGGCGGAGTGAATCAGTGGGTATGGTGTTCTTTCTGACCCCCTCTCAATCTCGCCGCCCCTCACGTCGGGATTTGCGTTATCGGGGTGTTTTTTTGCCAGGGCTCCAGGGCTTCAGGGCATGATGCGCTGGGTCGGACTATTTTCCTCAGCTCCGGAGCTAGAGGAAACTAGTCGTTCATAGTTGGCTTCAGGTTGAGGTAGATGGGGATGTGTGGAGTCTCGCGATGGTGTTAGTGCCCGCTGTGTTTCCGATCACCCAAAAACCAAAAGCGACGCCGCCGCGTGGGAGACGGCATCCGCAAAAAAGCGGAGGTGCACAATTCAAGCTTATGGGAGATGTGCAACGGTTCCACATTCCACTTGAGAGCGAGAGAAGGATCTCCAATGTTTTAGCTCGTGGATTTGTGGCCTTCTCACGGACCAAAAGAAACAAGCGAGTTCGCGGGAACAATTACAAACAGGCGACGGAGACGATTTTTGCGTGGGAGGATTTGCGGCGGGCGGCGGCCGAAAGAATTGTGGAAGATGGACACCCCTCCCCTGTTGATAGGAAAGTGGTCCTGCCAGCTGGTGGACCGGCCATCCCGCCGGGGGTCAGGGATCGAGAACTTCGGGCGAGGATGCCGGTCGGCAGGTTGTCAGAATCCCTCGTGCAACCCTGGCCAGGTTCAAGGCAAGTTTCCCATGCGTTGACAGTTTCTTTCCGTGATGGATCGCTGCTTTGGCCTTGTTGCATGTCTTCCAAGTTGCCAGCAATGCATCTACACAGCAGCCACCAGCAGCCAGGCTCTGGTAGCATGCGGTTGCGGCTCGGTTAAAGCCCGTCCAGCGAGGCTTACCAACCGATAAGACAGAGATGCCTGCCTGTCCGCTCTGATAGAGAATCCTACGCTGGCAACTTATCGTCGGCCGCATTCAACAGCCAGAATGGCATGGCAGCGCTGACGAGAGACTCTTTTTTGGAGACATGTTACGCCCCGTCGTTTGAACGCGTCACATTGATCACGCCGTGGTGAGGTCCACAGACTCCCCGTGTTTCTCCTTCGCCATTCTGGTCTGGTTTGTTATCCTGAACACGGCATGTTTATGCCTCGTGGCTGGCTGTTTGGCCGACTGAAATATCCTTTTTGATTTGCTGGGTGTTTGCAGAAACGATGGAGAAACGCGCCCTGACCTCAGCTTGAAAAATGGGCTGACGGGGAGAGATGGAGACCAGATTGCGAAAAGCTCCTCCGCAGATGTGACTGAACATCTTGATTGCAAGAAGACCAGGGGCGACGAACACGTCGCACGGAGGTGGAGGCTGATTGGGTCCTCCGGGTGATCCGCCGGTGAATCTTCCTCCCCCATGTCGGTGTGTAGAGTGGGCCGGCCGGACAGGCAGCGAGGCCCCCGGCGCCGTGAAGCAATAACTGCAGGTATTCCGCCGAGGAATGTTTGATAAGACACACTTTGCGGGTCGGCGACTGAAGTGCTACCGGTCGGCGGTAGACAGCTAAGCCCAGTCAAGGCGGTTCGGTCGTCCTTGAGCCCGCGGTCTAGGCACTGCAACACAGCGCGACGCGTGGTGCTGTGACTGTTCTGGGAATAAGTGATGCGCTGGCTAAATTCGATAAGGCTGACATCGGGACGACCTCATCAAACAGGGGGCTTGATGCGAAAATATCTACGCGGCGGATGCCACAGATGAGAGTCGCGTACCCGTCCCCTTGGCTCTAGACTGGCCGACCCAATACAGCGGGCTCCCGAGATGGAGCAGACGCCACAGGCAAGCCGTCCATGGTCATCCTGCGATGAAGAGAACCCGTTATCGTGGTTGTTGGCGAACTCTGGGTCTAGCTTGGTCTCGTTGGCGGCAACCACCACTCGTCTAGCCGCCTCTTCATCTCCTGGCCCCTTTCTTGCAGAGGCAGCAAGTAGTAAGGGCCCGGCGGGCGGCAATGAAGAGAGTAGCCGCGTGTAAAGCCCTGATTTAGAAGACGTGCTAGCATCTGCTACCCCTTTTCAGAGCGATATGTGGAAATTGAAAATGAACGCCACGATGTCTGCAACTAAGGCTCTGATTGGCAGGCGGTGCGAAGCGTGTGGTCAAGGCCAGGGCAGGCCAGGCCAGGCCAGGAGAATCTGACAGTGTCAGAAAAGCTTGATCCCTTCTTTTACAGAGAACGGTTCATCCTTCCTCCGAGTCTGGTGAATCAATTGGCCAAGAACCTGCAGTTGTAAGCATGTTATCGAAGAAGACTTCGATAGGTGAGATGTCGGTGAGCGACAGCTGCTGTCAGCAATATTTGGAGCAGTGGCCCGTGATAAGCTTAAATGCCAGGACAGACCAGGGGCCCTGTTGGTGATAATGAGCGTTGTGTTCCTAACCCCTGCCTCTGCAAAAAGCTTCCGTGGTAATTCTTGAATTCGGCTTGAGCAATTGTAGCCAAATGTGAGAACGTCCCTTGATAAGACAACTGACATCTGTGGTGTCAACTATGCGTGCTTGTTTCTGTATGCGTGTCGTCTTATCGAGTCGGAGCCTCATGGCCGTTACAACGCGGAACGTCCCATCTGAGCACCACCATCACGACGGTCGCTACCAACCAAAATCTTGCTTCCTCGCCCCTTCCCGTTGAGATTCCAACGGCGAAGGAATGGCTGGTTGGTCGATGCCGTTTGGCGATTCTGGTATGGTGGTGAGCGTGTGTGGCATTGGAGAGCACGGATTGGCGGGTTTGTTGCTGCATCCTCTTGCGCGCTGCAACTCCACTGATGAATACGAAAAAATGGCGCCTTGCACGCCCCCAAAAATAAACACAGCCACCCCCGGCGCCGGTGGGAGGTACTTTGTACATGGGTTTTCTTTTCGTGTGCATTATTTCCAATATTCTGTCCGTTTGCCCTGCGCTGAAGGTGGGCATATCTCGTCCCGCTCGCCGACACGGCCGGAAGATTTAGCGATCACAATGGGGAAATAATGGGCCTGAATCTGGCCTCAGTGCATGTCGTCTCGCCGCCGTCAGCCGTAATCTCGCACATAGTCAAGTAGCCTACTGGCCCGCCGTCATGATGCAACTTGTCGATATCAAGTATAGTTTGCGTGAAACAAGTTCGTTGAGCGGCATCGCCACCTGCAACCTCAAGTGGACGACCGAACGTTCCTCATTGCCCTGATCTGGCATGGCACTTTCTGCGGCGTTGCCACAATTGGATATCCTTCGCTTTGACCAGCTCATCGTGAATGTTTGGTTCTTCAGCCGTGAGTGCTCACGTGCTCTGTCGTGAGGCCAGTTTCGTGCCATCTAGAACTGCTCGCAGAAGGCTAGCACAAGTACCCGTGTTGAATTTGCCAGCAAGCTGCAGGCGATCTCATCACGGACCAAATCGGTCGCGGTAATACGGAGAGTGATGAGAAAAAGAGAGCAGGTCAAAGTAAGCGGGTTGAACTCTGCGTTGAAGCTTGCATGAGCGTTCAAGTCCATCCGAACTTCGCAGCGAGCCAACACGGCCATGGCCAAGCTGAATACGGAGCAAGCAGATACTCTGTTGGCTGTACTGTCCACTGTTGACTTACATCGCCGCAGAGGGAGACATCGGACAAAGCAAGTTGAGACTTTCCTAGCCTTAGCGTCCCAGGAGTCAGGTCTGGCGCCGCCGTCTCATCCCTCCTTAGCGGCGGTACCATGGCTTTGCGCCGTCCTTGTCAGTCGGGCCCACGGGCTCTACTTGCACCTGGGCGTTCCAGAAGCTCTGCTCTAGTAATCTTGTTAGCGTGGTGTATTTTTTTTGATAATATTTCTTATTTTGCTGCCACACAAAAAAAAGGGACTTTGTACCTGTGGCTAATTAGCCGGCCACCCGTTGCTCATCTGATAGTATATGCAGGTAGAGACCATGGACGAACCCCTGTTCGCGCCACTCATCGGGGCCACGCCGCTGCTTTAAGGACCACAGAGATTCTCAGATTGCGGTGCCTACTCACTAAGTGAACCCCTGTGAGTAGTCATCCGATTTATCCCTCTGCAGAGTAGACCGACCGCATTTCCATGCCGTCGTACGTTGAAGATGCCGTTGGCTTCCCGACATTCGCGATAATCAGTGTCTCTCCTCCAGATTCTGGTGCTTTGTCGAAACGTCATCGTCTCATGAATGTTGTCAGCGACTTTCTTTGTCGGCCGCAGAGCATTTCCGCAACCGGCAACCCGATGCAAATTCTTTGTCCAAATTGATCTCTCTGGTATTGCCGCTGATGTTCGCCGGAATTGACGAGCCGATCAGGCGGTTGCAATTTTGCATATGACGAGGCACGATAAGAATCTTTTGTAGACATGCAAAGCCAGCCGCAGCCGCAGCCGCAGCTGCGTGGCCCGTCCGATGCTTAGAGCCTGGCCCCATGTGGAAGACCCTCGAAGAGCGTAGCTTCTCAACAGGGCCCATCTTGATGCGGCAACTATTGGGTGTCCTAGTGGTTTGATAGCGCGGGTGGTTCTTTTCGGCCAGCCAGCCAGAGCTGTCAACATGCGGACTCGGGAAAGCTGAATAGGCATCGTGCAACCTTTGGCGTTGCTCATCCTGAATATTGGGGAGACTGCCAAGCCAGTAGCTTGGAGAGATGGGAGTACGTGGATTCGAGACTACTTTTTTTTTTGACCGTTACCCTCGACTCAGCTCCAAGCCAGGGCATCTTGAGACCAGACTGGATGCGTTCATGGCCCTGGCCAAGATAACGTTTTTCGAGGGGTTTTGGTACAAGGGGTAGAGACCGAAAAAATCAGAGTTGATGTGTGACAAAGACGGTGTCACCTCCAAGGCTGAAATCCCCAAGTCTGACGAGCATCGAACCCCTCGACGGTTGTCCCCCCCAGAGGTCTCAGTTCCAACTGCAGTGAGGTGTACATTTCCGACTCGAAATGATGTGGCGAGGCTGATAATTGGGTTCAACAGCCGCGAGACGAGATGTATTAGGGCGCAGCCCAGCAGCGTGGGAAGCCGGCAGTGGCAGCCGCGAGCCAGGCCGGCCGACATGCCGTAGTTGGTCCTATTGATATCTCGGTATATCTGACTCGATATGGGCAGCCGGGCAGGCGCTGACGGGGCGGGAGCCATGTGTCAGGGGTGGCGGGCACCATTCTCTGCGTGGTTATCAAGGGCCGCAGACTATATCCGTAGCGGGTTGGGCGAGAAAGAGAGAGTGCTTGCGCAATCTGGCTGATATGGCATGAGGTTCGGAAGGGTGGCTTGGCTGAATCAAAGGCGTTGACTAGTGCCAATGGCCATGAAGTGTTTCGTCTTGGAGGGCAGCGGTGCAAACATGCTTCTCAGGTGTAGGGCAGCACGGGATATCCGGTGGACGAGGTCGACCCAGTACATCGGAGAATATGATGTACGGCAGCAGGAAGTACGGAGCAGGGTTCGCAGGGCTCCTAGGTAACGGCGGGAATATCGTCACGGCATCGGGAGATGGGCCGATGGCGATGGGTTGCACGGATTGTTGTTTGGGTCTGACAGTAGGGGTCGGTCAATGTCGATCCCCAAGTCCCGAGTGAGCGGCATCGCGGACCCGAACCGTGGGTTTGGTTCTTTGGCGATTCTAGCGAGGACGAGGTACGGCATGTTGGAGATGTCGCCGCGTAGAACCTCATCGGCAGTGTTGAAAGAAACGGCCTCTTGGCGGCGAAATGCTCAAAATCTGCATGGCGAGGCTAGACAGCCTAGCTGGGCCACGGGTAAAAATGGCAGAGCGCCACCCTGGTAACCGCGCACAGGACGAGGTGAGGTGGTGAGGTGCTCTTGGACGACCTGGAAGCTTGACGACGACGACGACGAACAAGCCGACGGCCACCAGCCGGGCGCGACTGCCTCCGGGCCTGCCTAGCTCATCCGAGCTCCACTTCTGGTCCCATCAGACAGGGAGGCACGGGCCAGGCGACGGCTCAGGCTCAGGCACAGTCGGCGCTAAGGTCGCTAAGGCAAGGTAAGCGGGGGCCAGCAAGCACCACATGTGAACCTTCACACCCCCTGACCCCTGCTCCTCCCATTCGTTTCCCTCGAACGTCCCACACACCCACTGGATTGAGTGTCGATGATCCCTGTTCACTGTTCCTTGCACCTTCCCGTTCAGCACTCAGAGTTGACCCTTGTCCCTTGGCAGCCACGATGCGATGTCAGACAACCACGCCCCTCCCTCCTCCCAAGACCTCGACTATGACCCTTGTCCTGCCTGTGTACCTACCTTACCAAGTGTAGGTGGACTTACCGTATCCGGGCATCATGGCCATCCGGCGCATCTGCGTTTTATTTTTCTCATGTTTTCTTTCACTCTTTATTTTGCCTTGGTGTTTTCCGCAAGCTAGCCCTCTTCAAGCTACGCTCTCAATCTCCACTGTTGGCTGCTGGCTGTCCCCTCTGCACTGCAGCTCATCGCATTAAACACACCTGGCACCCTCGCTCATTTCCACCACGAAACCCGACGAGAGGGACTCACATCATCCTGCTTTCCTAGACAGCGTCTTTCTTTTCTCTGCCCCCTCCAATCCCTCCCTGAGGTGCTCTCACTCTCTATCGGAGCCATCCTCCACACGCCCCCTTGTGTTCTTTCGTTTGCACAATCCCGGCAGAAACCCAGTCAGTCCAGTCAGTCCAGTCAGTCCAGTCAACCAGTCCACCACGGCGTGGCAACCAAACCATCCCGAAGATCGTCGATTTCGTCCCGTCTGTCAACCACCAAAACTCTCCAGGCAGGGCAGCGCCCCGGCATATTCGAATCGAATAGAGTGAAATCTCACTCCCCATCGTCATCATCATCCCGGCTCGCTTCGTTTATCCTCGCCTCGCCTCGCCCGGCCTCGCAAAAAGGTACAGTACCCGCCACCACACCTGTCCGCTCTCACGGGAAGTCTCCCATGCCATGCCATGCCATGCCATGGTTGCATCTGCAGCCAGCTCAGCATGCTGCCTGTCCTCTCCCTCCCATTCACACCCATCCTCTTCCGTGAACCACGCCCAAAGCCCCAATATCCCCTCCCCGTCCTACCTTGCCTCAGGTCGGGTACCTTGGTGCCCTCCTAAAGATATCCTTGATCGCCTGTGGCCCTTGCTCTGGCGTGCCTAAGGTAGTGGATGGCTCCAAGGTCCAGCAGCTCTTAGCTTCAGCCAGCTCCAAGCAGCTCTAGACCCGGCCCCTGGCCGAAGGAGGATTTTCCCTAATCACCTCCCCCACTCACCCAACACTGACTGCACTTGCACTCACTACCTCACCTTACCACAACCGCCATCGCCTTTTCCTCTTATCCACCGGCCGCTCTGCCTGAGAGACGGGCTGACTGCGCTATCCGCCCTGCTATCCCTGATCTCTCTGGCGAGGCTCGTCCACGCCTTGCCCGATTGGCCCTCTCACTCTTCCTTGCCCGTACTCCTGCGCCTTCGTCCCCTCATTAACCTTCACATCTCCTCCCTCGTCCTCTTCCATTGACTTGGCTCTCTTCCCTTTCTCTCTCCCTCGAGATCGTCTTCCAGACTAACCCTCAAGGCGCCTTCAATAGAGACCAGAGGTTCGCACTCTTCAAGAAGTGCCTCCTCACCGGCTTGTCGCTTGCCAAACGGTCCACATTCCTCGACTCGACATCAACGAGATTCGACAACCGCCGCCTTCGTCAATGGTAGCCTGAAACTCCAACTTACAATCGCTACTCTACTTGCTCGGCTCCACTTGGAAGCCCGTTCACTCGCTATCTCAGTAACCCAGTCTGACTTCGACTTCACTTGAACTCGAACACCTCGTCAGTTCGCCCCAACCTCATCAACATGGGCATCGGCGGCTACTTCAAGGCCGACAAGGCCGAAGCTCCTCGCGGGGCCAGTCCGCCAAACCGCACAAGTCAACCCGCCGTCTCCGAGAAGGGTCATTCCCACCAGGGAAGCTCCAACGACATGGAGCTCCAACCGCCCACTCCTCGCTACAACTCCCGTCCCCAGTCCATTTCAGGCCGTTCAACACGCTCCAACGGCAGCTCCATGTTCCTCGACGACATCAAGCATGAGGTCATGGTCAACTACCTCTACCAGCAACAATGCTCTCACTTGTGGGTCAGCGACGGCTCTGGTGAGATCGAGGGTGTCCTTCTTCGAAAGGCCAGGGGCCAATACATGGCTTGCCCACCGCAACTGGGCAACTCGCCCTTCGCCCTGGCCTGCGCCGCTCTCAACGTTCAGTGCGCCATGACAGTCAACTCTCGTGTCATCAAGACCTTCCTCCAGTGGACGCCCGACGCCGTCGACGTTCCCCTGATGAATGGTCTGAGGGTACAGATTCTCCCCACTATCGAGGACTTGCCAAGAGCGAGAAAGCACCAGTTCGCCGCCTTTGTCGCCTCAGAAGGCCTTCTCATTGTTTGGGACGACGATGCCTTGCATCTGGTTCAGAGAGCCAAGGCCATTGAGTCGGAGCTCATGGAGCTCGTCTGGAAGGCCGGCGCTGAAGAGGAGGAGGGTGACGAAAAGAAGGGCCCCACTGTTGCCGACTACGAGATCGACGAGGAGAGTGGTGAGATCAAGCCCGAGAAGCGTCCTGTCCACCTTCTCAACACCTACCTGGTGTCCATCACTCTGGTTCTTGTCACCGTCTCCCTTGGTGCTGCTTGGAGACAGCTTGCCATCGAAGTCTCTGTCGACGGCGATTATCTTCGTCTGGCTCTCGTTGCCCTCTTCCCGGTTCAGATCTTCTTCACTCTCTTCTTCGCCCAAGTCATTGTCGGTTGCTTGGCTCAAATCTTCGGCCCCATCCGTCAGTTGACCATCAACTCCAAGTTCTACTCCGCACGCCCTCCCCCCAGACTGCAAAGCTCGATCCTGCCTCACATCACTGTCCAGTGCCCTGTGTACAAGGAGGGTCTGGGTGGTGTCATTGCTCCCACAGTCAAGTCCATCAAGCAGGCCATGTCCACCTACGAGCTTCAGGGTGGTTCTGCCAACATGTTCATCAACGATGACGGTATCCAGTTGATCTCTGAGGAGGACCGCCGCGCCCGTATCGAGTTCTATGCCGATCACAGCATCGGTTGGGTCGGTCGTCCCAAGCACGGCGAGGATGGTTTCGTTCGTCGCGGCAAGTTCAAGAAGGCTTCCAACATGAACTACGCCCTCATGATCTCCAACAAGGTCGAAGAGAAGCTCCAGCAGATCAACCGCCCCAACGAATGGACCCAGCACGACGAAGCCCAGGCTTACGAGATCGCCCTCAAGGAGGTCCTCGAGGCTGATGGCCGCGCGTGGGCTGACGGTAACATTCGTGTTGGCGACTACATCCTCATCATTGATTCCGATACTCGTATTCCTGCCGACTGTCTGCTCGACGCCGTCTCTGAGATGGAGCAATCTCCTGATGTCGGCATTATGCAATTCTCTTCCGGTGTCATGCAGGTTGTCCACACTTACTTCGAGAACGGTATCACCTTCTTCACCAACCTAATCTACTCCGCCATTCGTTACACGGTCTCCAACGGCGATGTTGCTCCTTTCGTCGGTCACAACGCCATTCTCCGATGGACAGCTATTCAACAGGTCGGTTACTTCGATGAGGACGGATACGAGAAGTTTTGGTCCGAGTCTCACGTGTCTGAGGACTTCGATATGTCTCTTCGTCTCCAGTGCAACGGCTACATCATCCGGTTAGCTGCTTGGGCCGGCGAAGGTTTCAAGGAAGGTGTCTCTCTTACTGTGTACGACGAGCTGGCGCGTTGGGAGAAGTACGCTTACGGCTGCAACGAGCTGCTCTTCCACCCCATCCGCACCTGGCTCTGGAGAGGCCCCTTCACCCCGCTGTTCCGCAAGTTCCTGTTCAGCAACATCCGTTTTACCTCCAAGATCACCGTCGTCTCGTACATCGGCACCTACTATGCCATTGGCGCCGCCTGGATCATGACTTCAGTCAACTACTTCCTCATGGGTTGGTACAACGGATACCTTGACAAGTACTACGTCGACTCGTGGCAGGTGTGGTTCTCCATCATCATCGTGTTCAACGGTCTTGGTAACGTCGCTCTTGCTGTGATGCGCTATCGTGTCGGCGAGAAGGGCTTGCTCTGGGCCTTCTTCGAGAACATCAAGTGGACTTTTCTGCTTGCCATCTTCCTCGGTGGACTCAGCTTGCACGTCAGCCAGGCTCTGTTGGCTCACATGTTCGAGATTGACATGACTTGGGGAGCGACGTCCAAGGAGGCCGAGTTCTCCAACTTCTTCATTGAGGTTCCCAAGGTTTTGAAGAAGGTGAGTTCATTTAATCAGCTCCCCCCTCAGCTTCGTCAGCTTTTGGTGGCGGTGCCCCCACATTCCTGTGGCCACCCTCGCCAATCGCGACGCGCTCGCAGCGCCATGCTGTGTGTTGTCCGTCTCATTCGAGCAATTGCTGACTTTATTTTTCAATAGTTCAAATTCTCCATGCTCTTCTCGTGCATTTTCATTGCCGGAATGATCATCCTGGCGGTTGCGCCTTTCGTTCCTTACGACTGGCGCATCACCGACTTCGTCGCCATCCTCCCGATGGCCACCGTTTCCGCCAGTCATCTGCTCCTGCCCATTGCCCTCAACCCCGCTCTCATGACCTTCTCGTGGTAATTGATTTATCACGGAAATCTGTTTGCGCGTAATTTCTATTTTGCATGGGCCCTACGCGGCGGTCGATATTTGTACAGTCTCAACAGCGGGCATTGAGGAGTTTTTCCACATCGGTATAGACATTGGATGGAGTTGCAACAGGATTGATACCTAGACTTACAGCTTGAGCACATCATGACATGATCAGTGGGGCTCTTGTTTCTTTCTCAAACTGGATATGACGCAAATATTTCTCTACTTATATTTAAAGCTTAATCTCTTTCATGACGAGTATGGTGGCTGGCAAAGCCGGCAAGGGAACAGGAATCGGACGACGGGACTGGGAATGAACTGGATGACGGTTATCATAGGTCGCCCTGATGATGGGAATTCGTTCTTTCGCACAACATAGACAAAATTACCACCCATCAAACTCGCTTCTTCCATTTCACGTGACCAGCCTCCTGGGTAGTGAACCATATACTCAAGCGGTAAGTAACCTCACTGTCGGCGGTCCTTCGACTATGGGAGTACCACAGTTCTATGCATCGCATCTCAATGCTGGTTCATAAGTAAAATATCCACGATCCATTCAGCTGATAGCCCGCACAAATTAGACTTTGCTCCATCCCTGACTAATCTTTAGTGATCATAAAAGCGATAAAGCTATCGTCGTTAGTCAGACGGGCTCCTGCCGACAGCGTACTGCATGAATATCTCCAACTCTGTCCTGCGCCTCTGCTTGCGACCGAGTATTTCTCTATCAATACTCATCCGTCCAAATCGGGGCCTTTTCTCTTATTCCGTCTTCTCGTCTCTCACACGCAGCCTGTCTCCAACGATGAGGTCTCCAATTGCTGGCTGTCAGAGGCAGTCGTGAAGGTCCACCTTCATCAAGGACGATCATTTTCCGGGGAAGAGATGTACTTGAAGCGGCACCGAGGCATTTAATCGATATTACACCTTGCGGCTACGGCTCACATGTGCCGTCAATTCTCCCGGGTGCCTCTCAACACACGAAATGAGGTTCTCTTGCGCAGGACTTGTATCCGTATATATATGCCTTCCACTGTCTCCTTACAAGGTTTTACCGACCCCCGCAAATACCGGTCGGCTTCTCATTGGGTTCCATAGCCTGGATGAATAAAATGATGATAGGAAAATGAAAGGCGCCTTGTAGCTCTTGCTGGATTCTAAACCAAACATCTTTCTGCTTGCCATCGTCCCCTGAGTATGCAACCATGTTACAGACCTTAAAGGCGAGCCATGTAAACGCTTCGATACAGGGAACTGGTCAACATTTACCTTACGGCTTATGACAGTCTCGAAATGACTTGCGAAGGTGGTCTTCTTCGATTTGTCCCATCCATTCCTGCAAGACGTTGGGGTCTAGGCTATGAGTCCGCCAGTGACGGCATGTTCTGCGGTCTACGCAACTGTGAACATCTCATTTCATGTATAAAAGCCCAATGGAAAACATTCTTTGGAGAGTAAAAGGACAATGATGAACATTGCCGTCTTGTAGCTTTGAAATTTTAATTTTAAGGGCCTTTCTACCCAATGCGCTTGCACGAGGGGGGGTTTGTTGAGGCGATATCTTACCTGTCAAGAAGCAGGGAGTTTTCCCTGCCGTCTCTCATTGCCTCTAACTTTTACTCATAGTTGTATTGAGTATCTTCTTCCGAACCTGACGATTTGAGAATTATGGACATCAAATATTGGAAGCATGATCGACTCCGAAAACTCCAAGTGAGTAGCTAGCAGAACATAGTCACCCTCAATTACATCTGCCCTTCTGCTAAAGTTTGTGTATGGATATGAGTGTGGTCTTTAAAGAAGGATTTGATACCTGCTTAGAGGCGACATAGCATGGCGATGTTTGTAAGCTGCCGTCGCGGCATCATTTTATGATGGTTACTCCTCAGACTACGGAGAGTCATGGCTATATATTCCAACGCAAACTATATTCTGATGATCTGGTCACCAATCGAACGTTTCCTATACGAGTTGCTTCAATTTGCTGCGAATATCAAAGCGCGAACAGTTCTGAGTACGGGGCGGCTTCAGCTCGGAAGTAGCAGGTTGATCCTTTTTATGATTCTTAGGACATCTACTATAAAGGCAAGCTTTCCATTGTAGTCTGTTTATCCATTTACAATACGCTAGCAGTGACGAACCTGTGCCGTCAGTAGGAGGCGTTGGGGGCACTTCTGACGCGATGATGGAGTCCAAGGTCTTTTACATGCTTTACTACTATGTTTGCCATGCTCAGAGTGCAAAGTCTCTTTCTGATGAGATGATCTGTGCTTTTTTGAACCGTATTACTGAGCTCAGTCTTTTCTTATATGCCCATCTGCTACATAGGGTCACCCCCGAAGGGTCTTGGAAAGCTGAACCACCAGATCATGTTGCACGTGGAAGCTTTGAACATTCAAAGATGAACATTCAAAGCTTGGTTAAAGATTGGGAGTTCATATAAATTGGATTGAATCATCTCCAAACTGGGTCATCAATTATTAAGCCGGAAGTTATTTCCTCTTCACGCACATGTCAGCAACCGAGCTCACTCAAGATGAAAGGCCGTCCCTGTACAGGCTTTGAATGTTCCTGTCTTCCCAGGCCTCAAGATTCCTGATATCGTCTCTGGTACTTGGTATCTCTCATGTTTGAAGGAGAATACGTCGACAACGCCACGACCTACAAGATCGCTCCTGCTGCTCGTACCCAGCAGCGCGAATGCTGCAGAATTCCGGGGCTTTCGATAGACCCAGGCTCAAAAAGACAATAAAGAAAAAAGTCGAAGCCTGTCATTGGCCTGTGGCTGAGGTCAAAAAGTCTTGAGAGCCTCAACTATGTTCCCTTAAATATGATTCGGGGTGACCGAACCCTTCTTACTGAAGGCAGGCTATATCGGCCCTGGCCCAGTTGTTTATTTAAGAGCTACCAGTGAGGATGACACTCATTATGGACGAAGATCGGAAATGACAGGCAGCCATAATTCAATCTTTCAATGGCTTTGCTAGCAGCCGAGGAATGGTCAACTCCCTGACAAGCGTCGATTAACTGGGCACATGGCTGCTGGTCTCGTACCCTCGCTTACTTCCGTCGACTATTCTACTAAAGCCATCAGATAATAAGAGAAGGAAAGTGAGAAATTTCCGTGATCTGGGATACTTCTTCATTAGGGATGGCAGGAGAAGGGGGATGGGAGATTTGTTAGACTTACCAGGGTGTTTGGGCACGCGCTTTGGAACTAATAGCAGCTAGAACCCAGCCTAATTGCTTGAGAAATTTGAAAAGAAACCGGTATTTCCAGAGACTTCAAATCATGCGAGGAGAATGCCAAGCCACTTCGAAGACACGCGGAAGCTTTTACTTCCATCCCCCACCTGAAGTTGATTGAAAAGCAGCGTCCCGGCCGCTCTTGGAAAACAGGAAGGGCAAGCGCAGTAAACTCTTGTATGGCATCTGTTGTTATAGAGAAGCAAGAAATGGCTGGAAGGTGTCGACGGAGGAAGCTTGTGGTTCCGGTTGTAGTCTTGCCAATACTTTACCACGCCACCCTGTTGATGAGGTTGAATACCACGCCAGAGAATCAAGATAACAGTGAGGAGGAGCCACTACTTCACATAAGAGAGGCTTGGGAGAGGCCAGGCACATATGGATCGGACATCGATAATACCTAGCTTCTTGCCTGCGTGACAAGGGGTTGAGGCCGAGCATTGTGGCAATCGAACTTGAAAGCACTGGGGAACCCCTTTTATCGATTTTGGAACCGATCACGAGTGTCAATAATGCGCTAATTTCGACCATGGGAGCAAACGGCCGCATTCACCAATAAACACATGAGAAAAGACATTTAGATAAGGTGACTGATCAATTCGTTCCATCGTTCGAATAGCTCTAGGGTGTCTCTAAAACTAAAGAAATCAACCCGCCCATCCCAATCCGTCTATATGCAGAACGCCTCTATAGATACCCTTCAATCCGTCTAAAAGCCCGGAGAGGGCCCAGGGTAGTCTTTGCTCTATCGCTGTCTCCTCCACTACTGCTGGTGGTGGTGCTGCTCTCTTGCCCACTCACCAAGCGTCCCAATAACCATTGCAATCAAATCAAACCCATCAAAATCACTTTTTTCCCGGCAGATCGTCTAGACAAAAAGAGGGGGCATTTCATCATATTACCGTCGCAAAAGAAAGCATTTACTCCTCATCGTCCGTGTCGGGAGGGTGGGGCGTTCCCTTGGGGCTGTTGAGCCACTCAATGTGGCGCAGGCGGCGACGGACCTCCTGCTCCTTGAGCTCCTTCTTGGTCTTCTTCTTCTTCTTGCGAGCCTTGAACTTGAGCGGTTCCTCGGCGTCCGAGTTGACGGCGCTGTTGACGGCGGACGAGGCGGCGGTGGAGGCGACCGTGCTGGGGACGCCGCTGGCGGGGGCGCTGCTGTCCTCGAAGGAGCCGAGGTTGATGGCGGCGTTGCCCTTGAGGGCGACGCGGCCGTCGTTCACGTGCCACTGCTCGGAGCACAGGGCGCCGACGAACTCTTCGTTGTGGGAAATGAGGATGACACCACCCTTGAACTCACGGATGGCGACGGCGAGACCGCCGAGGGAGTCGCGGTCCAAGAAGTTAGTCGGCTCGTCGAGGACGAGCAAGTGGGGGTTGTTCCACATGGCACCGGCGATGACGACCTTGACCTTCTGACCTCCGGAGAGGGAGCCGATCTCGTTGTGGTTGGCGATCTCAGGGTCGAGGCCGAGGTCCTCAAAGTGCTTGGAGATGACGGTGGGCTGGAGCTCACGGTAACCGAGACCCTCGCGAGAAGCCTCGTGGTCGTCAAACTCCTGGACGAGCTTGTCGAAGCCCCACTCAATAAGGGTCTCACGGGAGACCTGAGTGTTGTGCTTCGGGAGCCAGCCGCGCCATTTGCTGTCGAGTGTTAGTGATGAAAGGGGGTGATGAATGACCACGGAGATTACTTACACTTCGTACTGGAAGGTCTTCTTGTACTTCTGACGACCGACAAGAGCCTCGATTTGACGCTCAGACTTGCCGTCCTTGAGGTCAATCAGCTTCTCCATCTGGGCCTTGTCCTTGTCGGAGAGGATGCGAGTCTGCTTGAGGAAGACTTCACGGTCGTCACCGTTGGCGTAACGCCACTGCAGGTACTGGTTAGGCGTCTTCTCGAGATGCATCTCGACGTGCTCAAGAGCATGCTGCTTGATGTAGCCGATACGCAGGTTAGGGTGCTTCTCGACTCTGCCGGTGGTGGGGATGACCTCGCCCGTCAGGATCTTGATGAGAGTAGACTTGCCCGCACCGTTAGGTCCGATAATGGCCACACGGGAAGACAGGGTGAGCTGGCAGGTAACCTCCTGAAGAGAAGGCTTGGGTGCCTTGGGGTACTGGTAAGAGACGTTGCTCATGCGGATAATGGCACGAGTGTTGGACTTGACACCAGTCAGGATACCAGGAGGCGGGAACTTGAACTGGACCATAGAGGCGGAGAGCGTGTAGTAGCTCTTGGCCTCAGGACGAAGCTTGACGAAGTTGGCCAGGTTACCCTTGTAGCAGGCGAGCTTCTTGTTGGGCTCGTAGTGGTAGATGTCGGTCGTGACGTTGTCGAGGAAGCCAGAGTCGTGGGACACGATCAAACTGGTGATGTCGGGGTGAGTCTTGAGGTAGGTCTCGAGCCAGGCAATGTTGGCAACATCCAAGTGGTTAGTAGGTTCGTCAAGCAACAGGACATCGGCGCCCTTCAGCATAGCACGAGCCAAAGCCAACTTCATTTTCCAACCACCAGAGAGCGAGCCGACCTTGTGCGACTGACGGCCATCAGGACCGTCGGTGAAGCCGAACTCCGCAAGAACCTCGATGACCTTCTCGCGACCGCGAGCCTCGATCTCGGGATCCTTCAGGACGAAGTCCAGAATGCTGATGTCGGCATCCTCACCCTGGTTGTGCTCAACGTAAATGGTACGGAGGACGTCCTGAGGGGGGAAACCCTCAAGCTTGCCATTGGCAATACTGCGCATGAGCGTAGACTTGCCGGCACCGTTGCGGCCGCAAAGACCGTAACGGTGACCCTTGAGGAGTCTGAGGTTGGCGTGAGAAAGCAGCAGCATACCACCGTACGCGAGAGAGAAGTGGGCGTTGACGATCTCGGTCTCGCCATCGTCCTCCTTCTCGGGGACACCGAACTTGCGCTCGTCCTCCTCGACGTAGTGCTTCTGAACGGCATCGGCGACGGCAGTATGGGCGTCAGCAGTCTTCATCAAAGACTGGAGGTAGGGTGCAATTCTGGCGGAAATGCGTCTGACGAAGCGGTGGTTGACATTCTCGGCGACCTGGTCGCAGATGTAGGGACGAGCAATCTTGTAGACGTCGAGGTGGCCAGCAAGACCGCCGTTCTTCTTAATCTCGGCGTCGAGGATCTTGGAGACGTCGTCACCAGAGACACGCTCGGTGACGTCCTTGTCGTCACCCATAGCCTTCTCAATGACGTCCAGAGCTCTCTTAGCAAGCTCACGAACCTCGGGCAAAGAAGCGCGGTCGTAAACACCCTTAACACCAGGCTGGAGCTTGGGAAGGAAAGTGCGAGCCTCGATGGGATCGTGGACGAGCTTGGTCAGGTTCTCAACGACGACGACGGTCTGACGCAGAACCTCCTGGGCGGTGGTGGGGGTGTTGAGAGATCGCTCGA
This sequence comes from Colletotrichum chrysophilum, assembly GCF_026319265.1. Taxonomy (NCBI): domain Eukaryota; kingdom Fungi; phylum Ascomycota; class Sordariomycetes; order Glomerellales; family Glomerellaceae; genus Colletotrichum; species Colletotrichum chrysophilum. The sequence continues at coordinate 341,119 of NW_026517305.1, read as the reverse complement.
GGAGAGGAGTCAAAAGGGCCAGAACGGGAGAGGTGACGACGGCAACGAAGGTGGTCATGGACAGAGCATGAATGGCCTTGCGCAGCGACTCGGTGGAAGGGTGGTGCATACTCTCGATCAAGAGGGGGATGCGAGGTGCAACGTCGTCGTTCTGCAGAAGGCTGGTGAGCGCAGTCATGGTCTGGACGGCTTGCTTCTCGACTTCGGCCTTGAGGTCGTGCATTCCCGCCTCGACGAGAGGGATGAGGCCGGCCAGCTTGGTTCCCATGGTCTCGCGCATGACATCCTCCACTTCGGCCTGCTCCTGGGTAGAGCCGACGGTCTGGTTGGCCTTTTCGGCCATCTTCTGGAGCATCTTGAAGGCCTGGGCAGTTCCCTGCCACTTTCCACCCTTCTTGTTGAGGTAGCTGGTAAGCGCGGGCAGCAGGCCGACGACGAGAGCCTCGGGGCTCAGGTTGTTGAAAAGAGCATCCAGGGCGTACTGGGCAGACTCGCGGACGACGGAGCCCTTGTCGGACAAGGCGTCGAGGGAGACACCGACCAAGCCGCCATCTTGCAGCAGGAAGACGACCTCGCTCAAGGGGGACTTGGGAGGCAGACGCTCGAAGAGAGCGCCGAGCAGGTTCTGGGCAGACTCGCGGATCTGGCCGGACTTCTTGTTGGCGGCAGCCTTCTTGACCTCGGCGATAATGCCGTATTCTTGCAGACCCAGGTATCCGACGCTGTTGTTCAGGACTTCGCAGAGGCCATAGGCGGCATCGACAGAGGCAGCGGAGGTGGCGGAGTTGAAGATGGAGTGCACAAAGGCGTTGATGTCGTCCTGCGTGGGCGGAGGGGCAGCGCCCGTGGCCACGACGGTCATGGTCGCTTCGTTTTTCTTATTGCGATAAGGGCGGGGTTGCAGGATCGGAGGGGTCGAGGGGGACGAGAGAGAGGAGAGGGGAGATGTCGACACGGCGAAGAGAGCGAAAAGAAGGCCTCGCTTCTGCTGCTGGCAACGAAGTGAGGGAGTGAGATTTCTCGAAAGGCTCTCTCGTCTGTCCTCTCTCTCCTTGGGGACTCGGAGTTGTGTGGTGCAGTCAGCAAGAACCGCTGCCTCTTGTCGCAACACAATAATTTTTTTTTAGATTGGGCGTCCGGGCGCGGTTTTTTTCTTCCCTCCCTCTTTGTCTCTTATCCACCAAGCAGAATCGCATCCTTGGGCCATGTGAAAAATTTACTTATCCAGCCCCCTATCGGGGATGTTTGATTGGCTCGTCTATCTCAGTGGCCCCGTCCTCCGTCATGATACGTACCCCTGTGCTCCGTACCTCATCTTTTTCGCTCCGCCGCCAGTGCCTCTTGATGCCCGAATTACCAATCCACGGTTGTCGGTTTTGTTTTGCTGATAACCCGGCAATTGCCAGACCCGTATGACGGGACCGGAGGGGAGTTTTCTTCATGAATGTTGGGTAGGGCTTAGTCTTGTCAACTCCACTTCGCCTTCCAACCTCCGTCCGAGGGCCATCACCGGAGGAGGCAGCTGAAACATCAAAGTCTTTGTGTTGCGGACGTCTGCCCTTTTAGTTAATCTCAACTTGTATTTTACCTAAGATGATCTGGAAGAGGATTCTTGACTGAAAACGCTACTCAAATCAGAAAATGGCTCTCATGACGATCAACTTCTGCAAATATATTGGCCTCTGCTGTGCAACACTTCCATTGTTTCGACTGCGGTGAGGTGAGAATGCCCCTCTGAGACCCCACCACCACTCAGCTTTTCCGGGCAGGATATATGCCGAGAAAAAGTCATTATAATTTCCAAAGAAAGGGAAGCCTCAAAAAACCTAGTTTGAATGGCTCAAGCTCTCAAAGTCTGTGATGAACAATAAGTTGTGGTGCATGATGAAGTTCGACAAAGTTCAATCCAATGTGAGCATCATTCGGACGGTGCATGTTGTAGTGTTCTTCCGACGCCTGGCCAAAGTGAGGCTGAGAAACTTGCACAGAGCCTAAGTAAAGTAAAGGCCTACAGACGGCCCAAGAGCTTATCTTTCGCATCATAATTGGGATCCCGAATGTCTTCTTCATGGATTTGTCGGGAGTCGCGGTTGGCTTGAGGTGGCTGGTGGAGGGAACGTTTTGTCAAGGAGAACTGCGAGGGCTTCCTCGGTCATTGTTCACGCTTCCCACCCTTTGGGTCTAGTTGAGACACAATGTCTTTGATGTCGATCAAGTAGGGCCGCATTCCTTTCTTTTTGACTTTTCGTCTCACCGTAGCAATTTCGGGTTTCGATATCTGGTGATTATTCGTCTAGCACGGCTTCAAGTTGACGAGAGTTGTGCGTATGATCAATAAGAATCATCGGCAGTATGTTCTTCGGTGGCAGTGGGTATTCGGTTCGGTATCGGATCGTGAGACACCTTACATGAACAACGGCAAATCTTCGGGTGGCAAGGCAATGACTGAAGCAGTTCACCACTGCGAAAGTAGCGATGGATCCGTGGAGGAAGGCGGTGAAAGAGGATTCTGAGGCCTTGAATGGGTGAATTTCGCATTCTCTTCTGCCCACTCCCAGGCACGCTAGGCCCGTGCTGCCGAGGTCCCGCGCCAATCAGCGGGGACGGGAGCGCCCCTGGGCCACTCACTGGGCGCTGATGTTCGCCGTGGTTCCTGGGCGTCCTTCTTCCTTCCGGGCAGCTTCCAGAGTGGCAGAGGGACGTCACTCGCGACAGGGGTTGGCGGCCCAAGCGGGGGATGCCCAGCTGGTGTTTCCCCCCCACTGTTTCAACCCGGAATCGACAAAGTCCCAGGTCCAGGTCCAGCTGGGTCGAGGCGAGGTCCCCTGGAGGCGTGCGCAGCGCACCGCAGAAAGGCTAAAAAGACAAGAGCAGCAGCACCACCACGCTGCGGCAGCTGCAAATCGAAACTCAAGAGAACAGACACCGGCGCCCGTCCCCGTTCCTGGCTTCTTTTTTGTCATTCTCCCACTGCAGCCACACTTCATCCGTGTCGGAAAAGCGACAGCTGCTTGTTTCTGATCTGCCTCTCTCATACAACCGAACAGACTCCTCCATTGTCCTCGTGTGTCTTCCGGGTTGCCACTGTTGTCTCGAGCACAACACCCTGTCAACTCGCCTCATTGCGTCTCCCAGTCTAGAGGCGCATTGAGCAATGGTCCGTCAGTCGTAAAGCACTGCCAGATCACGACGAACTTGTCACCAAACACTACTGGACGTGTCCAATTTCCACGAACGAGCAACCGTCCTTTGAATTCGGCTTAACCAGACTTCGTGTCGAAGTCCCCCGCCATCGACGATGGATCCTAGCAAGGAGGGGCTCCTTAACGAGGAGAAGCACCGCCGCTCCTACGAATCCGACGATGCCTCCGACATCGACGCGACCGACTACCTCACTCACGATACCCAGAAGCAGTCCGCATTCCCCAAGCCCGCCTTCTTGTCCGGTAAACGCACCGGCGTACTCAATGCCATCAAGAATTGCTTCCGTGGCCGGTCGAAACTATGTTGGCTGTTCGCAGGTGTCGTGCTACTCATGTGGGTGGTCATTAGCGCTGGAGGAGCCGTCATGTATAAGAAATTCAAGGGCCCTCCCCCTACCGGCCTGTCACCGCCGTGGTACCCGACACCAAAGGGTGGAATATCAAAGAATTGGGCCGAGAGCTACAAGAAGGCGGGCGAGATGGTCGCCAAGATGACACTGCCTGAGAAGGTCAATGTCACCACCGGAACCGGCTGGATGATGGGCCTTGCCGTCGGCACGACTGGCCCGGCTGTCCACGTTGGCTTCCCTCAACTTCAGCTGCAAGATGGGCCCCTCGGTCTCCGCTTTGCTGATAATGCGACTGCTTTCCCCGCGGGCATCACCGTTGGTGCTACGTGGAACAAAGATTTGATGTACGAGCGCGGCAAGGCGCATGGCGAGGAAGCCCGGGGCAAGGGAATCAACGTTCTACTGGGCCCATGTGTCGGTCCTCTCGGTCGCCTGCCGGCTGGTGGTCGTAACTGGGAAGGCTTCGGCTCCGACCCCTATCTACAAGGTATTGCTGCAGCCCAAACCATCAAGGGTATCCAAGAGGAGGGTGTCATTGCTACGATCAAGCACTTCGTCGCCAACGAGCAAGAGCATTTCCGCCAGAGCTGGGAATGGGGCCTGCCCAACGCCATCTCGAGCAACATCGACGACCGAACGCTTCACGAGCTGTACGTTTGGCCATTCTTGGATGCTGTCAAGGCCGGTGTTGCCAGTGTCATGTGTTCGTACAACCAAGTAAACAACTCGTATGCCTGCGGTAACTCCAAGCTTCTGAACGGTATCTTGAAGGATGAGATGGGTTTCCAAGGTTTCGTGCAGAGCGACTGGTTGGCTCAGGTAAGGATTTTGCTTTTGTGATTGTGGATTCGAAGAGCAGTCACTGACACTCATCTAGCGCTCCGGTGTGGGAAGCGCCCTGGCCGGCCTGGATATGTCCATGCCCGGCGACGGACTGTTCTGGGCAGACGGAAAGTCCCTTTGGGGCTCCGAGCTGACGAAGGCGGTTTTGAACGGGTCGGTTCCAATCGACAGACTCGACGACATGGTCGTGCGCATCGTTGCCTCGTGGTATCAGATGGGTCAGGACGATAAGAAGAAGTTTCCCAACGAGCTTCCCAACTTCTCCTCGTGGACCGACGATAAGATGGGAGTGCTCGCTCCTGGAAGCAAGACGCCACAGAAAGAGGTGGAAGTGAACAAGTACGTGAATGTCCAGGGCAACCATTCCGACATCGCCCGTCGGGTTGCTGCTGAGGGCATTGTCTTGCTCAAGAACAAGGACGTGCTGCCGATCAGCAGAGATGGATTCATCGACGCCAAGCGCAGACGTAACGACAAACGTCACGAAGGAAAGCTGAAGATCGGCATCTTTGGCGAGGATGCAGGCCCTGGCAAGGGCCCCAACTACTGCAAAGACCGCGCTTGCAACCAAGGTACTCTAGGCTCGGGATGGGGCAGCGGCGCTGTCGAGTTCCCTTACCTCGTGCCGCCTGTCGAGGCCCTCAAGAAGGGCTTCAAGGGCGAGAAGGTCGAGCTCTCCGAGTACCTTACCAACTCGCTCCCCTACAAGAAAGACCCTTCAATCTTGAACGACAAGGATGTATGCATCGTCTTCGCTAACGCCGATGCGGGTGAGGGTTTTGTTTCTTGGTCTGGAGTCAGCGGTGACCGCAACGACCTCAAATTGCAGAAGGGAGGCGACGATCTCATCCTGCAGGTCGCAGACAACTGCGGTAAGAGCGATGGTAACAGCGTCGGCGGCGACACTGTCGTGGTCATTCACTCCGTTGGTCCCGTCGAGATGGAACGCTGGATTGAGCACCCTGGAGTCAAGGCTGTGCTTTATGCAAACCTTCCCGGGCAGGAGAGCGGTAATGCTCTCGCGGATGTCATCTTTGGAGACGTTAACCCCAGCGGCAAGCTGCCGTACACTATCGCCAAATCGCTCAAGGACTACGGAGCTGCTGGGCAAATTTTGTACCTGCCCAACGGCGTCGTGCCTCAGCAAGATTTCTCCGAGGGCCTGTACATCGACTATCGCCACTTCGATAAGTTCGAGATCGAGCCACGCTTCGAGTTTGGATTCGGCCTGTCGTACACGAGCTTTGCCTTCTCTAATGTTGTCGTCGAGGAGGTGAAGCCTAAGTCCAAGCTGCCCGCTCCCCGTCCAGCACCCGCCGCCGAGCCGCCCAAGTTCAGTGAGAAGCTGCCCGACCCCAAGGAGGCCCTGTTCCCTAGCGGATTCAACAAGCTTGACAAGTATGTGTACCCGTATTTGGACTCGACAGACGACGTTGTCAAGGAGCCGTACCCTTACCCTGAGGGATACGATACCAAGCAACCTCTCTCCGGCGCGGGAGGAGAAGAAGGTGGAAACCCGGACCTCTGGGAAACTTATGTCACTGTCAAGGCCGATGTGACCAACAGCGGTGCTCGCGCCGGCAAGGTCGTCCCGCAGCTCTACCTCGCGTATCCCAAGAACGTCCACGGAATCGACTTCCCAGTCAAGGTACTCCGTGGCTTCGACAAGTTTAACCTTGAAAAGGGCGAGAAGAAGACGGTCACATTCAACCTCACGCGTCGTGATCTCAGCTACTGGGATATCCACGAGCAAAACTGGGTCATGGTGACGAGTGGGCAGTACTCCTTCCTGGTCGGCGAGAGCTCACGGCAGCTGTCGAATGTCGCAAGTTGGTAATGAGGGCATGGCTTCGCTGGTAAGAAGTCGCTGTACGGTTATGATATGAATTGAAAAACAAAACGGGTTTGGGTGCATTTCTCTCGGGATAAGGTTGTTCACTTCATGGCACTGGCAAATGTGTCCGAGGCATGTCTATGCATCAGTATGTATAGAGGCGAAAAGAGCCAATCGATTGTCCACTGTCTATGATGTCTGTCTTCCTGAGTTCCGTCTAAAGTTCCTTCCTTGGACGATCCCATCCTGCGTGGTCGGTATCTTTCCCTTCTCCTTGAAAATTATGAAGCGTAGCCAACGAGGTCGACTCACTTGCGGGAGCCGGGCGGGGGTCCCTCGCGCACACCACACATGTACTCGGAGCAGATGAAGCCGTCCCTGTTGCCAAGGTAGCGGTCTGCGACTGGGGTTAGTTGGAGTTTCCAGAAGTGAGAGAAGAAGGGAACGGCACTCACTCAGGTCGATGCTGGTCGTCTGCAACTCGCCCTGGTTGTCCTTGCACTCGCACTGGAGGTAGCTGGTGGTGCGGGCGCGGCGCTGGCACGAGACGCACGAGGACGAAAAGTAGCCCTCGCGCTGGTAGACGAGGCGGCCGCCGACGTTGCCGAGCATGTGGTCGAGGCCGATGCGGGACCAGTACATGTTCCCGCGGCCGCGGGCGCGGCAGCGGGCCCAGAGGACGTTGTTGGCGTCCCAGACCTGCCAGGCGGAGCAGGTCTTGATGAAGCCGGCGGCGGGGTCGGAGGCCGGGGCGAGGGTGCCGTCGTCGAGGTTGTTGTCGTCGAGGGGGGAGCGCGGGCTGGTGGCGGTGATGTCGACGACGGTGATGGAGGGGTGGGTGTGGGTGGTGGTCGAGTTGGGGCTGGCGAGGGCGATGTTGGCGGCGAGGGCGGAGGGGGTGAGGGCCTTGGAGGGGATGGTCTTGGAGAGGCCAGTCTGGGGGATCTCGGTCTCGGGACTGGCGAGCTTGGCCTTGCTGTTGGCGACCTTGGACTTGGGAGTGTCCATGGGGAGCCACCAGATGTGACTGGTGAGGTGAGTGGTGTTGCTGAGACGAGGGTTCTTGATCGAGGAGGGCTCCTCAACCGTGGCAGTGACTGTAGCGGTGGTCGTGATGGTCGTCTTGATCTTGACGACTGTGGTCTTCAGGCCATTGGCGCCATTGACGACGGTGCTGTTGCCCGCGTTGATGAGGAGAGGGAGTCCTTCGAGGAGGCAGATCGTGGCGGCGCGGAGGTTCATCTTGACTATGGGATGATTTTGTGGTGAGGGCGCGTGGGTGTTGTTGTCGTTGTGAAGGAATTCACTTGTTTTCTGAAAACCTGCGGTGTTGTGGCGAGGTCTGTTTTCAGTGGAAGGGGGGCAAAGGAAGAAGTGCTTTTTGTAGAGATGGAAGAGCCTTGAAAGCTCTGCCTTGGGTGAAGGTGAGATATTCTACCTTAGAAAGGTAGGAACGATCTGGGATAGAAGAACAATAAAGAAGGCAGGCAATGTGAGATTGCTTGCTAGGAGGGTGAAGAGTTTTCATGCGAGGTGAATTATCTACAATTCACCCAGACCAGGAGGGTAGGTGGTTAAAGTCAGTTGCTCTTCCCACTTGTAAATATCTAAGGATGCTTCTTCTTTTCCACTGGCTTCCTAGTATATCTTGTCTCCTGTTTCGTTCCCTGCTTCTTCCTCTCACCCCTATTCTTGACCTGTTGTGAAGCAAAACATCACAACCCAAGCGACACCCACATCACCACCCAAAATGGCCAAGCTCGTACTTTCAGGCATTCTTCTTGCCCTTGGCATCTCCAAGGTCACCGAGGCCGGCTTCCTCGACGATGGCTGTGGCTATCTCAACGATGGCCCTCAATTCAACCTCCGCGATGATGGCAGTATCACCACCTACTGCAACGAGAAGATCTGCGGTGCTACTTCCTTCAGCGTCATTAACCTCAACGACTGCATCTCCAACGTCCTGGGTGACTTGGAAATCAAGCCTGAGCATCACAAGACGTGAGTCCTGCCCTCATCAGCACTACGGCCCTGCTGAGTGCCAAACGACTGATGTCCACATAGGGGCGACTTCTGGAAGACTTGCAAGGACTGCGGTGCCGACAGCTGGGACGGCCTCAAGTGCCAGTGCGAGACTCTCGACGGCACGTACAAGGAGACCCATATCAACCTCAGTAAGTGCGATGTGCAATTTCTTCCTGCCCAGAGTCGACCTTTGCTAATAAAACTACCAGACGAGGTCCTCGACAACTGGAATGGCTATCTCAGCTGCGGCGGCGGCATCTCGGACTGCAACCGGATCAAGTGGGCTTGCAAGCCTGAGGACTGGTGGCCCGAGGGTGCGCCTCCAAAGATCTACACTACGGACTGCGACATCTGGTCTTAGACCATACGAAAAGCCTGCAAATTCTTTCCTCCACAACAGTTATACGAAGTGGCTCTGAACTGGCAATTGATCACTTGCTCATCTTGGAGAAGGATGAATGGCGTATTGGAAAAGGCGCTCTAGACCTGGCCTGTTCATGGGGCAAATTTGGCTGTGGCTTTTGCAAGAACTTAGGGGGCATAATCATCAGCGCAGTTCAAGCTTCTGGTTTTGCTCTCTTAGATAATAGATACTGGTGATTCGACGAAATTTTGCCCATATCTTCCTGAATCGCCGAGAGAAGCGAAGCACACGACCTATTCCCGAAAGAGAGTCGTTGTACGACAGAGGCCTCTCGTTCACGGCCGTAGTGATGTCAGTGAAGCCATTCTGAAACTACCGGCGCTCTCCGGAGGTGGTCAGCCAGACTGCGGCGACCGAATATTTTGAGGTGAGGTAAGCGGAGTAGACATATTCGACGGCGATCGGTGACCTTCCACTCTCATCGGCTCCATGGGCGGAGTTGCCCGACAACGATAGGCGACAGGACAACTGTAGTCAGACGCGATTTGACTTGCAAGTGGCGGCCCACGTGACAAGGGAGGCGAGTGAGCTCACGTTACACGCCGGTTAGGGGATGTGGGGGCCGAAAACAAGGACATGACGCTGGAGAAGCGATGAGATTCAAAAGTTCTGGCTTACAGATCACAGTGCATCATGCCGAGTGCTGACATAGCGCTGGCCGGTGTGTCGGTGGACGTCAACAGATTCTGCCTGCCAAGTGAATGAGACAGGTTAGGAAGGTGGGGTTTTTCCCGGAATTCCTAACTGCAGCAAACTGAACTTGCACTCTTGGTGGTCACAGTGAAGCCGCTGGATTGTGTGAGATGTGCATGACAGACGCCAGAGACGCGAAGGGCTCGTTTCGTTGGTGCACTGTAAGCAGTGGGTTTGTTTGGGCGTCGGTGGTTGTTGTTCAGTAACAGACCTCGGCAAACAAGTGCGGAAACAACCATTGAGTCCGCGGCGGCTAAGCGCCCCGTAAACCAACGAGGAAAGAAACGTCGACATGCACGGTTGCAGAATGACACCAGATGTAGAGTGTTGAATCGGAGAGATATTCCTGTCTCTGCCGGATTTCCAGGAACCGGGGGGCTGAGGCCGAACCTTGAGCCACTTTTCCCGGAGCAAGCCCCATCCGACAAGCCAATGGCATGGCTCCTACTCGGACTTTGAGGGTATCTGATTGGAGTCCCAAACGGCAAGAGCTTTTATAGTGGAGACTTCTCAGTTAGTGCAGGTACGTACTCTGAGTGGGCGTGGCGCAGGCGCATCCAAGCAAGTCCGGGACCTGCCTTGTTTCAGTGGTCCTCTCCCGCTGTGTCTTTCCACTCTTTTTAGGCTCCCGCACCTTGTTTCCCGCGCTTGTTCCCTTCCATTTGCTGAATCCAGTTATTGCGATGGCTTCCTCACATTCCCTCCCGTCTTCTTCCCGCGTACCGCAGCAAACCACACGGCCGACACCGCTCCCGCGCTTAGAATCCCACTCCCATCTCTTGGCCAAGGACGGCCCCTCCGCTGTTTCAACCGGTATGGCGCTTGTTCGGGCCTTGTGACCCTTCGCGGATCGTGGATCACATACCATCCGCAGGTGAGAGCGAGTCTGCCTCGCCAAAATTCAACACGAGCTTCCTGAATCCACCGCAACGCCTCACCCTTGTATTGATATCGCCAAACTCTACTCTACTCCACCCCACTCTACCCAACTTCAGTCGGTGCTGACGTTCCTTTCTCGGAAGACATACCATGAGGCCGACATGATCTGCGAGCGGGCCTAGGTCCGTGATCGACCGGCCCAATCTGTTGATCAATCTGCCACCAAGGTGTGTGATCAAGTTTCAGCTGCAACAGCCTGACATTCAGCACCACGTTTTCGCCAACCGAGAAACAGCTCGCTGGAAATGCCATTGGCCATCATTGTGACGCACCGCCGGGGTGCCGCAGGTCATTTCAGGCCTTGCATGACTCCAGAGCCACATCGTTCCTGTTCCTGTCATCGGCCTTTGGTATGGCAACACAACACCACCAGATGCCCGATCTGAACCTGCTGTCGCCTTCTGAATGACTGCGTTTTCCCACACCTTGAACCACATCCAGCAATCAACAGTTTGTGCCGAGGCCAAGTCCGAAGTCAGTCATACCAGGTGTGGGACAGCTGATACCCAAACTGGCCACCCTGTGGTCTCATTGGCAAAACCACCACCCTTCAGCCCTATCGCATCCTCCCCGCATATGCAAGCCAAGGACACCCCGTCACTTGGGGAATTGGGATGACATATCCGCGGGAATATGACTTGCGATATTCGGACGACACTGTCACACCAGCGAGTCGGTATCCTACTGAGTTTTACAATACGATCAACTTTCTGAACACGATCCTCAACAGCGATCGCCGATATCCGCACCGTCGTCATTGTGGGTCTTCTCCACCGTTCCGTCTCGTCGCCGCTCCTGTCCCGGCTGTCTGCGGCGTGAACTCCGACGGTTGAATTCGCGTTCGCTTGCCACCGCCCGAACACCACGCAAACCTCGTGTCTGCACGATGGATGCAAATTTCCATGAGCGACCTTATGTCCATCTTGATAAGATTGTTTCATATGCCAACATGCTCCGGACCGACGGGCTGCCAAGGGCAAAAGTCCTCTGGGCCCCGTGTCAGCTGCAGAGCCACGGTCTGGTCTTGCTGCAGTGCAGTGCGTCCTACACCGGCCACCTAATCCGCAATGTTCACATCCACCTGCATACATCTCCAAATTGTTTGGATCAATCAGAGTCTGAAGATGGCTGGTCTTGAGCGACCGTTGCGCGCCATGCCACGGACTTGCCAACCGCTAAAATCTCACCTATGCGCATCGCCTTTCACTCGGGGCCCAACGACGAGCTGTTTCGTGCTGACCTCGTCCCGGAGCACCCTATCAACTATGAGCCATCGTAACATCTGCCTGTAGGGCTGCATCGCACACCCTTGCACACGGTCTGTCACACCCCAGGACGTGCATCATGGCTGCCCACCCGTCCCGGCAGCTGGGTTTCGCACAACCACGATCTTATCGTCATTGTCCAGGGTGACTCCCAGAAACCCGCAAAGACAAAAATATGTTTCCTTTGTAAGCATGTATTCGGCCGAGCACCGGTCCTGCTCCTGCCAATCATCGGTTTGAATTGCCTCTTCTCTCCCATCGCTCCACAGAGGCCGCACCCCCTTGTCGTCCCGACCTCGACATCCGAACATGCTCAGAACTCACTACAATCTACCCACAGCCGGTTTTCTGGGACAGCGTCGGCAAGGGGTCGGAGGGCTGCTGGCCACCCGTTTGGGTGCTCCTTGTCCAAGCCCGTCTTAGCTCGTGGCTCGACCTCGTTGACCTCTACCTTCGGGAGCCATCAATCAGCCCCATCCCCAGCCCCGTTACACAGACTTTAGACTGTCATGTATCCCGCGTTTAGAGCTTCGGAGTTCACACTCCTACGACTGGCGCGGTGTTAGGGGCGGACACGTGTGGCTTAGACTTCCCGCTCCCGTCTTCCGTTGACCACGGACGTCTGTTGTTATGTTTAAACTGTCATCTTTTTGTTTTCAAACAATCATAATCACCATATATTTGACCATACAGAGCGTCTCTGATATCCATAATCAGCCACCTTGGCATTCATTGCATGACAATCTCTCGGTGTTACTCACGCATGAACCTCTCACTTCTGACCCAAGCTCAAGGGTGGCTCTGCGAATGCATGTTCACATCATCGTCATACGCTCTCTCCGTTGACCTTCGCTCCGGACATCACTCTCCTGACTGCAGACACCAATCTTACCATTCTGGCGGCTATCTGCGATCTTCTCTGAGTACCGACGTCACTCGGCATAGAGCCTCGTTAGCCGGAAAGACCCCTGGCTGCCTCTTTTGGACGATCTGAACGCCCTCTGAACAGCTTCTTGGAGCTGAACGCCTGCCGTGATGAGCCCGACATCCGAAGAAGCATCGGAGCTGGATATATCATCGAGCTCGCCCGACTTCAAGTCCTGGTCTCGAAGCAGCAGCATCACCAGCAGACACACCAATATCACCGAAGTAAACGACCCCCTCGAGGACGCCGAGTTCACAGTTCAAGACATCCTGTCTTCTTTCTCATCATCCCGCACCACTCAGAAGTCGCATTCTTCCCGCACGCCACCAACAATGTCTTCGTCACGTTCCGGCCGTTCAGGAGGTTCATCCAGCCACCGCAGCTCCAAGAGTAGCAAGAAGCCAAGGGCGGTCCAAGTTAGTGAAGGCCTCTTCTTTGTACTATCGCCCCGTCCTGTCCCTACTCGTCCCTCCCTCCCTTCTACCTCGTACAGAACCCAACCTTCTTCATGATCGCTACATGCGTGCTTCATCCGAGATACCATACTGACAGAACCTTACAGCGCTCCGTCCAGCAGCTCATCGAGTCGCTCGAAACCCACCGGGTAAACACCCTCACAGAGCTCTGCCGGATCGAGCGCGTGGCCGCGACCTGTGAGAACGAAGAGGACGCCGTCGCCTTCCAGGGCCCCATGACGGCGGCCTGGGACTACTATGTCAACAGCAACCAGCTCCTGAGCGAGCTGCGCGGGATGACGCGCAGCTACCCGATCTGCAGCGACATCCTCTACGACGCCCACGTCCGCGTGCGCAGCGACCCGAACTCGAACAAGAGCTGGAACCTGGCGTGGCTCTGCTTGACCAAGATCCAGGAAGAGTAAGTGGACCTCGCGCGCATCTAGATGACTTTTCCCCGAGAGATTTCGGAGCTGACGCGCACTCGCAGTGGCCTAGTTGACGGATACGCCGGCGTCGAGGCCGTGAAGCCTGAGATGTGGGGAGGCCGCGAGCCTTCGGCGGAGGAGGCGGAACAGCTCAAGGCGTGCTTCGTGTACGAATGGAACAAGGCCTTGAGTGCCATGCTCAGGCACTGGGCCGTCGATCCGGTCTGGTACTAGAGGCAGGCTCGGCGCCGCGCAGGTGGTGGCGCATGTGCGGGCTCGGGGATAAGAAATGACGGCGACGGTGATGATTGGTGTATGAGTATAGGCGGCGGCGCATTTTACAGGTATCTTACGTTGCAGCATGGGATGATAGCGAGCGACAGGCATTCTTTTCTTCGAGCGACATCGGCATCAGCATCAGCATCGGCATCGGGGGAGCGAGCATCAGCGTCGCATTGGCATCTTACACCTCTCCGTCTCACGACGATTTCAATCATGGTCTATTCTCTTTCTCATATTTCGTCTACGGCATTTTCCTTTCATGGTCTTTCACGATGGGATGGGTTTGGGCTGGACACAGGGCTTCTGGCAAGTCCTCGGATTTCCATAGCGGTAGATAAGAGGTTTCAATTGGAGTCTTTTTGTTTCTGGCGTACTTTCCCTTTGCAATCCAGAAACTGGACGTTCCGGCGGTCTTTGAACCTGCGCCCGCTTTACCAACGGGGCGGGAGCGGACCGACCAAATCCACCGTCGCCGGGTTCCGGCCCCACCGGCGATCCGTCAGCGTCCCGGATCCTTCACTTTGACAGCTCATCCGACCAGGCGGTGTCGAAACAGGGATTGCAAGCCGGATCAGGCAACACGATTCACACGGCTCCTCCATCCTGATTTGAACGCGCGGAGGTTACAGCCCTGCCATGCGCCCCTCTTGGTCCGCAGGTTGAAGCTGGCCAAGACCATTGGAATCAAAGACGAAGAGGTGCAAAATAGATTGGCAGAGGGGAAACATGGGGGTCACACGGGATCAGATGCCCTGGTCTGGAGGCTGCCCTTGAGTGGGATGAATTGTTACCCCAAATATTGCGCTTGGCGTTGGAGATGCCAAGAGGAGGCTTAAAGAGCTACGCCGTTGGGGTTTAACTTCATCCCCTTTCTGTATCTTTTGACTTAGATACTTGATCAAGATATGTTGCGAAAGCTCTAGAATTCAAGGTGCTGCTGACGTTGAGAAGTTAGCACCTACGAGATGTTTGGCGGGATTTATGTAGGCTCTCGGGGCTTGCGTCAGCAGTGTCGCCTGCGGACTTTGTACGGCGTAACGAACTCCGACTCCGTTTTAATGACAGGACTGGAATAGGGTCTTAGGTTATTTGGGTGAATTTGAGGTTCTCGATGCCATGGCACATCGTTCTGCTATCCTAGTTGTCTCTACTGCCTTATTTCTTCTCTTTACCCTCGTAGCCGCAGTTATCACCTTCATCTCTGTCGTCAGCCTCATTGTAGCTCTTGTCCGCTAATATCACAGCCGTTCAAAGTAATTTGAGCCGGGTTCTCCAGTAAGCTAATAGATAATTGAGACAGAAGCAGCATATCACATTGGAGGCAGATTGAATAGTGAAGTCATGACACATTAGTCAAATCTCATTACCGACTCTACAATTACACGCTAACACACAACCTCTTAGAACACATAGCGGAACGACAGGTTCTCCCTATCCGTCATGTCCTCAAACGCATGAGCGGTGTAGTCGGGAGACGCCTCCGCGACGCCCGAGGCGGCCATCTCGTCCCTCTTCCTGTTCTGCCTCGTGAGGTGGATCCTCAGCCCGATGATGATGAGGATGAGCAGCGCGTAGCAGCCGAGGTGGGTCGCGAAGGCGATGAAGTAGCGCGGGGCGTTCCAGCTGAGGAAGACCTGGGGCCCGATGGCGTTGCCGGTGGCCCAGATGATGAAGTTGAGGGCGACGGCGATCTGCTTCTTGGTCTGGCCGGCGATGTTGCGCGAGATGAGGGAGAGCGCGAGGGTCTGGGCGGACCAGAAGGAGAGGGTGATGTAGTAGCAGATGAGGAGGCCGATGTGCTGTGAGAAGGTCTTGTTGGGGAGGGTCATGAGGAGGACGGTGCCGACGACGGAGCTGGATGTCTAGTTAGTGGATGCGATTCTGCAAGTAGTTTGGGGGCAAGGGACTTACGGAACGCAGAAGCCAAGCATGATGTAGAGGTTCTGGCCCGTCTTCTTGACCAGCCAGACGGATCCGAGAAGCACAAAGATGATGTAGAAACCAAGAACCATGGCGAGGAGCTGCACCTCGAGGGTGCTGAAGCCGAAGCTCATGATGATGATGTTTGCAAATGCGCCAAGGCCAGAGGTGGGCAGGGTGGTGCACAGCGCGATGAGAGCGTACCCCCAGACCTGGGGATCCGTGAGGGCCTCGACAGCCTGCTCGCGCTTGAACTTCTTGTTCTGGATACCGGTCTGGTTATCCCTCACACGCTCGACCATCTCCCTCTTCTCCTGCTCGGTGAAGCACTTGGCGCGCATGGGGGAGTCGGGCATCCAGAAGAGGACGAAGACGCCAAAAATGACGGAAATAACGCCGTAGACGAGGAACAGCCACTGCCATGACTTGAGGGGCCCGGTCTTGATGTGGGTGAAGCAGTACGCGAGGAGACCGCCGACAATCTGCTGGGCGCCGTTCATCATGTACCAGTATGTCACGCGGGAGGCCTGCTCCTCGCGGCGGTACCACAGGGAGGAGAGGATGACGAAGGCGGGCTGGCAGGCGGACTCGAAGATACCCAGGAGAGTGCGGACGACCACGAGGCCGGTGAAGTTTGTGCAGGCGGCGTGGCAGGCGAGGACGGCGCCCCAAGCGATGATGGAGAATGAGAGGTATTTAGCGATGGGGAGACGGGCGATCAAGTAATTCTGCGGCCATTCTACGAACAAGATGGCCTGAGAGTGTTGTTAGCTCGTTCAGTCTTGTCGTGGTGGTGGCTGTGGTTATGGCCCAAGAGTTGGCTGCAGTGTAATACGGTCGAGACTTACGATGTAGATACAGGTCGTGAGCCAGGAGAACTGCTGTCCCACAAGGCCGGTGTCTTTCTGCAGTCCCATGACGGAGGCGAAGGACATTGTCCCCTTGTCGATGGCCTGGAGGAAGTATGTGCAGATCATGACGAGGAGGATGCGACGGTCGATCTTCTTGCGGAGCTCGTCGCTGCGCTCTTTGGAGACGGTGATGTCGCCGCCGATGTACTGCGACAGTTCGTTGTCGACATTTTCGAGGCGGGTTGCTGGCGCCTTCTCGTACGAGGGTGTGCGTTCGAGTTCGGTGAGGGTAGGCTTGGCCCCTGGGGCGTCGTTCACTTCTTGAGAGGCCATGTTGTGATGTGTTTGGTGAGAACGACTGCACTTAAGCGCCGATATTAGGTTCAAAGTTCTGATGACTTCTTTGAAGACCTTGAAGTCACACTCTCAAAAGGGTGAAGAAAGTGAGTGACCTGGAGAAGAGAGTCCAGACGGGACGGATGCTACCAAGTTCTATATAAGAGCAGATCAGGGTGGAGTATGAGGTGATGAGTGTGCCTGGCCTTGGATATCGCCCTTTCTTATTCGGGTCGCCTGTCAAACCCCGGATCCAACCCTCACTCTCTCCTCACTATTACCCCAAGATTTCCTGTTGGGAGGCGCGTGTTCCCCAGTGGGGATGGTTCGGTCCCCCGCGAAAAGGGACGACGAGAGCGAACAGGAACCCCCACGAAGCCCGGGGAGAAGGGACGTCTGCGATTCGAGGATGCCTGGGCCAGGAACTTGCGACAGCCAACAGGACGAAGGAGAGAGGTGGGTTCACTTGGGGCATCATTCGACCGAGATGGGCGACGAGGCGTGGCCTGAGTCTCACACGCCCCTTTGGACCTTCCCAAACTCCTACTATCTGGAGAACGAGAGACGGATATAGGCCGCAGATTGGATGGGAGGCTTGCACAACGGTACCCATCAACTATGGGTAGGACGGCACGAGTCAAGTTTGGGGTTGGTTGGGGAGCCGGCTGATATGGGGACTGGGGGCCCACGGGGTTGGTACGGGGTGACGGCGGGCGTGAGTGCATTGCTCAAGGTATGGTTCAGACGGTGGACACGGCTAGTTTTTGTTTCTGGCTGCGCGTTGCATGGGTGGCGAGGCAATCCTGGTAATGGAGCGTCTACGGCTTCTGTGTTTGGATCTTGTCGCCAGTCGCAGACTCTGCGTTGGGATGTCTCACTTGAATCGGGTTTTCTTCACCGAGGAGAGAACGAGACTGTTGGAAAGAGGCTCTTTGCCAAGACGGGCGGTCTACGGCACTGAACGGAAGGGCAAGGGGAAGACCTCTGGGCAGATGTGAATCTGGCGAGTCGGCTCGGCTTTTGGGGGGTGTCATCGACAGGGGATGGGATTGGCTTGGTATGATGGGAGGGGTGCGACGGTGATGGGATCAGGGCGGGTTGAGCCTGAAAGGTGTCTCTAGCGTCGGCGGATGCCCGCGCCCTTCGTCTTGGAAAAGCTTGATGGAGCGTGCGGCTGCCTCGGAGTGCTTTCTTGGCAGGTCAGTGTTAAGCCGCATAGTGCTGTCATTTCTTGACGGCTGGATAGAACTTGGTGATAGGTCACATGGGGATGTGAGAGTTATGGCAACTGGCTGGGGACTGAGCCAGGGGCTTTGGGGGCTGGGAGAAATGGAGGTGAACAAGGAGAGAGAGGCACCGATGTAAGCAATTGAAGACAGTGCAGTCATTTCATGTGCTGTGATGATTTCTATATCGTTGCAAATCAAGTATGACATGAAGGAAATCGAATAGGCGTTCTCAGATGTCCATGGATAAGGTAGTAACGGTTTCTTTCGTTTCTGTGTGATGTAGGGCTATGCTGTGTTGGGGGCGGGTTTCCAGCGAACACGGTTTAAGCATCGCGAGGATGACCAGAGTTCCGGAATTGCAATTAAAGCACATTAGCACCTTGTCCAGTGGATTTATCCGGTCTAGTTCGCTCGACCACACTCCGCTCGACTCCGCGTTGGAATTGTGCCTGAGTCGGGTCGAGTTGTGCATATCGCTTTGGTCAGCAGAAGTGCTGGAGACTCCCGCCTCTCTCCGCAACCGCAACCTGGGGGAAATGGGGGAAGCCCGCTGTTTCCCCTCAAATCTCCTCCGTCTCGCGCTCTCTCTCCAGACTATCTCCATCTTTTCACCGCAGGCTGAGTGCGGAGATGACTTCCCCAAACTCCAGGCCGCGTGAGGGAAAAAACAGGGGCTGTGGACAACGGCCGCCGGCGGGCCTCGTACCGGGCGAGGGCCACACAGGGGTCATCCAGTGCGGTCTGGTCAGGTTGGGAAAGTCGCGCCAGTCAGGAAAGAGGACGACCTCCAGGCCAAACCGCAAACGACGACGAGAAAATCGGGGAAGACTCCACCGGCGCGGGGTAACCAGCCCGGGGCGCGGGGGAGGAGGACCCGAGATGGAGCCGAGTCGCAGCGTCGGTGGCCACCCGAAGTGGGTCGGCCCCGGTTCACCCAACCCAAACCTCCTTCAGTGTTTCCTACTGCATCATTACAGCGGGATATACCCAGCCAACCAATCCAGGAAATAACAGCTTGATACCATGCTTCGTGGGATCCCTCGTGCGTCTTTCTAGCCTCATGGCACATCGAGCTGTGGGGTTCTCAAGACCAGCGAAGACCGCAAGCACAGGACGGCGCATCTTTTAAAAGTCTTGGCCTTCATACACCTCGGCCTGCATCACGCCGAACGCGTTCGTGCCCCCGGCTCTCTTCGTCCACGTACCCCTGACACCTGCTGTGCATTTTGGTCATTTCGCCGAAGCCCTGCCACTTCATAAGGGTTTCTGCGGCCAGCGTAAAAGAGGAGAGCTGGCGTCAACGCGTGCTGTGTTCATACTCGTCCACTGTCGTCAAAGGAACAGGCCGATCGCTTCGTGAAACTCTCGAGACTGCACTTCCTGTTTATCGGATGCTCCCAAGGTAAGTCGTCGTGATTGAGGGAAGACCACGTTCCAACCGTCTTTGGCCGGCGATCGGAGCTACCCCGCCTCACTTTGAGAACCCGAAACTCGGTCACTAACTCATTGAACAGCAAGCCATTGAAACTTGCCGTTTAATACAACACCCCCAAAAACCGCCAAAATGCCCGCCGAGCTTCACGGCGTCAAGTCCGCCGATGTCCACAAGCAGGTCAAGCAGCTCATCCACGAGCTGGTGAACATCAAGGACACGACGGGCGAGTTCCTCATGACGCTGGCCGACGGCCGCATCATCGACACCAAGGGCTGGAACGACTGGGAGTGGACGCACGGCATCGGCCTGTACGGCATCTGGAAGTACTACGAGCTGACGGGCGACGACGAGTGCCTCAAGACCATCGAGGACTGGTTCCGCAACCGCTTCGACGAGGGCCACAAGGGCAAGAACATCAACACCATGGCCGTCTTCCTGACGCTCGCCTACGTCTACGAGAAGACGGGCAACGAGACGTACCGCCCCTGGCTCGAGAGCTGGGCCGAGTGGGCCTACCACGACCTGCCGCGCACAAAGTACGGCGGCATGCAGCACATCACCTACCTCGAGGTCAACGACCAGCAGCTGTGGGACGATACGCTGATGATGACCGTCATGCCGCTCGCCAAGATCGGCCTCGTGCTCAACCGCCCGCACTACGTCGAGGAGGCCAAGAAGCAGTTCCTCATCCACCTGCAGTACCTCTTCGACGCGCCTACGGGGCTCTTCTTCCACGGCTGGACCTTCCACGAGGGCGGCCACAACTTTGCCCGCGCCCGCTGGGCCCGCGGCAACAGCTGGGTGACCATCGTCATCCCCGAGTTCATCGAGCTGCTCGACCTCGGCCGCGACGACGCGCTGCGCGCGCACCTCGTCAACACGCTCGACGCGCAAGTCAACGCACTCGTGCCGCTGCAGGCGGAGAGCGGGCTGTGGAGGACGCTGCTCGACGTGCCCGAGGCGGAGGGCTCATACGTCGAGGCCAGCGCCACGGCCGGGTTCGCGTACGGCATCCTCAAGGGGCAGCGCAAGAAGTACATTGGCAAGGAGTACGAGGGGACGGCGATCAAGGCCGTCAGGGCGGTGCTGGAGAACATCAGCCCCGAGGGCGAGCTGCTGAACACGTCGTTCGGCACGGGTATGGGGCACGATCTGCAGCATTACAAGGACATCCCGCGGACGAGTATGCCGTACGGCCAGGCCATGGCCATGATGGCGCTGGTCGAGTTCTTGCGGGTCTACTATTGATGTAATGATACCATGCTAAAAATGAAAATGAATTGAATGAGCCAATGATTGCGTCTTCTGCCATGTGAGTTGATTCCGAAGTCCGGGCCGGGTTCACCGGCTGGATTGCCGTAAGAACGTAGGTAGTGGGCCTCGAGGACCGAAAGCCGGCCTCTTGCCAAAGGAAGGCGAGGCGCTTTCCGCGCCGAGACGCGTCCACATGGGGGTCATCGTCTTTCGGCTGATCGTCGACCGACGACACCCCTCCCCGGTCTCCCGGGCTGTCCGCAAGGCACAAAGAGTTTGCGACCCTTCATGTTGGAGCGGCGGACCCTGGGATTGGGGTAGCCTTGTCTTTGTCGACCCAGAAGTTTGTGACACTGGGGCCATGCATCTGCAGGTCGGCCGAGCCACCGAGTTTTGACAACGGTGTGGTTGGTTGAAGAATCCCGGAGGTGTGGTTCGCGGGGAAGATCTCGGGGCTCTCTCCTGACTGCTGCTTACCGCATGTCATTGATGTTCGGCATTCAGATTCTTGGGGTGACACGACGCAAGCCCTGGCAAGTTCGGCATGAAATGGTGCAAATTGCGAACGGACAGCTCGGGAGGTGTTGTTCAAGTGTTCCAGAGGGGTTCGGTGATGCTATGAAGAAGGCACGAGGTTCCGGTTGAATACAGCCCGAGACCTGCTTGTCTTGTGTGATGCCATGTGGTGTTTGTTCCATCTGAACTCGTGAGGTGTGATGATGATTGTCTGAGATTATATATACTCATAGTTGCAGCCACCATGGCTTCCACGTTTATGACAAGGTCGACAGTTTCTTGGCACGGGTCTACTCGACCTGCAAACTTGGTTGTCTCGGATGGATGTTCAACCTGAGTCTGCGGCCCCATGTGAACGACACTTTGTTTGGCAAGGCAGATGTGTCTGGTGAGAAATGATCAGTTCTCTGACAGAGGCAACGACAGATGCCGTGCCATATCTGTCTGCGCTGTCGAGTGACCGTGGCCCGTCGCTCAGCCTAGTAGCATTCATCTCGTATTTCCCCAACGGTCTCGTCGATCACTTTCGGCACGCACCGAGCAGAAGGTCTTTGAAAACCAACCTGACACTGGATATCGGCAAGACCGTCCAACACACACACAGCCTTGCAAGTTGGTTGCAGCAGAGATAACAGCCGGACCCTGCATGGACCTAGTCTCGGAGGTTTTCGAACCTATAGTCAGATGTCTCGTGGTGGCGGGCGGTGATGGCGTGGTATGAGTCCGGCTCTGCCAACACTCTGTGGTCACAGGGCTCGTCCTTTAGAAACAGTCTAGCCGTGTTCCCGGCGGTCTACGAGGTCAAATGATTGGCCTATGGCAAAGACGGCGAACAGTTGGGGGTGACAGCGAACGGGATGGATGGGCAAACTTACTAAGTAAGGCTTAGAATTGGGACGGTGGCCGTTGGAGGATCTGGGACGAGTGCCAGATCAGAGATCAGATCGGTGTGGCCAATGACAGACGCCTGATTTTGAGGGCGGACGTCATCGCACCTCCCAATATGCGCGTGATCGGAAAGGCGGGCACGAGGTTCCAGTACAGTGAGCTCTTCGCAGTGTTCAACGATGGTCATGATTGGCTGTTAGTGCCCAGGCACCTGTCAGCGCGGGAAGCTTAACACAGAGTTCCCGCCCCGCCACCCACATTTATTGCGCAGAACATTGTGAAGAAGGGAAGGAAGTGCACGGAGCACATGCCCCGTCGAAGCGAAGAGGAAGGAGACGAGGAAGAAAAATGACAAGGGGAAAAAAAAACGAGTGAAAAAATGAGGTCACCCCGGTCCGTGCTCCTTCTTTTTTGGTGGGCAGACTGCGGCAACTGCAAGTACCAGTGATTTGTGCTTTCCCCAGCAGAAAACAGCAGGTGCTAGGTACCTTCAGCCGGAAAGTACGTCCCATCGCATCCAGCCGAAGCTAATTCCCGCCGCCCATCAATCGAAAACCACCACCAACCTCTGCACCTGCACCACCACCACCACCTGCACCTCAACCACGCCGTCGTCTATCCTCGCTCGCGACGTTTGCGCCTGGTCTCACGCTCCCTCCTCTCTCCCCTCCACCCTCCTGCGCCTCCTCTACCGCATATCTGGGTTGCACACTTGATCTGCCCGCGCCGAATCTTAGCCCAGTGTGCTATCGCAACCCATATATATATCTCTTATCGACCACCCGCGCACCCTCGCACCCCCGTCGAATCTCGAAGCCATGCGCTGGAGGCTGCGATTCTGCATTCCATCACCGTGAGACCCTGGCAGCGGGGTAGCGCGCCGCCGCCCACACCGAGAGCACCAAGCGAGAAGCGACAAGCTCCAACCACCAAGGCACCAGGCGGCTACCTACACCCAATACAGCATCTCCCACCGACCCAACACCGATCTCCGACCGTTTACCACCGACGACAACCGTGTGTCCGCCTGCACCAGTTCGTCGACGTCACCGCCAGCAGACCCAATCCGTCTTCTGCTGCTGCGCGAGGTGAGCCCACGCCCGACGACTAACCTCAAGCCACGACGCGCGACTTAATCCCTCCGAACCATGGTCCACACAAATCTTGCCGGCGCCGCGGCTGCTTCCCGCACAGCCTCGTCCGGCTCATTCCACGCTGGTGCTCCCATTCCCACCTTGGCGAGTATAGAATCAAGCCGACGACAAGTCACAATGCGCCGCCAATCGACCCATGCCTATCACACATTCCCGACTCCTCCTCCAAAGACTCCTCGCGAGCAGTCATCCGCCGAGCTCTTTGACCACTCCGACTCGGGCTCCAATGCCTCCGACGATGACCACGAGCAGACTCCCTTGCCGGTGCGCCAGCTGGCCCTCCTTGCCTTCCTGTCCTTGAGCGAGCAGACGGCCCTCAACTCCATCGGCCCCTACCTGCCCCAGATGGTCGAGTCCTTCTCCGACATTCCAGATTCCCAGACTGGCCTGTACGTCGGCATCCTCGCCTCGGCATTCGCCCTCGCCCAGCTCTCGACGAACTTGTTGTGGGGATACCTATCCGATGTTATTGGGAGGAAACCCGTCATGATCATGGGCACCTTTATGCTCACCTGCTGTTTCGTCGCATTTGGTTTCTGCAGGACGTACTGGCAAATCGTGCTGGTCCACGTCTTCATGGGCTTGCTGAACGGCAATGCTGCCGTGGTGCCTACCGTGCTGGGCGAAGTGACGGATCGTTCTAACCAGAGCAGGGCTTTCACTTGGCTGCCCGTCATCTACTCTCTGGGTGGTATTACGGGTCCTGCGTTGGGAGGCCTGTTGGTAGGGACCTTGGGCAAGAAGTATCCCTACCTTGCGCCAAACCTGCTCAGCGCAGCACTGCTTCTTACCAGTGTGATTATCGTCGGAATTTGGTTTGAGGAGACTCTGGAAAGTTTGGAGTCCGATCACGCTGCTTGGATTCCTGCCTGGGCTCGCAATGCATGGTCGTGGGTCAAGGGATCACGCCAACCGAAGAGGAACTCTTGGGCCGCCCGCTGGCCTCGTCGCGGTTCCCAGGTCGCGGTGAGCACATCAGACGACGAAGAGGACGAGGATGAAGACGGCGCGACGGAGGACCAAGGGCTACTTCCCCACGCTGACGAAGAAGGCTCCGAGGCTGGAGACGATCCCAAAACGCCAGGCGACCTTGCAACCTGGCGCCATATCTTGAACCGCAATACGGTTCTGGTGCTGTTGACATATCTGGTATTCCAGTTGTCCAACATTTCCTACAACAGCTTGTACCCCATCTTCGCTGACGCGGATCCCCCAACAGGGCGCGGTTTGCCCCCAAGCAAGATTGGTGTCAGTCTGAGTCTGGCTGGCGTGGCCACAATCGTCTTTCAAGCTTTCCTGTTCCAGCCTGTCAAAGCCCGTTTGGGAAACCTGGGCAGCTATCGTGTTGCGCTGCTTGGACTCGCCGTCAGCATGGCTCTGATGCCTTGGATTGGATACCTCGATGATGAACCGTACTTTGGCGTCGGCACCGGCTCCACTTGGCTGTACATTGAGCTGGGAGCCATTCTCATCATCAAGAATATCTGCGCAGTCGGCGGGTTGTCCAGTGTGATGCTGCTAGTAAGTCCCCCCCAGCCAACATGACCCTCGTTTGCTGACAATATAGATTACCAACTGCGCCCCTAATCATGCCACGCTGGGCACACTAAACGGCATTGCCCAGACCTTGTCCGCCGCTGGTCGCAGCTTCGGACCTTTTGTGTCCGGCGCGCTGTTCACTCTTTCCACACGCGTCCACCCCAAAGGCGAAGCTCTGGCCTGGGGAATCTTTGGAGGCATCGCCTTGCTTGGATGGGTAGGATCCCTGGCCATCCGCAACCGCGGACTTGAGAGCGACGACTGGACCGGCGAAGAGGACGGCACAGACGGTGAAGCGGACCCATAGTCGAAAGCCTCAGCCTCGACAGGCCAGCCTGTCAAGCCCGTCGTTTGTCTTGATAGAAGACATCTGTTTTGTTACATGTGCTGAAAAATGTCGCGGATAATCATAGCGTAGCAGGTCGGAATCAATCACGCCCAGGGATAAAGCGGCTACATTGCATCGATAGAGGGACGACACGATGCCCTCCTCCGGAAAGAAGAGGAGGCAGAAATAAAGGGTATAGATCTAAGAGGCCCGCCAAGCCCACCTTGAAGAATTAAAAGAAGATTTTGTCATTTGACTACTGTCACATTTTCCTTGACGCTGTTTTGCCCAGAACATTAATAGTCACAGGGCGATCTGCTAACAGGCAAAGTTCTCTCACTTCCTCAGGGCCTTGGCAACAGCTTGGTAAGACCCCTGCCGAATGTCCTCAAGAACGCCCATGCCCTTCGGTTCCCATCCCAGCTCCTTCCTCGCCTTCACCCCGGAAGCACGGTTCTCGACAGACAAGAAGAAAGCCATCATAGGCCCGAACTCCTTCTCCACCTGCTCCTTCGTGATGTTTCTAACAGGAACGCACACAGCCTCCGCCATGGCCTCCGACATCTCCCTCAGAGTCACCTCGGTAGACGCACTCGCGTTATAAACCTCCCCGACCTTGCCCTTCTCTGCCGCAAGAAGATACAACCGCGCCGCGTCGTCGACATGGACCGTGGTGGTCCGGTTCCCGCCCCCATCGATGACGGTGATGCAACCCGCCTTGGCGCCCATGTCCATGAGCTGCGCCACGCCGCTGCGGCCGTGGCCGTGGACAAATGGCGCTAGGCGGACCGCTATCACGCAGATTCCCCTGTTCCTCAGGCTGAGAGAGTGCGTCTCGGTCAGCATGCGCGTGTGCAGCTCGTTGGACCCGATCGGCGACGCCTCGTCCGTCTCCGCGCCCGCGGGGTCGGCGGCGACGATTAGGGTGCCGGAGGTGGCGACCAGCGGCTTGTCGGTGCCAGCCAGGCCGTCTGCGATGGCGTCGACGGCGGCGAAGTCGATGTGCCGGATGGACTCGTAGGGGGCGCCGCCGAAGACGTAGGCTGTGGCGAGGTGTAGGACGGCGTCGGCGGCGGCGGACTCGATGCGCAGGACGGCGAGGGAGGTGAGGTCGCCGCGGACGGGGACGGCGCCGAGGGAGCGGAGTTTGGTGTCGCTTTCGGGGGTGCGGGAGAGGGCGCGGATGGAGTGGCCGTCTGCGAGGGCTAGGCGGATGATCTCGGAGCCGATGTGGCCGCTTGCTCCGGTCATAAAGATGCGCTTTTGGGAGGCCATTGATGCGGTTGATGCGAAGTTTGAATTGATGTAAGAAAGGGGTGGTGGCTCTTGAAGTCTTGAATGCTGCAGACTCTCCTGGGGACGAGTGAGAGTCTTTATATGCGTTGACTGTGTCAGTCGATTTCACGGGTCAAGCCTGGATGTGAACCTCAAAGTGAAAAGAGTACATCAAACCGCTCCCTCGTCAAGCACGGAGTCTATCTCCGCAAATCACCAATCTCCATACGAGCTTGCAGTAGTTCCGCAGTTCGGTCAACGTTGCTGTCCGAGTTGCGCTTGTTGATACCACCCCGGAAGCAGCCCCAGGGGTCAACTTACCGTAGCAGGTTACGTATTAGTAAGTGAAAGAGAAGCATAGATGAATATTACATTGCAATCACGGCAAACAGAATGTTTTTCGGGTCCGGTGGACTGTCTTCGTGATACGGTTGGCGCAAGGCCGGCCGTAAGCGGCTCTTAACTCCATGCAATACGACGGAGGTCTTGGTCTGATCTATCTAGGTTGAAGCTCCAAAGTATTTCAGTCTTTTTCGAACCACTTGAACGAAATTCAGGATTCAAAAAGTGGGTTTCGTTTGATTCCCATCCCAACTCATCTTACGACTTAGCAATGCTAAGGTGGTGTCATCTGCCCTGGCGGTAGGTATTCTTGCTGTTTTGGCAAAATCACCAATCCGGACAACGGAAACCCTTGTTTTTGACAACCTCTTTGAGACTAAACAACTCTAGATTCATGTTACGAGAAAGAAAGGCATAACCAAGTGATGAAGCAAGTATCATCGAGGCAATCAGAAGTTTCGCGTAACGCCAGGCTTGATAGCCTCCAGCTTCCCCATCAGCTCCACCCAAACCCGATCCTGCGTCACCTTCCCCTCCGCGCTTCTCACAAACGCACTCGGTTCATCGACCTGGCAGTCAGACAGGTACTTTCCGTGGGACTCACCCCCCGCAGACCCGGCGTGGACTAACGTCCTGCTTCCATACTCCGCGCTACGCGCCATGAAAGTGTTCAAAAACCACACAAACCACGTGTCTAGCTCGCGCACCAGCTCGGAGCGGCAGTAGCCCGGGTTGAACATATTGACAGTGACCAGACACCCAGTCGCCGGGTTCCGCTCCGCGATGCTCCGCACGCCAAAGACCTCGAGCAGTTTCGACGGCCAGTACAGGCTGTTCGGGTCTTTCTTGCCCTGCTCGTTGAGGGCGTCGTAGATCCCGCCATCGGGGGCGTGGCGCTCGTTGAACGGCGTCCAGGCGTGCGTTTCCGAGGTGGTGATGGTCAGCGTCGGACGTGTGTTGTACCTTGCTGCCGTCTCCTTCATCTTGGGCAGCACGAGCGCGGCCAGGAGGAAAGTTGAGACGACATTGACGGTGATCTGGCCCTCGTCGTCTTCCATCAGCTTGTACTCGACATGCACGACGCCGGCGTTGGCATGAAAGATGTCGACGCGACCGAGCTCGGAAGAGAGGCGCGTTGCGAACTTCTGCACGCTGGCGTAGCTGGACATGTCGAGCTGCCAGACTTCGACGACGTCCTGAGCGCAGTTGGTGGTGGACTCGATGTCGTCTTTGGCTGCGGTACCCTTGTCGAGGCTGCGTACGGCGAGAATCATTTTCCTGGCGCCGAGGCGGACGTAGTGGCGCGCCGCTTCCTTGCCAAGGCCGACATTACTGCCGGTGATGACGATGGTTTTGCCAGCGTAGGAGCCGGTTGGGTAAGGGAGGCGGGCGAAGAGTTGGCTGTAGAAGAAACCCATTGCGGTTGATTTGATCGAGATTTGGAGTGAAGAGGGTCTGAAATAATTAAGTTCTTTCAGATGATCTGTCTGTCTATTGAAGTAAAATGGCTTTTGATGAGGATATCAGCCATCGTCAGGAAGCTCGGTATTTATCATGTTTCCATGATGTTGTTCTCCGTGCACTCGTATAGCTGGCCATGGTTGCTTAGACCGTTGTACGAAAAAGGGCAATTGTCCAGACTGTCTTATCTCCACGCGAAGTTGATTGTTTCACTAAAAAGGGACCTGTTGGAGAGGAACTTGCTCGCGCCTTGAGTGTTACTTAAGGCCGTGTGTCTCGCCTTCATGCTGGTAAGTCAGCAGCCTGACTGGTATTGTTGCCCCTAGCAGGTATTGTTTCCCCTTTTGGGCAATAGTCTAATCGTTGATGCCAATGGTTGGTTATGATTGGTCGAGACAAATGCGCCATTCTTGGGGAGTTGATGGTTTCTGCTCCTTTCTACTAACAGCGCCAGATCGACCGATGCCCAGATTTGGTCCGAATATGCTCTCGTTGCCTTCCTGGACTTTAGATCTTGATTATAAAGAGTCGACGTCGAACTTAGTTGATTAGCTCATGATTAGGAGAGCATGCTCGACGTATCTTACGCGATGACAGGGACGAGAGCATGTCTCGTTCCGTTAGTACATGTATCCAAGCAGCAGGAACCTAGAGAGACTGCGAAAACAGAAGAGAGAAAGAAGCGCGAATTTCATGGACTTGATCTACCGGAATACGTCGATGTTTTAACGATTGCATCACGTTGTGGATAGCGGCAGCTCCCGCAGTTAGTCGCTGAAACGACTTCAGCTGGTTGGATGCCGCGGGGAAGATCGTCGCGACCGGCTCGGCGAAGTGGGGGCCGGGATTAAGCGTGCGCTCCGGACTTTGCGGACTTGGTTGCTCGCTACGTATTGAAATTCCCATACCAAAGTCCCAAAAGCCTGGCTTCTGCAGGGTCTTTAAACGAGCCTGAAAAGGCTCGGAAAGTGCTTTAGTGTCCGTTATCTGTCCGCGACCCATGATTTCCCCAGCTGGGTGAATATGCGGTACAATTCACATCGAATGTCCGCCATCACGCCGATGCAAGAGCTTGACCGTCCCGTGCATCTCACTCGCCTCGATCCACAGCCAAAGACAAAGTCCGGACTCAACCACCTACCTTCACACGATCATGGCTTTGCGAAGGAGTTTGAGGCTTCTAATGTCCATTATCTCCCCTTGAATGCACCGCGGGTCCATGTAAACGCCATAATGTCTTGGGATTCTGAGTTGCATCACCGGTTTTAAGGGACATGGTAGTCATTACGTAGCAATGAATGAGTATTTAAAGATGCATCATGTGCGTCTATCGTCAGAAATCCAACTAGCACAACAACAGCACCGCATCATTCAAGGCGGACATTCGATTCAGAGAATTTCAGCACTTTCTTCAGCACTTCCACCGATCACCAAAATGTCTGCGCCAGCTTTCCCCGCCTCTCTGCAAAAGAGCCTCCACGCGACCAAGGTTGAATACATCAACATGGGCACTTCTGGACTTCGAGTCTCAGTCCCAATCCTCGGCGGAATGTCTCTCGGCTCTTCAGAATGGGGTTCCTGGGTGCTTGACGAGGAGCCGTCCCTCGAGATCTTGAAGGCCGCCTATGATCGCGGCATCACCACCTGGGACACGGCCAACATGTACTCGAACGGAGTCAGCGAACAGGTCATCGGCAAGGCGATCAAGAAGTTCAACATCCCCCGCGAGAAGATCGTGCTCATGACCAAGTGCGCGTTGCATGTTGGCGAGGAGGTCGGCATGCACACGCCCCCTTTTACCCAGCAACTCAACCAAAGCAAGGACTATGTTAACCAAGGAGGTGAGCTTATGCATTCGAAATCAACGATGATTTGAAAAATGATAACTAATTCAGATCAGGTCTTTCACGCATCGCCATTTTCAAGGCTGTCAACGACGCCCTTGCCCGCTTGGACACGACTTACATCGACCTTTTCCAGATCCACCGCGTCGATCCCGCCACACCCATCGAAGAAACCATGAAAGCTCTCCACGACCTCGTCCAAGCCGGGAAGATCCTTTATATCGGCGCCAGCTCCATGTGGGCGACCCAATTTGCGCGCATGCAATTCGTTGCGGAGAAGAACAACTGGACCAAGTTCGTGTCCATGCAGAACTACTACAACCTCTGCTACCGTGAGGAAGAGCGCGAGATGAACCGATTCTGCAACGACACGGGCGTCGGCATCATGCCGTGGTCGCCGCTGTTCGGCGGCAGGCTGGCGAGGCCGCTGGGCTACGACAAATCTATCCGGTCGCAGATGAAGGGCCCCATGAGCCCCGCGTTTACGGAGGCCGATGAGGAGATCATTCGCAGGGTTGAGGAGGTCGCGGGGAAGAAGGGGTGGAGCATGAGCCATGTTGCACTTGCCTGGGTCAGGTCCAAGGGTGCGATTCCCGTGACGGGATTCAACTCTGTCAAGAGAATCGATGAGGCTTGTGAGCTGAGGGGGAAGACTCTGACGGAAGATGAGATTAAGTATCTTGAAGAGCCATATGTCCCTAGGAACGTCATGGGACACTTCTAAGTCGGATCATGTAGTACACTGAGGCGCAACAGTCTCTTTTCGACCCCTGCCAATGTTACAATAGTCCCAAATATCTCAATTCTATCTAACTAATTGGAGTTCGCAGAGTCATTCATGCGGTGCTTTTCAGACTTTTCCTGTTGTGAAAGACCAACTGGTACTTTGTGTCTAGCTGGAGAGGGTTCTCGGAATGAAATGAGTAGTCCTTTGTCTGTAACTTAGCTTAGAAGGCCGACATTGCTTAATATGAGACCGAAGACTATCTTTTCGGAAAGCCAGAACTTGCGGTAGATAGTTGCCCCGACCATTCAAACACACAGATCCGACCTTCCGCATGATCCGAACTTAAAAAGGGAAGAACTGCATGCCAAGGGCAATATTCGCCTGTGAAATCGAGACGTTTTGGTAAAAGATGAGCAACCCGAAAGGTTCGTGATCTAGACCACGTTGGCTCGTTGTTGTCAGTGCTGAGAGCCAACTGACTAGTTAATTACTTTGTGGATCCCGTCCACGCGAACTCGTGGGATGGCAATCATGTGGCCAAAGTCTAAATAAACAACGGAGAAATACGGTAATTAGGAATAATGGGGGCTAGAGTCCTGACTCAATTTGCACCTCAACACGAAAACCTTGTGTAATGAGTGTCAATCAGATCCCCAAATGAGAGAAGGACAGGACATCTGTGTATGCCGTCAGTTTGAGGCTATAATACGGGAAGTATTGCCCACAGATCGCAAGCAATAGCATTCTTCTCTTACTACCGAAGTCATTATTGAAATCATTGGCAACATGGGGCCGTTCACTCTTTTTTTCTCGTCACTCCTTTTCACCTCTGCGCTCGGCGCACCGGCCGCCTCTGGCGAGTCGCACCTGCACAGGGATCTGCTTTTGGTTGAGTCTTTCAAGCAGAAGATCACCTCCGACCCACAGGGCATCACCAAGAACTGGACCGGAAACGACATCTGCAAGTTCAACGGTTTCAGCTGCGACAACAATCCAAACACGGGTCAGAAGGCTCTGGCTGGCATTGACTTCAACGGCTTCGGGTTCGAGGGCCAGAAGTTGACTCTGGATGGCTTTCTTGACAAGCTCACCGACTTGACCTTCTTTCACGCCAACAGCAACGGATTTGTTGGACAAATTCCGAGTGATCTTTCGGCGCTGAAGTGGCTGTATGAGCTTGACCTCAGCTCCAACAAGCTGTCTGGGCCGTTCCCCAAGGCCGTTCTCAATGCCGACCTCACCTTCCTGGACCTGCGTTTCAACGAATTTTCCGGCTCTATACCTCGCGAGCTGTTCACTCTGGACCTGGACGTCATCTTCCTCAACGACAATAAGTTCATTGGCAGCATTCCTGACACCATTGGATCGACCCCGGCCCGGTACATCACCCTGGCGAATAACCAATTCAGCGGAACCTTCCCGAAGTCTGTCGCCAACGCCAAGTCTCTGGAAGAGATCCTGCTCCTCGGAAACAATCTGTCCGGCTCTCTTCCCACGGTGTACAAGACTGAGAACCTGACGGTTTTCGACGTCGGCAACAACAACCTGTCTGGAACCGTCCCGGAGGCTTTGTGTCAGTTGAAGAACGTTCAAGTCCTGAACCTGACGAGCAACAACTTTGAGGGAGCTCTTGGCCCGGCTTGCACTGAATTGGTTTCGAAGGATATTCTTGATATCTCCAACAACTGCATCCAGGGAGCTAAGGGCCAGAAGCCCGCCAACCAGTGCAAGAAGGCTTAATAGTATGGGCTAAACTTGGTGTACTAATATCAGACGGTTGTTCACTTCTTTGCTAGTTCACTATGTGTTAGCGTGCGTGTGTCTAATCTTCAAGTATGTTGGGCTCAAAAAGCCACAATACCTAGTAGGCAACTACTTGATTCTGACTTGGCTATTTGATCATCTTTAATATCCTAGTATTCGCGTTGTCACATCTGTTGCCATCGTTCCCGTTGTTCTCGTTGCTACTATAGTCGCCGTCGCCATCGTCCTCGACCTCCCCCACGTCGTCCTCGTTCGTCGTCGTCGTTTTGTGATTGCACCACCCGCCCGGATAGCAAAATTCTACTAGCTGGTCTGTGGCCAAACAAGTCTTGCCTGCCTATTTACTAAGTGGGCAGAACGTGATCTAGAATTTATGTGAATGTCATTTGTGAATTAGTCGCGACGCAATCTACGTAAAAGGAAGGCCAACAGACTGTTACGCATGATTATGACGAGTCAGCATCAGATCATTGGCATATGCTGCCAGCCATAGAATGCCGTAGCAAGCTATCTATTTTATTTCTTGCTTTAGAATCGAACAACGAGCTGAATGAGACCTCATGCTTGCCCTAGTGGATGTGTCAGACCCCTGTCTGACTGGCGTCGAAAGTGGCTGGCTGTGTACCGTATTTGTCTGCAACAGCGAAGGTCATCATTCCCACTAGTCGGATCATCAAGCCTCCTTCATTCCATGTCGACGCCACGCCGTCGTTTGTTCTTGCGGGAATGATTTGCTGGTATTGGGTCCGGACTGCCTGAGCAATGTGGGCGGCCAAAGCTGACCCCCTTGCATGCCCCATCGTCTTCGTTCTGCGGGGTTGTGTAACTATGTTGGGGCTAGATGTTCCCGGGCCGCACCGTCACTTAGTCGACGGGACTTCCAACGTAAATAGCCGCCAGGAACTGGTACGATGGTGGCAGAAGCGGCAACACGGAAGAATGCATGAGGTTTGGTGGCGTTTGAACAGGCAACTAACTGTTGGCATCCGAAGGGTAATGACAGCTTCCGCCCAATGACTGTCCACAACCGGTAGACAATGGAAAGGCACCGTACCCCTTTGGCTTCAACCGGTAAGCTTCCCTGAAGCACTTATCAAGCCGATATCTTGATATGATGAGAGTGAGAAGATAGAACCAATGAGAACCAGAGAGGAACCTGGGCATCATTGCAAAACCAGCGGTGAAATTTCGACCTCGAGCCGTTGTGGCATTCTGAGCTAAGACAAAATACCCTTTTTGAGTATTAAAATTCATAGCGTATTTGTGGGCTGAAAGTTTGGATGAAGCTTGAGCTGAAATATGTAGATAAACTCGAACGTCAATCCATGCCTATGAGCTTGGCATTATCATTCGACATGTCCGTCATTCTCGCGTGTAAAAATCCACTGCCAGTTCACCGATGTCTTGCGTCTCACAAGTGCCGACATACCTGAGCAGCTACGTATCAAGAAATTCGGGGTCTCTGTCTCTAAGGTATGATCTGCAACTGGACTTGTACGCGCGGCTTCGCACTCAGGTACTGGACAGCCGACTGCTGTGCTCCCGCTCTTCCGCGAGACCACAACGTTCCTGTAACATGACCTGACATAAGTTGCATCCTTCAACCCCTCATTCCGTGCTACCCCATGCTCCTGGTTTATTCGGCCTGATCCGGATGCATTCTCTCTTGCGAAGTCTCAGCCCTGATCCCACTACACTTCAGGCGATTACATATTGATCGGGCGACACTAACGTCTTCCTCGATATCTGCATGCAAGTCCTCGGTCATAGCGTAAGGGCATCCGTGATGAGGTGAACCGAAAGAAAGGTGGAATCATGGTAGCACTCTTGGGGAGTATATGGAAGTCGTGCGAGAGTGGGACGATGGGGCGCTTGCAGGCGGTTGCTGGGCATCTTAATCATGGCCTGGCGATGAACAGAGTCTATCGTCAATATGTGAGAAACGGGGCGCTAAGAGTACCTTGACTCAGACCCTCGTTGGATCACTTTCCACAAACAATCTTCACATTCTCCCTTCGACGAGACAATTCCCGAGGATTTTCAAAGGCGTTAGAAACCGGGGTCATGTCGTGGCAAAATCTGGAAAACCTGGTCTACGGTGACCTATGGCGTTGGTTGACTCGGCTATTTCGCGAAACATCGAATTCTGGATTGTCTCACAGTCACTCCTGCGATGTTCCGACATGTTCCATTGACAGGCTTTTGCCGCCCAGGATACCCCGATAGCGAGTCGAGGCGTGAGGCTTTTGAAGGTTGCCCACACACAGTTTCCATGAAGTGGCTGTAAAGACTTGGATGCCACGGGATGTCAGCTGATACAGGTTCCAGGTAAACTGTTCATGTATAAAGCTGAAGGCCGCCCGGCAGCAGTGAGAACCAACTTCTCCCCAACTATTCATCCTCACTTACATCTATCTGGATTTTATTAACTTTACACTATTCTCACCTATCTACGTTTCAACCGCTGTCAACATGGGTTCCATGCCGCCTAGAGAACGCCTTGACGAGGTCGATGTCCTGCTCGTGGGCTCCGGTCCTATTGGGGCCGTCTTCGCTCGCAAACTCGTGGAAGCCGGAAGAAATGTTGTGATGATTGACGTTGGAGAGCAGTGAGTTGTTCTGGCCGACAAAATGCGTACATCTACGGCTAAACTTGCGTTCAGAGAGACCAGACGGATCGGCGACCATAAGAAGAACGGTATCGCGGTTCAGAAGGATATCAGTCTTTTCACCAAGTAAGCCTTTCCAGATTTTGTCCCTCATCAATAACAAGTCTACATTTGCTTACACAGCCTGCAGTGTTGTCAAGGTAAGAGCTGTGTGCTTTTCTTACCTTTAATCTTACCTAATGATGATATTTAGGGAGAACTGCAACTTCTCTCTGTGCCGACCAGCAACAATGACGCTGGCCTCGAACCTTCAGCCTGGGTTCCTGAGTGAGTTACAGTATTGTGATCCTTGCGACGATAAGCCTGCTCTGACTATTGATAGACCCTGCCAGCAGAAGTTTGTCCACAACGGCCAGAACCCCGACCAGAAGCCGTACGAGAACCTCCCCGCCGCTGCTGCCACGCGCGTTGTCGGCGGTATGGGATCTCACTGGACTTGCTGCACTCCTCGACAAGACCCGACGATTGAACGATCGACACTCTTCAACGATGAGGAGTGGGACGAGCTGTACACAGAGGCAGAGAAGCTGTTCTGGACGAACCCCAAGATCTTTGACGACTCGATTCGCCAGAAGCTTGTCAAGTCAATTTTGGACAAAGCCTTCGAGGAGAGAAACCGCAAGACTGCCAACATGCCTCTGTGCGGCAGGCGCAGGGAGAAGAACAAGGACTATACCGAGTGGGCCTGTACGGCGACGATTCTCGGCGACATTGCCCACGCTGAGAACTTCACGCTGCTCCCCAACACTCAGTGTGTCAGGTTTGAGCTCGATGACACCACTAAAAAGGTCAGACTTGTGCAGGTCGAGAATCTCATCGACAACGAGAAGTACATGATCAAGGCGAACAAGTTTGTCGTATGTGCTGGCGCTGTCTTGACTCCTGGGATCCTCTATAATTCCCGAGGACCCCAGGAGAATTCCACAAGACTTAGTGAGACTCTCCCGGCTTTGGTAAGTACTATTCCCACTCTTCGCGGCGGTATGGTTTGGATGACAACATAATAACTGACGATGCTTTCGCACAGGGCCACTACATGACGGAGCAGCCCATGTCCTTCTGCCAGATCGTCCTTGATCGCAAGTACATTGATGCCATCAAGAAAAACGAGTATGAACTGGGCACCGAGGAGAAGAAGGCTGTTCAGGCGCATGAGAAAAAGTTTCCCAACGATCCTCTGCCGTTCCCCTATAACGATCCTGACCCGCAATGCTACTTCCCTCTCACCAAGGACTACCCTTGGCATACCCAGATTCACCGCGACGCCTTCGGATATGGTCAGATTCCGGCCGGCATCGACCAACGCGTGATTGTTGATCTGCGATGGTTCGGCTACACCAAGCCCAACTATGACAACCATGTCAGCTTTTCCAATGAGATCAAGGATGGCTTCGGAATGCCTCAGGTAAGTTCTCTTGTCTGTGATTCAGTCACCGTAGCTGATAATAAACGCGTCTACCAGCCCACTTTCCATTTCAAGATTGAACAAGATGATGCCGACCGTTCCCGGAGAATGATCACCGAGTAAGTCTGCGGCACGGTTTTCACAATATCAGAATGCTGACCAACTCCTTTTTCTAGCATGGTTGACGTCGCCCGCTGCCTCGGCGGCTTCCTTCCCGGAGCCGAGCCGAAGTACCTCCCAGCCGGCTCCGCGCTCCACATCTGCGGCACCTACAGGGCTGGAGAGTCCCGGGAAGACAGCGTCGTGGACAAACTCGGCCGTGTCTGGGGCCAAGACAACCTCGTGCTTGGTGGATGCGGTGTCATCCCGACGCAGAACGCCTGCAACCCCACGCTCACTGCTGGTTGCTTTGCACTGGCCGCTTCGGAGCAAATCATCAAGGATCTGAAGGGAGTCAAGGCCATCAAGCCGCGCACCCTCTAGATCTAGTCCGCGCGGGCAGCGATATGGCACTCAGCAAGAGATTCAAGGAAGTCAGAATGATATTCACATGCGCTAGCTCGAGACTTTAGTCAACAGTGTATTACAAAACGTTATCCGCATTGAATATTTTCCAGTGTTTCGAGTCTACATGAAAACTTTTCTCACACACCACCAGGCGCATACTCTTTCAAAGCTGTTGCCATAGGGGCAAAGTCAGCCCCAGCCAAAACCTTCCCGGACGTCTTCCACCCTAGAGACCATTGTAGCCTCTCCTCCACGAAGCTAGCATTAATCCAATCCCTCCTCGCTTTTCCATCCTCAACGCTACCTCCGAAAGCCGCCAGAATACCACTCATCTGGTCAAAAGTAGCCTGGATCCCCGCCGCATCAAGCTCGAACTGCGGGTTCTCTTTCCTCGCATCCTCCAACCTCGCTGCTCCCGCCTCAGCCGCCTGCTTCCAGGTGACGTACTCATCCGGCAACCTTGCCACGACGGTGTCCCAGATGGTTCGATTGAATTTCAGATTGTCACCTAAGGCGAGATCCCCGCGACTCAGACTGCCATCATGGTCGAGGGGCTTCTGAGCGAGGTCGTCAAGGTGGAATGTCCCATTCACGCCGGTCGTGGCGTATTTGAGAGCGGCAGGGACGGGGCCGGCCGCGACGGCACGCGAGAAGTTGAAGGCTTGCATCTGTGCGACTGTGGCGCTCTCTTCTGTGATGAATGACCCATTGCGGTTGATGTAGCCGTGGTTGGCAAGAATGTTCAGGGCCGGACAGGGTGAGCGGCGGTCGGAGGCTGTTGGCGGGATGTACGGGTGCTCTGGATCTTCGATTTGAGCGTTTGCGGAGGTGGCTGCGAGGGCCATGCATATGGCTGCGAGTTTGAGTTGCATTGTGCTTGTCGGGGCGGACTTAGAGAGTAGGTTGGTGTAAGTGTTGATGACGTTAATGTGGTTCCAATCCTAGTTACGAGGCCATCAAAAGTAGGAAAACGACTCAGGGTTGTGTGAAATTGACCGCTGGCTTGAGTTGATCTTGAGAACTCGCTATTACAAGATAGTAGAACGTCTGTTTCGTCCTTTTGAACTCCAATGAGACCACGGGCAATCTGGATGACATCCGGTCCAAGAACATGGGGGATTAGAATACGTGCAATGGTATTGGCTGAAAAGTGTGGTTCTTGGTGACGACCTGCCTCGATTCAGGTCAAAATAGAGTTTCGATATTGCCCAGCCCGCTCTGCCGAGATCACCGAGAATGGAATTTTCGCTCTAATTGGCTTCTCGGCAAGCAAAAGACCACTGCAACACCGGTCAAAGCCCCTATTTTCTTTCCGAGACCGAAGAGATGCATAACTGTACCCCATGGCTTTCGTACACTCTGTACTCGGCAGCCCCGTGGGTTGCCCCAGATGCGCGCAACTGGCAAGTCGTCTGTTTCGAGTGCCGGTGCGGGTCGACGTGCGCCTTTCCTACCGAGCAAGGCGAATGAGACATCACCCTTAGCCCTCTATACTCAAGTATATATTGCCCCGGTCGTCATTGTTGTCGTTATAATTCCTGTTTTCTTTTGTATCGTCGTTCCAATCTATCTTAATACCTTATAAAAGCTTTCAACTCGGCACAACTCATAAACCATCAAACCTCTCGTCTCAGCTGTGACAATTCTTGAACTCAAACCGTGAATCTCAAATCCAGAGTGAAGCATTATATTGTCGGCATTCCAGCAATATGTCGGCTCCTATACTGACTGTAGTCTGTAGCGATAGCTGTCAATAGCAACCAAGCATTCCTGTCAGCCTAGATATCTAGATATTTCTATTGTTTCGTCTCATTCAATCTTATCCGCAAAACCCATCAACTTAGCTCTCGTAATCCATATATTCTCGCTCTTAACACGATGGTGACTGAACATTAACACTCATCTTAATAGCTTCACATTTTGTTACTCCAGTGGTTGCCTTCAACCCAATGAAGTAGATGACATTCTGACCGTGTCATTCAAAATGCCTTAATGCCGATTTCAGAGCCAATCCGATATCAGCCACGAGAAGCTCGAAACAGTCGATTGAAAACTTTGCCCAACGTCACACATAGCCCTTGAAGTTTTTGATGGTACCTGAACCTCGGCCTCCCCCCATACACAAAGGACAACTATTGTGATCAAAACAGTTGTCAACGTTTCTATTATGCGACAAACCAAGTACACATAGGCTCTTTCCATTAATACAAGAGGGTGAAATCCACCTTAACGTTGCATCACTTATTTCTGAATGGGGAAAGGAGGGACACCCCACAAATCGTAGAGATGATTAGAATCTCTATGTTGAGAGGATAATATCGGGCAATTAAGAGAATGCTAAGATCACTCTCTCGAGGCAACACGGGTCTCAACTTCTCTCCTCGAAATACGCACTTTAATTACTCACAGTTCAAGCATGTCATTCCAAGAACAACTTGTCAATTTACATTGCGAGTTTGGTAGGAAGCAGCACTGCGACGTCTTCATGACCCGGATCACCCCTTCAACATCTCATCATGATGAAAACCTTATCATCCAACTATTCCCGTCGTCTTGCTTCATCAGACACAGGGCTGAGACACCAACACGAAAGCACACCCAGCAGCAATCAGCCAGTCGGTGCCATCATCGCCAGAAAAATCGATCCACAAGATCACGAAACGTCCTCTGGATAAAGCATCTTCCGCCATCCCTTGAAGCCGTCTTTTTTTCCCTCACCATCACACCGCCAAAATAGCGGCGCCCAAGCCCTCCCAGTCCCGATCTCTTCCTCACACCGCTCGGCTAACGAAAGCCAAGACGGGCGGACGCCGGGTGATGCGCCCCGTGGAGGAAGACTTACGCCCAGGAAGGAGCGTTGGTAATCCCGCCCCGCCCCAATTGCCGAATCAAGCCAAGGCCGGGGATGGGCCCCCTAGCAATTTTTTGACGACGGTCGTTAACAAAAAGTGTCGAAAGTCCCCCGTGACGATGGTCCATGGCCGCGGCCGGGGGGCCCGACATGAAAGTGGTACGAAGACCCCGGTTTGGGAGTCAGCATGAATAATGAGAAAGAACGCGTCGGGCTCCGATATGGGGCCCCCGTTGACCTCGGTCCGCTTTCCCCCGAACCGTCGGGCATTTTTGGGGCAGTCGCATTA
The DNA here is from genome assembly GCF_026319265.1 of Colletotrichum chrysophilum. Taxonomy (NCBI): domain Eukaryota; kingdom Fungi; phylum Ascomycota; class Sordariomycetes; order Glomerellales; family Glomerellaceae; genus Colletotrichum; species Colletotrichum chrysophilum. The sequence continues at coordinate 300,869 of NW_026517305.1, read as the reverse complement.
TTACGTGCTTTGTTTTGTTTTTGTTCACAGCGGAAATGAGCCGAGCAGAGATTCTTTTTGATTGAATTTATTTTTCCAATTACTGTTTAGAGAGTAGGTAGGTAGGTAGGTTTAGGATATTGGGATATCATCACAAACGTGATCCTCCACATGCGCCATGCAACATTTCAAGACATTCCGCATTAACAAGTTTGACGCCCGGTAACAAAGACAATTGGGCTCAACTCCACACACATACAAGTGCCTCTCCGTCAGAATACGGCACGTGGGGTATTCCGAGTAAATATACTAGTATAGACAAATGATGATTGGGAGAAACAATTTAGACGTTGGAGCCGCGGCGCTCGATCTGCTCGCCGTGGACCTTCTCGAGGACGCCGTCCTTAGCGACCTGGGCGGCGAAGGTCTCGTGGGGAACCCACTTGGCGGAGGTACGGGGGGTGGTCTCCTCCATCATCTTGTCGACCTGCTCGAGAGACAGACCCTTGGTCTCGGGAACCAGGAAGTAAGTGTAGATGAGGGCGCAGGTGCAGAGGGAGCCCCAGACGAAGAAGACGGAGGACTTGAGGTTGCCGCGCTTCTCACCGACCATGTAGGGGGTGATGACGGCGATGATGGTGTTCCAGAGCCAGTTGGAGGCGGTGGACAGGGCGACACCACGGGAGCGGATGGGCAGGGGGAAGACCTCGCCGATGAGAATCCAGGCACCGGGGCCCCAGGTGGAGGCGAACCAGAAGATGAAGATGGCGATGAAGGCGATCTGGGCGTTGACGGCGGGGATGTTGTTGGCGATGGACTTGGTGGCGTCGGCGGGGTCGGGGTGGGTGTGGTTGAAGCCGACAGTGACACCGATGATGGCGACGAGGTACTGGCAAATCAACATACCGGCGGCACCCCAGAGGAGGATGGTGCGGCGACCGAATCGCTCGACGGTCCAGAAAGACAGAGGGGTGGAGCAGACGTTGACGAGGGTGAAGACCAGGGAGATCAGGAAGGTGTTGTCAATAGCGCCGGTAGACTGGAGGAAGGGGGTAGAGTAGTAGAAGATGAAGTTGACACCAGTCCACTGCTGCATCATCTGCAGAGAAGTACCGAGAATGGTCTTGCGCAGGTTGGAGTTGGACTTCCAGAGACCACCGCTGAAGCAGTTGGCCCAAGAGCCGAACCAGGTGGTGGAGGGAATGAGCTGGCGCTCGTACTCCTCGTTGGCGACGATCTCGGCAAGCTCGACCTGGATGTACTGAGAGTCCTTGGGCTGGCCACGAAGGCGAGAGAGAGACTCGGTGGCATCCGCGAGGCGGCCCTTCTTGACGAAGTATCTGGGGGAGTCGGGAAGGAGGAGCAGACCGCCACCGAGGATGAGGGCCCAGGGGAACTGGATGGCGATGGGAATGCGGTAGGCACCAGTATCCTGGCGGTCCTTGGTCGCGTAGACGACGCAAGCAGCGAGCAAGAGACCGATGGTGATGCAGAATTGGTAGCCGGCGACGAGGGCACCGCGAACCTTCTTGGGGCACTGTCAATTGGGGTTAGCGTTGCTGTTGTTGGAGAATGGATGTTTGGGGAAGGGGGATGTCAAGACTTACAATCTCAGACATGTACAGAATGACAATGGCAGACTCGAAACCGACACCAAGACCGGCAATGAGACGACCAGCGACGATGGGACCAAGAGGAGCGCCAATACCGGTAAGCATCTGGATGACAACACCGATCATGTAGATGAAGCAGCCGAAGATGACAGTGTACTTGCGACCAATCCAGTCGGCGACATCACCAGCAATGAGAGCGCCGAAGAAGGTACCGCAGGAGAGAATGGAGACGATGAGAGATTGGTCGGATTCGTTCATGGCAGTGGCTGTGTCGTTGCCCTCGACCTTGCGGATGAAGGCAGTGTTACCAATGACACCGTTGATGTATCCGGAGTCATATCCGAAGAAGATACCTCCAAAGGAGGCGAAGGCGCAAATCACGTAGGCCTTCCAGGTGACGGGGGCCTCGATCTTGGAGACGTCCTCGGTGACGGCCAGGCCGACCGGTTCGCGGGTGACACCGCCGGTTCCCTTCTCCATGGTTGCTGTTGTTGTCGTTGATGTATTCGGAGATGAATAAACAAAGGACGAGAGGGGATCTTGTCGAGGGGGGCGTGAGGAGGAAAAGCTCGTGAGGAGGAAGGGGAGGGAAGACGATGTAGGGAAGGGGAGATGGGAACCTTTTATCCCGTGTTACTCTTCGACGAGCCAGTCAGTTCGCGTCTGTGTCAGTTCGTCCTCTGCAAGAGTGCAAAAGGTGTGCGGTCTGTCTGGTCTGGTCGGGTACCCGTCGAGGTGGCACCGAAGAATGGAACGTCAGGCAAGGCCGCTCTCCTCGAGGCGTGGTGTGTGGTGCTTCATCTCCCCATTCCGAGGGTCGACAGGTCGCAGTTCACGAGGGCGGGCTCCCATTGGGTTAGAGGCAGATGGCTAGCCGTCCCCATGTTGGAGCTCATGCTTAAGAAGGGCCGATAACTCTTGGGGGCTTTCCGACGAGTTGGGAAGGGGGCCGCGGGGCGGGCAGGCCACGGGGAAGGAAAAGGTGGGAGGACGAGGATGATGGGCCGGGGACTAGAGACGAGGAAAGGGAAAGGAGCGCGCTAAGGACTGGGACTGGGACTAGGGGGGTGCATTGCAGATGTTCGTATGTACACACGTAGGTATACAAGTACCTTGTTTTGCTGACAGACTCTTCGTAATATTAGGTAGAACGGCAATAAGGTACCTCCCGCTGACTCCGTGCCTGATCTGCTGACAGCTTGATTCATTCTTTCACTGCTGGAAGGGCTGGAAGGACTAGAAGGTAACGTATCGTGAGTTCTTGTTTGTGTTGTTTGGCTATTATCTTCATCAGGAGAATAGATGTAAGCGAGAGCTGTTCATCATTAGAACATGCTCAGGTATTGTTGGAACATGTTCAGGACCACGGCATACCAGCCATAAACAGCACCAAAGATGCTCAATCATCACGCGGACAGCAGACAAAGAGACTCCGTATGATCTACCTACCCACTGCGGTGTCCAGCACTCACTCACTGGCACAACTGATGGACAGATCATCATGGCTAGCAGCCAGATCAGGCCTGAATACGGCACACACAGCGAGCCTGAAGCAAAGCTAGGTACCTATCTCAGTAGGTAGAGAGAGGGACCTCCATCTCCAGTTTAGCTGCCGCTACCTACCCTGTTCGGCAAAAAAAAAAAAAAGAACAAGCCGTCAGCGGCGTGCGGCGGGCGGCGTCTGCCACCCACAGCGCTAAAACATTTGGAAAAGCGACACTCTGACAGTGTTCTAGGTGGTTTAGGTGGCCAGTCATAGGGGTGGCCGGTCGTCTGAGGTGACTTTTAGCAGTCAGCAGCGCGGTGGTCCCCTGGGGAACAACACTGGGGCTCTCTCCAGGTCGCAGTTTTGCCCCCCGGGGACCCCCTTTCTCCCCCAGGACGGGCAGCAGTGTGGCTGGTCCTGCCCCAAGGCCCTAGCTTGCCCCCTAGAAGCCTCCTGGTGTGGTGGGCGCAGCGTCCCGAGTCACGGGGTCACTCGCCTGGAGACCGCCTAAAAAAAAGAGTGCCTGCCCAGTAAAGAAGAAAAAAAAGCTGGGGAAGAGTCGCCGTTGTCTCGCCGTCGCGTGGCGTTTTGCGGGGCGGCCTTCTGCTCCAGAGGTGCTGTCGCCTGTAGGTACGTACCTAAGAGGTTGTCGCTGTTGCGCGCTGGCGAATCGACGCTAGACTCGATCCAGATCCTTGACCGCTCTCGGCTGTGGGGCCTCCCTAAGTACCCATGTACCTGACGAGGTACGTACCGCGGCACCTTGCTGGGGTCGCCGGGATGCGCATGGAAAATGGGATGAGCACGGGGACACGACGCGCTACAGGTCAAATTTGCGTGTCCCTTCTGACCAACATTTTTTTCTTCCTTTTTTTTTTTTTTTTCCAAATCCCCTGCCGCTCGTGTTGGCGCTGCTGCTGATCTGGACGTGGTCTCGACTTTCATCCTGCCTTGGGCCAGACAGACAGAGACACAGAAAAAAGAACCACATCGGAATTCTTAGTCAAAGTTGACAGATTTTGTATGGGTCTGTAATCCCTTAGTCGGGGGGCTGTGATGACGGTAGTTCCGGTCATTATGAACGCAAGCTAAGGACCCAAAAGCCAATTCGAATCAATGACACGATGTCCCAGCCGCGGATTCAGTCGCGACTTCAATCGCAAATTGCCCTTGCACTCCGCCTCTGTCTGCCCAGAACATGCGTCAGTGAAGAGTCTCGGCAGCCGAAAACGACCTCGTTCGTCGCAGACATGCTGGGATCCTGGTAAATCCCTACGGCGTAAACGCGGAACTTCACACACATGATCATGACGCCCGTCCACCGCAAGCGCGCAACAAGCGAATCTCAAACCTGGGGGTGGCCAATCCCCCAATCCCATCAACACCTCGACACCATCACCACCAACGCACCAATGCGGCGGGGGAGGGGGAGGAGGGGACCAGCTGTCGTGCCAAGCCTGAACCTGCCGAGCTTGGCTCCGAGCTCGTGCAGAAACGCTGCATATGTATCTGCCTTACGATGTATGTATCCTTACACTTCCTTACGGATACAAGGGGGTTGAAAGGCATGTAGCAATAACGGGAGGGAAAGACAACGCTCTCAAGCTCTGGAGCTCTCGAGCTTGACTCTCGTCACGTCAACGACATGATCCCGCTTCAGGACAAGCGCCAATCTGTCACCAGATTCCACGAGAGCCCCTTGTCTCTTGTCTTTGGTGTGTCATCGTCACCGTTTGGAAGTAAGTTGGATGTTGCTGATGTTGTTGAACCGGACTTGTCTTCATCCGTCCTCACTCCCCTTCCCCCTAATCTCACGATGAAAATTTTTGGCAGGTTTTTCTCAGTCCGTCCCTCCGTCTAATTTTCTCTCTCCAAGCGTCTTCACCCGCAATGGTGGGGTCCCCGAGGGGTTCCAACTTCCGAGCCAGCTGGAAATAAGAGTAAAGTGTGATGACTTGTAACGAAAAAAGACCACATTAAAAAAAGTGCCCCGGAGATGGAGACGGAGAGGGGAATTCTGGAGCTTCACTTGGGGAAAGCGCCAGAGAAGCGCCGAGAAGTGCCCCAACCTGCCCCCGCCCAACCTGCGGCGCCGTCCTGTCGTCCTTCCCCGGCCGCCATCGTGGCGCTGATTGGCTTCGCGCCTCTCCCTTCTCTTAGCCCAATCCAAAACACCACCCGTCCCTGTCAGAGCCACCACCCCTGCTCTGCTGTTCCTCCCGTTTGGCGTCTGCGCTGCTCTGGGCTGCTCAGGCAGGCAGCTTCAGCGTCCTCCGGCCTCTGTCTGGCCTGATTCCACCGCTGTAGGTGTACGTATTGTCTCGCTTTGGCTTGCTCTCTGTCTTCCACGTCAACCCTCCGGCTGCCGGTTCTGCGGGCTGCGTGCTGACTCTGCCGCCGTCTCATCCCGTGATAGTGTCGCCAAACCATCAAATCAGATGCCTATCCGTACTCGCGGAGGCATTCTACGTGCCCTGGGAATTAGATGGTGAACACCAGCTGGACAGAGACACACAGACATCTGCCAAAGAATGCGGCTGGGCCTGTGCTTGCCGCCTCCCTGGCCAAACCCTTCCACTCCCGTCATCCAGCAAAAGCCTCCACGATTTTGGCACATGTCTTTGCTTCCTTTTCCATCAGCCCTTCAGCCTCCCTCCTGCGGCCTGCCCCTCGCTCGTTTGTGTGGTGTTTCGATGGACAGATTCCGGTCAGTACCGCACATACGAGCATGCAACCCGATCCTCATTCTGATCCTTACCCCGGCGGGACTAATGATCCCAACCACTACGAACATGTACATACAACAAGCCGGCCGCCGAGACAGGCCACCGGTGCTCTCCCGCATGCTGCAGCGTCTCTTCCTCCGGACATGCGCAGCGTTACTCGGTTCCGTCTAGCTCGACTGTCCAGAGACAACTCAAACAACCAAACTGTCGTCTCGGTTAGGTTCCCAAGTCGAAGCTATTCGGGCCATTCATTCGAGCAGCGCCCTAAACTCGCCTTGGCTTCCAAGTCGTCGTCGTTGTGCCTCACTACCACTGCCTAGTGCAACTGTTCCGGCCTTGCATGCCTCCCAACATGCAACCGTTCCATCCCATCCCATCCATCCATCCATCCCACCCTCTTTTCCCCAAACTCATTCCCCCAAATTCCCCATCATCCCTCCTCCAATCCCCGGTCCCGGCTCCATCTATGGGCCAATGCTCGGTGGTACTTGGGAACGCTAACTGCCTCCAGATCCCTCTCGATGCAGCGTCCTCTTGCTAAATTGGCCGAGTTCCTGTCCGCTGTGGAGCTCCTCCTCACACTCACATGCACCTCCAGACCGTCTCCGTCCCTCGACAGTCTGGAGATATCGGGGTCTCCAAGAAAAGAATCTCCCAGGAGGCCTGCCTAGCACCCATCTCCAGCTTTTCCACCCCGCGGTATCCAATCACCTACATGTTCGTTTCCAGGTCCGTGGTTACTGGTCTGATGTCGGGGTTTGCGAACTGCGACGACGGCGACGACGCGCCATCATCGAAAAGGGAGAGCGAGTAGCGAGTATCGGCGTTCGTCAGAAGCCTCTGCTCCCTTCTCGGTGACTCTTGCTTCACTCTGTCCGTCGGGCCACGCCCGCTCCAACAAGAAAGCAAGCCAGTCACCTCGTACCATCTTACCGCCTGACTCGGTATGCGCCGCTGTTAACGGGGCCCCGAGTTCGTGACCACGACGTGACCAACAACAAGCCGCTGCCTTCGTCGTGCCTCCTGCGCCCGTCTCCAGCCTGCGCAACCAACTGCCCAGACCTCCCTCCCCCGGCTGTCGGGCTGTGGGTGCGTTCCGACCCATCCCCTGGTCGGCTCTCCGCCGCAGGTGCTTAGATTTACCTGTCAAGGCCGTGACATCGGCCCGTCTTTGATGACGGCCCCATCGCTAGCGACCACCCCCGGGAAATCAGTAACAGGCGCCCTCTTTTGGCTCTTCTGGAGTCTGCTGCCTTGCTTTCAAAGATCCAAAATCGTCTCGGCTTTCGGCCGAGTTTGGGACTGGTCTGGCTTCGTTAGAGTCTCCTCTTTCTTCCTTTGTTCTTTTCCCCATGGGCAACACACTGGCGCGACGCCGACCGCGTTTTCACCGTTCCACCTGACCGGCAGGGCTCCTCATACGAGCGAGGGGCCGCCGCGCTTACAAACCGGCGGACGATGCAGAATTCTCATCACTCCACGGGGTCTCCGGACCATCACGGCTACGGATCACGGCTACGGCTGCGCTGTCGGTCTCCGCTCGGAAGGATTTCTCTTGCCCTCTCTGGCAGACCAATACCAGAGAAGGCTGAAAAGAAAACAAGACCAAGAAGAGATCCAAGATTGATTCACTCTCTCCACAGTGGAGTGTATGTCATTAGATCACCCCCTGAATCACCCGGCCCCCGGCGGGAAAACCAGGAAAAAACACAGACCCAAGACCGGAAGAGAAGCCTGGAAGACTCATCGTGAAGAATCCAAGAGTGGACCTCGCTCGCGCACGATGGCAATCACGTGGTGTCTCGGCCCAGACCTTGAGTTCGTCCGCTGTTTTCCTCCACCACCGGGACCACCGCTCAAACACCAAACACGAAGTCTGCAATGCGCACCCCGGTCAAGGACCAGACCGTCCCATCCCATCCAACCCCCCCCCCCCCTAGGCCATCCCGAGTCCATGGACACGTGAGTCGCAGGGCCCGCATCGTGGCGGCGGCTCGTGTTCGTCGCGCGTTGGACTGATTTCCAATGACACCGCGCACGCACGATCATTTTCTCTTCTCCCATTCCAAATGCCCATGATCTCGGCGTGCTGAAGCTAACGATGCGACATGTGAGTCGAGCCAAACCATCGGATTCTAGCGCTGCGGTGCAATTGCCGGGGTTTTTGCAAAGTGCAAGGTCCCTGCTAGCCCCTGTTCGGACTCGCCGCCGAGCCTCGGATGTTGTAACCATCGTCATCGACATTCGTTCAGGTCTCCAGACCATCGAGCCGTTGACTAAGCAGTTGCTCAGAAGTGTCTGGACACTAGGCAAAGCGCTCTACGGAGATCTCGCAATGCTCCCGGATGGCAACTCAAATCGTCCACTCGCCACTCCCCCGCCGTTGACTGTCCGATGCAGCCCAGAACGGTCTCTGCTTGCGGGGTTGAGGCTCAGTTTGCGGTGATGAGTGGCCCGATCAATGAGACACTGCCGATCTGGGGTCTGGCCGCCACCCTCTCGCGCCGGCGCGTCGTCGTCGCACGCCGCCAAGCGCAAGCCGCTTACTCGGGCGTCGAACAAGCTATCGAGAGATCCAGTCCGATCCAACCCCAAGCAATAGGCTTCTCACTGTCACCTGCCAGCCACCCAGCTAGAAGGCGCGCACTGTCGGAGAAGGTTGTCAGCCATCCCGATTCTGCTGACCATCCGGCCAGCTTCCTCTCCCCGCCAATGGCCGTGCTCTTGGGGCGGCGTCAGGGTCTCTGGAGTTCGGCTGGCGGCGAGGCTATAGCCATTCAATTGGTATTTTTGCGTTGCACAGACTGACCGTATTGGACGTTCGACACCGCTGAGTGGTTGGTGTGCCACCGTTCTGGACCGCACCTTGCCTCGATGGAACAATTGGGGGGTCACACCAAGTTGTTGAAGCTCGCACAAGCGTGCGCCGGTCATCGGCACCAAGAACTTCGTTCAGGTCTGTCAAAGTTTTCTCTCCTAGTTGAGAAACTACTGAATTGCCGGTGGTCTTCCTGATTGCGGGGTTGGCGTTAGTTCTTGGGATGCGAAAGCTCATCGAGACGATGTCAAGTCCCGGGAAATGGAATCAATAGTCTCTTGATGGGGTCTCAGTATGATTGCGTAAGAGCAGTCAAGTGACCCTCTCGATTCATACTCCGCTGATGAGCAACGCACAAACTGGCGCGATGACACGCGACATCGTGAAAGAAGGACACGGTGCTCAAACCCGCGAGCCAGGCACACACGACTTGCTGAAGCAGCGGCTTCGACCAACTCTAACGCAAGCCCATCTGCCGGTGCTCGGAGGTTTAAAGTGGCGATTGCATGGTGGCGCTCTTGGCCGTCAAACATGATCATAGACGTGAGATCGAGAGATGATGATGATGGTCAATGTTGATTGCTCCCAACTAACCCAAATTACCAACCTCTGGTCCGGCTCTCGCCTGTGCCTGATTGAACAGCCTTTCCAACGTAGACCTCATCCTCTCCACATCCCTCGCCTCGCGACCCCATCGCCGAACCACCCTCAGCGCCAACCTGACCAACGCCCTCCAATTCGGCGGCGCCCTCACGGGCCCGTCCCGTAGTCTCGCGGCAAGAATCATCATTGCGCAGGAGAACGCCCTCCTCGCCACGAACCAACTGCCCCCGTGGCGATGGTGGTATGCAGTCTTGACAACCATGGCAGAGCACGTATCCACCGCCTTCTGCGCCAGCTCAACAACCCTGGCGCTGACCTCCCCGGGAGCGTGGAGCGCGCAGTACAGCAACGGCCGCAGCGTCGCCTCACGCCACCCCTGGAACCTGCCCTGCAGGTAGAACGCGAGCTCGTTGTCGGCGTGCCGGTGCTCGTCGAACTGAATCAGGGGCGGCAGGTGAGAATGCCTGTATTTGTGCTACCGTGTCAGCTCATCGCCGGCCGCTCCTCACCCTCATTTGATTCTCATTGCAAGACATAGGACGAGCAACTTACAGCTGCGAAATCTCCTTCTCGAACTCGTCATACTGTCGCACCAGGAGCTGCTCGTTCTGCAGCCAGTACGTCTCGCCCTTGCGGTACAGCACCGCCATGGTGTCTTTGATGGTGCGCCGAAGCGAGATCTCGGCGAGATAGTACAGCCAGCTGCGCTCCTCCTCGACGCGCTGCTGGTCGTCGGACATGGGCGACCACGCGTAGTAGTCGCCGGCGGCGGGCCTGGCCGAGGAGAGGGTCGACGGCGGCGCGGGGAAGGAGTCTGGGTAGGTGAAGTCCTCGAGGCCGCTTGATCTCAGGCCTAGGGTGGGCAGGATTTCGCTGAACGATGTCAGTGTGCTTTTATCCGACGGTGGGTTATGGGCTTTGGGGGATGAGAGCGGTACTTTTCGGCTTTGAAGCAGGACCAGAAGACACGTTGCTCGAGAGGCTGCGTCGGCTCTTCCCTGCCACTAGCTGCCCTCCACGGCCGTCTGCCTCTCCGGAGGAGATGCGCTTGGAGACGCGTCGATGCTTGCTGGATGTAGAAACACGCTCTCAGAGGGCGTAAACGACACTTTTCGTACATGGAAGCTAGGAACAGGCATTGGATGTCGAGAATGGACGGGCCTAGTAGACCGATGCGTTTTGATGCGGCGAGATAGTATGCATCTGCCACGCCGCAGTCCTCCGGCTCTATGATCGCGGGAAGGGGCATCTCTGCCACATCTTCCGAGGCGACTGTCATCATAAAAGGGGTATCTTCGACGGGAGGGAGCCATGGTGTCGTAAGGCAAGCCAAGGCGCAGGCGAGTAACTGTGCAGCAGTCAGCATGACATTATATCAAGGCGAAAGGGAGTTCGCACCACTAAGCATGAGGCTGAATCCCATCCCACACCGTGTTCGGCCGCCCGCTTTGCGTAGGTTACTAGTTCCCTGCCTTCGAGGATGGGATTCCGCGGGTGGACATGCATCAGGAACTTCTGGCACAGCGGCACGAATGCATCATCCCTTATCCCGGATCCCGCAGCTGCTCCGTATGAAGTCGACGACGGCCCCATCCTCTCCTCAACAGCTGCCGCATCATCCAGGTCCGCACCAAACTCGAGTATAAAAGACTCGATCCGCGCATCTTCCTCCGGTATAAGCCCATCAAAAACAGGCCAGCGGAGCATAGACTCGCACCGCAGCGCAGAATAAAGCGCCCGCGAAGTCTCACCGCGGTCAGAGGCCCCTTCTACGTCGAAACCTTGGTGTCCCGGCAATGGCACGGCGGCGCCGGTAATGAGCTCCGGTTGATACGCGGGATACGCGGCCGTCGGCGCCAAGCCCCTCGGTGAGCTCTGGAGCATTTGTTTGATCTCATCCAGTCGCTCCAATATCGCCGCACTGACATCTTCCTCGTGATCCCTCGCAACATTACCCCCATTCCCTTCTTCCTCGTCACCGTAGACACAAGTTGCGCGTTGCCGGCGGCAGAAGCCACACACCGGCCGGGCATTATCGCATTTCGTCTTGCGCAGACGGCAGAACTCGCACGCGGTCACGGCGCGCTTTCTCCGCGCGTATGCAGTTCCTCCCGCGGACTCTGTCGTCGTCTTGCGCCTCTTGTTCGCTGGTGGTCGTGGTGCATCTTCTGGCAACGGCGATGCGGAGGCCGATGAGGACGGTGAAGAGCTGGTGTTGTCATGACGTCGCCGTGTACGTCGCGATGGTGCGTTGGCGTCGGGTTGGGAGGTGCTGATGAGGTCTGGAACACGCATGGTGCGTCGTAAGCTGGCTAAATCGGAGGAGATCTGTGAGCGCTTCAACGAGTGAGAGTGAGACTGGGTGTGTTGGTGAGATGCGACGGTGCGGGGCTCCCCCGGACTTTGAGCCGAGTTCAAGTCCGGGGCGGAGGTGAAGAAAACGATGGGGCCCGCAATCACGACATCGCCCTAGTCCGATTCCTTGTTCCGGTGAAACTCTGCGGGCATACTGTTCTATCTCACTGTTCCGTTTTTCTGTTTGATTAAATCGATAGAGAGTGGAATGTAAGACTTGAAGATTATTAACATACAGGTGGATAGCATACCATGCTTTTGCCTTTTCAAGCAAACAAATGCGCCGCTTACTCTACTAAGGCGTTTTGGGATGATCACCTCAGGGATCCCCCAATCATCTCGCCATCTGCAATCATGTTGACCTGCCATACACGGCCAAGTGCATTTACCACTGACGACTCCCTTCGCGGGCGCGCGTACCACGCGAGCCGGTGCAAAAGTTCTTTTGAGTTGGGTGATGTATATGAGTCTAAAATCTGCATATTCTGTCTGAGAATAAGAATCAACTCATGAAAAAGCCATGAATACAGTCGCCATACTCGCGGTCACAGAGTCATGGCTAACCGTATGACTTGTCCACTGGACAGTGACAATCGATTCGGCCCACGCATTGCCTTTGAATGTCGCCCTTTCGATTTCACACTCCTTTTTGAAGATGAAATCTTCCACGTTCTCCCTGCAGCAATATTCCTGCTACTGATACCTGTTCGGCTTTTCTCGATCGTACGGACTCCAGTAAAATTAACGACTTATAAACTCGCTTTGCTGAAATTGGTATGAGATTCCCCCAAACGGGAACGAGAACTCACTTACACGACGGCAGGGTCTCTTGGCTTCGCTGGGTGGATTTCACCTCGCCTTCCTCATTGTCCAGACTAAGACACCATCGATCAACACAACACTCTCCCTCGCCTCGGGAATCTTGACCTTCGTTGCCGTCCTCGCGGCCTCGCTCCACTCGATCCTCGAAGACCAGCGCTCAACACGCCCATCCGATCTGTTGATTCTCTACTTCTCGGCCTCTGCGATTCTCGCTCTCCCACGCCTTCGGACGCTCTGGTTCATACCTTCGGCCAGCACGGCAAAGGCACTATGGACGGCCATCTTCATTCTCACAGCGCTCGTGGTACCTCTGGAATCAATTGGCAAGAAGAAGTTCCTACAGACAACGTACCAATCGCTCACCAAAGAGGAAGAGACCGGATTCTGGGGGCGCAGCTTCTTCACCTGGCTCCTGCCGTTTTTCCGTCTTGGTTACTCTCGAGTGATCCATATTCATGACATGCCCGAAGTGGACTTAGATCTCACCGGTGAAACGGCAGGCCAGGCTTTGGAGCTATCTTGGGCATCTCGCAAAGGCCAGAAACATCACGCCTTGCTACGCGCGAGCTGCCGTGCCTACCGCGGGACCATCTTCCTTGGGGTCGTCACCCGACTATTCCTCACGGCGTTCACCTTCTGTCAGCCCTTCCTAATCACAGCTACAGTGACTTTCATGCAGACCCCGAAAACCCCACAGTCCGAAAAGTACGGCCAAGCGCTCGTCGGCGCGTATGTACTCACTTACATCGGGCTTGCCGTATCGCGCGCAGCTTATTCTCGGCAGCAGTACCGCTTCACGACGATGGTCCGCGCAGGCTTGATCGACATCGTCTTCCGCAAGACTGTGTCCCTGAAGGCAGATCATTTGAAGGATAGCGCCGCGGTCACATTGATGGGTACTGACGTTGAGCGGATTGTGACTACTTTCGCAATGTTTCACGAAATCTGGGCCTCGGTTGTTGAGGTCGGAATAGCGGTGTTCTTGCTGCAACAACAGATTCAGATTGCTTCCATCGTACCAGTCGTCATCTCAATTGGTAAGGGCTGTTCTGGAGAGAGTTCTGCGCGCTCTTGAAGGCTAATACCTCTTTCCACCAGTCTGCGTTGTGGGAGTGATCCCTATTTCGAAAACTATCGGAAAAGCCCAGACCGTCTGGATTGAGCGACTGCAGAAGCGAGTTGCCGTTACCGCCACGATGCTTGGCGACATGAAGGCCATCAAGATGCTTGGTCTGCCCGAAGTCTTGTCCGGCGTTATTCTCCAGTTGCGACGCATCGAGCTCAGCGGGTCCGAGAAGTTTCGAAAACTTCTGCTGTGGCAAGTCCTTGTTTGTGAGACACCTCATCATCCCGAGACATTAGATCGCCTGCTGACTCCCGCTCGAAGCAAACCTGCCCAACGAATTCGCACCATTCGCTACGTTCGTCATATACAGCATCATCGCCTTAATCACCAAAGACCAGACTCTAACTTCCACCAATGCTTTTACCGCACTGTCTCTCATCAACCTCTTAACTGACCCGTTGCTGAGGTTTTGCCAGTATGTTCCCAACATCGTGCAGGGGATCGCTTGCTTCACGAGAATCGAGGCCTTCTGTCTCAAAGCCTCCCAGGCGCCGGAAAAGGGGTCATCTGGTCTCTCCGAAGTTGGTGTGCGTCGTACTAGCGACGTTGAACTAATCACACAGACTACTGCCCAAGCCCCAGAGGACATCATCACCTCTTTCCAGGATGCAACTATCTCCTGGTCCTCTGAGACCGACGTTGTTTTGAGTCATCTAAGCTTGCGTATCAAAAAAGGCATCACCATGGTTGTCGGGCCGGTAGGCTGCGGAAAATCTTGCCTACTTGAAAGTATCTTGAGCGAGACGACTCTTCATAGCGGCTCCCGTACCGCTCCTGTACTGAGCATTGCGTACTGCTCACAGAACCCGTGGATATTGAATAACACAATCAGGCACAACATCACTGGCGGGTTGGAATTCGACGCTAAATGGTTTGAGCGTGTGCTGTGGCTGTGTTCTCTCACGGACGATGTTAGGAACATGCCAGAGGAAGACGCATACAATATTGGAAGTAATGGCGTTGGGTTGAGCGGAGGGCAGAAGCAGCGAGTGGTAGGCTTTTACGTTTTTCATTTGAGAGAATCTTGCTAATCCCCATGGCAGGCCTTGGCTCGGGCTGTGTACTCTAGGCATCGAGTGATCATTCTAGACGACACGTTCAGCGGTCTCGACTCTAGAACTATTAGTCGGATATCGACTCGTCTATTTGGTCAAGATGGACACTTCCGGAAGAACGGTATCTATGTCATTCTCGCAACTCACACACGTAAGCAGTCGCAGCTCATCCGCAATATGTTGAGCGCTCGCTGAATCTTAACGGCCAGGTCACCTTCTACGATTTGCTGATGAAGTCGTTGTCCTTGAGAATGGCGGAATTCTCAGTCAAGGCCCCTACGAAAAGGTTCTCGCCACATCAGCAGACGTAGTCACATGCTCAGTGCCAGCAGATGACTCGGCAGACTCCATTTCCGAACAAGACACCGTGCCATCTCCAAACGTGGAAAAAGAAGGCAAAGTCGTCGTTTCCGACAACAATGAGGCCGATCGGCTGCGGCAAAATGGGTCGTGGCTAGTCTACAAGTACTACTTTGAGCAAGGAGGATGGGTCGCTTTCGGCCTTTTTGTGGCTTCTACAATAACGGAGTCTTTTTGCGCCGGATTTACAAGTAGGTCCGCTCCAACGCGGTTTGAAAGTCTAACAGACTTGCTCACGGAATTTGCGTTCCAGCAATCTGGTTTCAATGGTGGGTTGAAGCCAACGGAGAAGAGCCGAACCAAGACCTTGGCATGTACCTAGGGGTCTATGCTTTGTTGTTTCTGACCAACATGTTCGCGCTTATTTTGGAATGCTGGTAAGCCATTTGATCAAGAATCATCCCAACCACAGAATCACAACTAAGCTTGATAGGGTGATGTTTATCCGCATCATCAACAATACCGCGACAGGTCTGCATGCAGATCTCCTCCAGACAAGTCTAAAGTATGTATAATAGGGGGAACTCGCATCCATGGATGCAATCTCATACTGACAAGTCTGCAGGGCACCACTCAGCTTTTTTCAGTCAACAGATACTGGTTCCATTACCAACAGGTATTTGAAACGACTCCGCTTCCACAGTCTATCTTTCTCACAACCAGCATAGATTCAGCCAGGACTTGAACTTAGTCGACATGACTCTGCCGTCAAATGCCATCAACTTCTTCACCAGTAAGACAACATCGACACCAACGTGAGCTCAAATTTATACTGATCTTTGCTAGACTCTTGCGCATGCGTCATTAAACTCATAATTCTATGCGTCCTTGGAAAATACCTCGCATCCTCTATCCCCCTTCTCGTGGCAGTCCTGTTTTTCGTCCAGCGCTACTATCTCCGAACCTCGCGCCAAGTCCGACTTCTCGACATTGAAGCCAAGGCACCCATGTACACACACTTTCTCGAGACTCTCAAAGGTGTAGCGACCATACGCGCGTATGGATGGGAGAGTAACTTCGAGGCTCAGGCCTCGGCTCTTTTGAATCGGTCACAGAAGCCGCACTACATGCTTGCCTGTATCCAACAGTGGCTGGCATTGGTCCTGGACTTGGTTGTCGGCGCTCTGGCGCTCATTGTTGTTGCGATGGCCACTTCACTAACGGACAAGTTTACCCCAGGAGCCGTCGGTGTGGCAATGGTTCTGGTGCTGGGTTTTAACTCTGATCTTGCAGTGACCATTAAGAACTGGACAGCATTGGAAACTTCTATCGGGGCGGTGTCGAGAATCAGAGAATTCGCGAATGAGACACCATCTGAAGAACGAGAGCTTGGCAGCGATGGTTTTCCTCCAGCAGGATGGCCATTGAAGGGTGCTATCAAGTTCGAGAACGTCACTGCCGGATACTCGTGAGTCGCCCTTTGATTGGAAACACTGTGCAGCTGATAACTGACACACCCTGCAGTGCAGATACCACAGCAACATTGAAAAACCTCTCCCTTGACATTTCCCCTGGTCAGCGGATTGCCGTATGTGGGTCATCAGGCAGCGGGAAAACGTCACTTGTTCTCTCGTTGCTTCAAATGATCAAGGTCACAGATGGTAGGATCTTTTTAGACGGCATCGATCTTTCCACTCTGGGGAGGTCTGAAGTTCGTTCGCACATCAATGTCATCCCACAAGAGCCATTCTTCATGCCTGGAACTGTACGTTTCAACCTAGATCCTCACTCACGAGCAAGCAGCGAAGGAATCAAGACAGCTCTCGACAAGGTCGGGCTGCTAGGTAGGATCGGCATGGCAGGCGGCCTTGACGCTGAATTGGAGGCGGATGGCTTCTCGGTGGGCGAGAGGCAGCTTCTTGCGCTTGCTAGGGCTATCATTTCCAAGAGCCAGATACTGGTTCTCGACGAAGCTACAAGCAGGTAGGGTGTTGAAATTCTCATCTCACTTGCATGAAAGGAACTAATGCGCAATTTTCCAGTGTTGACCAGGAAACCGAATCCATGATGCAAAGTATCATTGATCGAGAGTTCTCTGAGCAAACAGTGATCTCTGTCATCCATCGCTTGCGATTTGTTGAGAACTATGACAAAGTCTTACTTCTGAATAGGGGAGAGATTTTGGAATGGGATACCCCGAGAAGCCTATTGATGAGGGATTCTGAATTCCAGAAGTTTTTTACATCGACGCAGAGCTCTCATTGAAAGAATACTAATCAGGAAACCACGTGATGATAGAAGAATAATTGAAGGATCCAATACCCTAAAACTCAATTATCACAATGTGCACATAAAGTCATTACGAGACATGGAACTTGAACACCTCCAGTTAGCGCTCTAAGATTATGGCTGTTCCCGTGGCTTACTAGAAGATGGGTGCAAATTCAGTCAAGGCAGATCATCTAGTACTTATGGACAACATAGGCACTGTACTATTAAATATGAAATCTTTCAATGTTGAACAGCAAGATAGCTGTACCTAATTACTGCTACTTTGTATACAAGAGTATCAATTAGCCGCGTCATTGTTAATCAGTTCCCTATCATCAGACTTGTCTGGCAGCTTCGAGACGGTTCAAAACTGGAGCAAAAGTTGAGGAACAGGATTCATGTTCTAGTGGTCAAGTTTAACTGAAGACTTTGCCAGTCAGAATCTCATATCCCGTCATGCTAGACGCATCAGACAATGACCTCTCACGGTAACGGCAATACCGCGCCAACAAATCTGGAATGGTGTCGAAAACTTCTTGGCCATAGATATCATTCAGCATGTACCTCCAGGCCCATGGCTCAGGGGAAGCGCTGGCTTCGTCATTCTCGGCAACCCTCCGACAGTAGACAACGTAGGGCCAACAATCACAGCCAGCGCCCGATTCCCATCCCGCGGCAAAGTCCCAACAACTGGCAACGTGCTCCTCCAGCCACTCTGGGCTCTTTATTGTGCCAAGAAGATACTTCTCAGTCTCGGTAGTGACCTGGATATACGGCCCGGTCCAAAACGAAGCTTGGTACTTCGATTTATGCTCCGTCTTGCCGGGTCCTGTAGGGCGCCGACTTGATTTGCCAGGAGGCGGAACTCTTCTGGAAGTTCAATTGTCTCTCGTACCTCCTCCCGACACGACCTCTTCAAGCCCTTTTCCATTACTAGGAAGTAGTCCTCGAAACGAGCTTTCTCCTCTTCGGAAGGCACACCACCGCCTGTCTCGTCCATATCGTAGATAGAGTATAGTTCGTCCCAGCGGGTGAGGATTTGAGCTGGTGTAGAGACGAAAGTCCCAAGCCGTGTGTCAAACATGGGCCATAGGCTTTGTATTCGCAGGTAGTCGATGTCTTCGTTACCCTCATCATACTCCTCGTCATCCCCTTCTTCGAGATCTGCGTCGGCGACTAGAGATACTAGTAGCTACAGTTAGAAAGGGCTTACTCCAGGGCATATTATGCGAACAAACGCACCGTAAACTTCGATAACACGACGATTATGGTTCGAGATATGGGATCTATAGGCCGCGACGGCGGCATTAATCTCCTCGGGAGTCGAGTACATAGTGGCAGGTCGAAATGGTTTCTTGAGCCTCTGCTGCTGAAATAGAGATCGAAATATGCCTGACGACAGGGCTGGTGGGCTTTACTGGGCTTTTTAAGCTATGCTGCTCTGGGCGCTGGTGGTTTGTATGGCTGCTGCCTGCGCCTGTGCCGCAGAGGGGACCAGCACCTGCCTAGATCGGTGTCCTGTAGGGGTGTTACAACCTAGGTACATGGACAGATGAAAAGCAGACATAAACGGTGTCAAAGCGCGAAGTATTGTATTGTCAGGACATATCAGTGTAGGACGTTGTGTGATCGGTGACGCTTGGGCGCGGATATTCTGATTCGTCGTTGTTTGAGATATCCCTTAGTTACTCTCTTGGCTTGGTCGATGCCAGTTCCTACTGTGCTACATGAAGGAGTACCAGTCACCCTTATCATCATCAATTGACTCCCCTTTGTCAGCCTTTTCCAACAGCTCCTGAACTGTCCAAAGCTTGAACGGAAAGCCGGGAACCGTGTTCGAGTTCTTGAAGTCCTTTCCATGAAGCAGATGGGCTGCGCAAGCCTCGTAGTTTTCGTAAGCATAGACCTCGGGATCATGCTTCAACAACCATGCCCCTGTGAATTTGGCAATGCTTCGGGGATTCTTGGCCGCCTCATTCCAGTTGGTGCGATGGAAAGCCTCCCTCGATTTGAAGCCTATCTTTTGAGCACAGGCTGTTCTCTCAAAGCTAGACTCATCGTCAGGAAGAAGGGCTCAGATGGAGAGACTGTCAGTAGCATAATGTGGGATTCACTCACCGGAGGTGGTTGTGAACCTTGGTGGCGATGTTAGCTGACTCCTTGCCGCCCATCTTTAGGCAGGCTGCAAGAGAGAAGGCATCCTCAAGGGCGGTTGTGGCACCAAAGCCGGATGAGGGCAGGAAAGAGTGTGCTGAATCACCGCATTGCACCACTCGACCCTCGTCAGAGACCCACTTTGGCTGGGGGTCCCGAAAGCGCAACTTCCAGTCAGTGGCCTCATTGTTGGGAGTGGATTTGATGACCTCGTGGACGATAGGTGCCCAGTCCTGGACATATCGAAGCGCTCCTCCGGAATCCACGACACGGTTCCAATCCTCGACAGCAGAATCCTCGTCACGATGCGTCAAGCCCCAACTGAATTCAGTGGGCGACAACCCGATGAAAAAGTGAGCCCCGGGACCAATGTGCAGAGAGGTCCACTCTCTCTTGTCTTTGAAGAATTCTGCAAGAGCAGGGCTTTCCAGTGCCTTTTCTGCGGGATAACTGGTCCTGTACAGAGCATAGCCAGAACTGATTGGCTTCTCCTTCGTTCCAGTCACAAGACTCCATGACTTGGAGCCTACACCATCTGCTGCCACGACAATGTCTGCGGTGAGCTTGCATCCGTCAGAAAGAATGACGCCACCAAGGTCCTCTGTTTCAAAGAACTCCTCAACCTCTTGACCCCTATCAATTGGAATGCCAATTTCGGTTGCATAGTTGAGGAGTAGCTCGTAAAACTCCCTGCGGCTAACCGATACCGTGGGAACGTCCCGGGAGCCAAGCTGGGTTCCGAATAGCTTCTGGCCGCTAAACTTAAAGAACTGAAACTCGGCCGAGATGGCAACCTTGTGCAGTCTGTCCATGAACCCAGGCCATCTAGACGGGGTATGCAGTCCGGGCGACTGAATGAAGAAGATCTCGCCTGACGACGAAGAAGTTAACCAACTAAGCCAAGCCATGTTGCTTTGTCACCAAACACCCTTCACTCACCGTAATCTCCCGGATTGGCACGTTTCTCTAAGACCTTGACAGTATGGCCCTGACGGTGAGCTTCAATGGAAAAGGCCAAACCGGCGATTCCAGCGCCAACAACCAAAACCGAAAGACCAGAGTCAGGAAGGCGTTCCATAGCGTTGGACTTCAGCTCGCTTCAACAAACTATGAAATATGAAGAATGATCGATGAAGATTTGGGCTGGAAATGGTCTGCTATGAGCACTTTCTAAAGATGAAAGATCGCGAGATGATGTGATGATTTTGAAAGAGAGCAGCAGGTCCTCTCCGTGCTTTGAAGGCCATCTTTAAGAGCGCACCAGCTTCATGCCCCGCTAGCTATTTCCCAAGTCCGGACTTTCGGACATTCATGAATTCTGTATTGGGCCGAACAACGAGGCAAGAAGGGTTGAACCTGTTCCCGGTCTCTCGCAAGATCTCGCGAGATAGACTCGACAACTCCTGACTCGAATGATCTGCTGGTTCCCGTCTTTTCGGAGTGGGTAGGTAGCGTAACGATCTGTAATGACCCAATCATGTTTGCAGCATGATCAGTGAACCTAGAGGATGAACCGGTGTTCGGTCTAGTAGTGATCCCGTAACCCCTGGTAATTCTCTCAAACCCTTGGTACGTGTACTAGCTTTACGTTTAGTACGAAGACGGTATCCCTCGCGTTTTGTCGTCAAAGGCGTGCCGCTGAGTAAGCTCGCGCGTCTATAAACGCGAGCTCCTACAAGCAGTACGCAACCTCAAACCATGCATGACAGGATGCATGGGATTCTAGAGTAGAATCTTATCAGATACCCCACGAAGTGACGGAAAACGCATAGACCTCACTGCCAATACGGAATAGCCAGACTTGAATGAACAGTGACGGGTGATAACAGTCTTCTACCAGTGTGAGGTTTTTGAGTCAAGGGCAGAGCTCAATACGTCCCTGTCAAGAAATACTATACTGACTGAGTGACCCTCAAACCTCCGTTTGAGTGACAATGCACTGCTAGAGAAGCATTGATGAGCATGTACTATCCCGAAACTCATGATATGGATTGCACAGCGTAGAATTTTAACTGAGTAACCTCGGTGACTAATTGCCTATTTGAGCTATCGCCGAAACAAGCGCGTGGGTCGATGCGATGGCGGCGTCGGGCGGCGCGATTTGTGCGCCGAGCTCCGTAAGTTCATTCTAAGTAGCTCATTTGCCTCTCTATTTGCAGGACTCGTAAGCGTGAATCGCATGTTTGAGATGTTCAATCATTCAGATTAGAAATTGATTTGTTTCCACCGAAAAGGAGTGTATGACGCTGGGCCGAACTTTGTAAAATGACCGGTCTCTTAGGAAGCAATAATCACAGGATGAACATATCCGTCAATTATTCTGCGGTGGTCTTTGGATGAACTCATAACGCCCAGTTGTCTACCTTACCTTCCAAATCTATGGTTGCTGTCATTGTGGGTAGCGTGATAAACAGCACTGCGTCCTAATCAACTCCATGAGTTGTGTCGGATGGCTCTAGAGAGATGGCGAAGTGAGCAAGGTCTCCGTAGCGTCGCCCGCCCCCCGAACTAGGCCGAGGCCCGAGACCCGCTAACCATTACATTAACTCATGGCTATTGCGCGCTTTTGACAGTGAGCACCTACAACACACTGCAGCTCTGTTCAAGCGGTTGTTACAGGTGTATCGAGACTCTGAAGCTAGACTCATACAACACCAGCGGAGAAAGACCGTATTAGACGTGACCTCGAAGAACTGCGTTCATATCGGAACTGTTAAAGATCAGATATTTGTCAATCAAGATGCGAATAACGCCTCGATCTGACTTAATGAATGTTTTAGTGTACATGGGCGGTTCGGTAAATGTCCAACGACATCTTGATGCCCACTTCATTTGTACTTGACGCCAATGCCTTTCGGCTGCTTGTTAAAAAATCAAGTTCTAGAGGAAACGACAGCTTGCTATTTTCTCTTAACTCGGCGTGAATAATCAAAGCTGTGGAGGGTCTAAGATTCTGCTCAATTTCGATGCTATCGAGATGATGCAATACGAAGAAGTAGGGTCCTTGTAGCTTGACTGTCAATCATAATACGCGCCGAGTAATTTGGCTCATGACGCGATCATCCGCGAAGTCTTTGAAGAGACACAATTGGCCGTGGTGGAGGTCATATCGCCGCTATCTCGCATAACTTACGCCACCGAGAAGCTGGAGAAGAGCCCGACGGATCAAGGAACAACTGTCAGACGCCGTGCCGTGCAATTGAGCTATGTCGTGAAAGTCGCAGAGAACAACTTTCGAGTCAATAAAGAGGAACATTCTTGCGGAATCTGGGCGAGCTGCGACCATCTTGACGAGATTCCAATCACCTCAGATATGAAGGCGTTGGTATTGGAGGCGCTGGAGTTGGCACGCGCACACACCGCATCAGATAAGTGACTTTGAGCCGGTCCCAAATAGCATCTGGGAGGTATGTTCAGGCACAACCTTAACATTTTGGTGGAAAGGCAGAACTAATGCCATTCGGAAAGTCTCACGTGCTTCAGATGTAATGAGTGGAGTGCATCGACACCGAATCAAAACACAAGGATGCATATAGAAACACTATCGTTCAAGCAGAATAAGATACGAAAGAAGCCTTCGTAATTGATCATCAGTTGATCTCATGGCTTTGTGAACAACATGCCCCAGCCCTGCAGAGGCGACATTTCAACCTTACACATCCTCAACATCTCCCAAATGACGGTCGCCACCGTATCAAATACAGGGACATTATACTCCTTTTCCCAGTACGCTACGCGCTGGGCTGCCCTCAGATTCGTGCAGAAGGTCGTAATCGCCTGGACACCCTTTCCCGCAACCTCGCCAACCATGCCGTCCAGCGTGGGTTCATCCACCGCCGCAAAAGTAGAATTCTTGAAGATCCGCAAATGACTTTCTTTAGCACAAGCGATACCAATGGTGGAGTATGTTCGAATGATGGCTTCTTGCACGTCATCCGTGTAAGGAGTAACTAGGCCGAGTTCCTTGACGCCAAACTCCTGGGCCGCCTTGTTCAATGCTAGTACAGACGTGGTGGCTGGGATCCCTGTGGCTGCTGTAATGTCGGCGCATAACCTCCCGTCCGCCTCAAAACCTAGCCAACCAGACGATGTTCCGCTCCAGCCGATGACGTCGACTTCGGCATCGGCGAGAAGTTGTGCAGCCGCAACAATGTTCTCGTTCTGAAATTGGTTCAGTCCATCTTTGTCCAAGCTGATCTTGAGAACTCGAAACCGGGAGAAATGAACCGACACGTTGGGTAGACATGCGATGATAGCCTGTGTGAGTGGTTCGAGACTCGTGTTGGATGAGGGGGTCAGAATCCCCAGGCGGACCTTTCGAGGCATGGTGATAGATGTCGGCGCTGGAAACTTTTGTACAACCGAGAGGAAATCAATGACAATTTGGTGTTGAAAGACTTGGTTCGAATTGAGTCAGTATTGATTCAGTATACCTCAGGATCAAGAGAGTAGAACGTGGCCTTATTGCACAGATGAACACTGGTTCGGATGAAGTCCCGCCGTCACCCACTTCAGGTATCGGCTAAGTTGGCCGATCCTCCCCGCATCAAGACCGAGTCGGCCCCATCCTATCCGTTGATACGACGTCCGATTTGGCTCCGATGAAGTAGGCCTATCGCCCGCGCTGGGTTGCTCTTATCAGCCGAACCCAGCCTATCTCCAGGAGGAATTATGAGTGGATCTTGATTTCATCCCCGCCGCACATTACTCCTTGGCATGAAGAGCCGCTGATGAACACCACATAAGCTGTACCTTTGGACTGAACATAGAAGATGACGCTTATCTTGATAGAATGATGGATAGAAACCTTCATAATGAGCTTTATTATCCGGGCGGATGCTTCCAGCTAACTGAGCGGGCCATTACCTATCAACTACATTAAAAGACGGTCACCTTTATAATTATCCCTATTATCAGTATCATCGTTATCGCCGCCGTTGTCATCGTTATCGTTATCAACGTCATCATCCGCGTCGTCGTCTTCGTGCTCACTGCTATTGTCCTGTTATCACTATCCGCCCGAGTAGCAAAAGTATTCACACTCTCACCCGATTTGGCCACCTTCATGAGCAACGAGTTATGCTCTGTGCATGTTGGTCGGCAGTGAGAAATTATTAGACAATCATTGCAATCAACCTTCTGTTTACAATGGGATTTCGTAATCTAGCCAGCGTCGCAGATCGAATCCCAAATTCGCCCCGGGAATTGAGAGAAGCAATCCGACTCAACAACTCCAAACCAGAATCCACGGAAGGCAAGTTCGGCCGCTGGTCGAACAAGGACCTTGATCCAACACCCCCCGAACAGCGGACTTGGAACTCGTGGTCGTTCTTTGCCTTTCAGTTCAGCATCGCATTTTCGCCTACCACCTACAATGTCGGTGCCAGTCTGTACGCCATTGGCCTCAATTGGTGGACGATTTTGATTGCATCCAGTAAGTTACTACCTAAATACCTCTAGATACCCATGTGTTATCGTCGGCTCTAACGCGTGGATTCTTCCTAGTCATCGTCTCGGTCATGGTTGCTGTTCTGCTGTACTTGAACTCTCGAGGGGCAACCTGGTGAGAACTTCGAGCCCACTTCTATGGATGCTTAGATCACTTAATGAACGCCATAGGTATCATGTAGGGTTTCCTACGATTGTTCGGTCTTCAGCAGGAATCTATGGTTCCCTTGCGTACATTGGCATTCGAGGGGTGAGATATCACAATACCTGGGTTCATCACGGCAGTAACTGATGGAGTAAACTAGATCGTGGCTGTTCTTTACACCGCCATTCAGACTTTGTATGCTAGCCAGTTCATGGCTGTAATGCTCCGCTGTGTGTTCGGACACAAGTGGACGGACATTCCTAACCGTAGGTTTCCCTATTGATATACTTACAGCGGCCTGTTCTCATCGTGTACCAGATCTACCAGCAACGGCTGGAATCACATCGTCGAATCTCCTAGCCTTCGGGATATTGTGGTTGCTACAACTTCCGTTTGCTTTTGTCCACCCGAGCAAGATCAACATCGTCTTTAGGATTAAATCAGTCCTTGCCCCAATTGGCTTGATAGCGACTATGATATGGGCATTGGTGAGCAAAGCCCTTCGCGTGAGACGCCTTAAACGCTCACATTATACAGATCTCTAGCCACGGAGCTGATTTTCAGGGCCTTAGCACCACGGAAGCTGCAACAGGGGCAGCTCTTGGATGGTCCTTCATGAAAGCCCTCAACACGATTGTGTCTAATGTGATACCACCACTGGTGAACATCGCTGACCTCTCTCGCTATGGGAGCCGGCCGAGTCAGACAATCCCCATGCCTATAGGTCTGGTGATTAGCAAGCCACTAGTCACCTTCATGGGCATGGTCATCACGGCCGCGGGCTACAAGCAATTCGGAGAGGTGGGTCATACAGCGAGACTCTCTTCAGAATTGGTTGTTGATTTACTTTTTAGGCATACTGGAATCTGTGGGACTTTTACTCCAGCGTACTTGACAAGTATTGGGGTCCAGGGGCTAGAACCTTGGTGTTCCTAGCTGCTGGTATACAGGTAAGGTCTTATGATTGAAGCCGGTACTGTTCACTTGTTGAACGTTCTTGCAGGCTTTTGCAACATTCGCCACCAACTTGAGTAGTAACTCAATTCCTGTCGGAAGCGATCTTGCGGGGATGTTCCCTAAATACTTCACCATCGTCCGCGGCCAGATACTCTGCTTCGTTCTGGTTTGGGTTTGTGGTAAGCTCAAGTTTATGCGAAAGGTACAAGCAGAACTTGAATGTGGTTGGCTAACTTAATTCATAGTCCCGTGGAAGCTCACTTACTCCGCCGCGTCGTTTCTCACCTTCTTGGGCTCATATCTTTGCTTCATTTGCCCTATCGTAGCATGCATGATGTAAGCGTACCTTGATTCTTTGTATCTTGCGCTGAGCCTTGAGGTTTTGAGTTATCTGACATGACCGTGTTCAGTGTCGACTACTGGCTCATCCGCAACGGCAATATCCACGTTCCATCGTTGTACTCAACGAGCTCCAACTCCCCTTACTTCTACTTCAAGGGATTCAACTTGCGCGCCTTTGGATCATGGGCCGCGGCCGTTCTTTTGGTCCTGCCAGGGGTGTCTGGAAACCTCCACCCTGGGTCAATCGGGCTCGCGGCCGTCCGCATCTACAACATGGGCTTTCTCCTATCAACTGTCACGGCGGGCGTCCTATACTATATCAGTTGCCAACTATGGCCAGTCATGGTTTACCCTCCGCAGCGGGACGGTCAGCCTAAGACATGGGAGTTCATGCGCCATACGGAGGGGTTCTTTCCTGGGGACAGAATGTTCCCGGCGCATCTGCTGGTAACTCCAGTAGTCAACGGAAAAGAAGTACTGGACACCAAGGATGAAGAGAACAATAATGGAGTGGATGCCAAGGGTGTAAAGGCTTAGATGAATGTGAGAAATGGTACTGAAGCAAAGTTCTGAGCTATTCGTATCGCCTGTATCATACGGCATGCAAACACAGGTAATACCATTAAAGCTTTACAGAAACTGCCGAATCCGGGTATTTCATAGGTCTTGCTCGCAAGCGAGAACTCTGAGTGTTTTTAAGACAACCTCGTCTTCACCGATCCCCTCCTGAAGGGCCACCCGCCGCTTCCCTACCCTCTCTAATCCCACGAGAAATGCCCAAACACAATTTTCAACTTGCTGTCGTAGGCCCAGAAGGAGTCAGGAAATGTTTCAGAAACGGCGGAGTACGTACACGCAGTCGAATGAAAGACGGGTTGATCGTACTCTGGATAAATCGAGAGATGTTCGTGCTGCCACTTCTGAAGCACTGGGGGGCTCCGACGACGAAGACGATGGTCTACAAGCCACATTGTTGTTTTTCCGAGATGTTCAATATCCGTCACAGCGTTCAATAAAGCCCCATTACATCACCCAGTGCTGGAGGTCTCGCTGACTCTCATCTCCCTCGAGCTCGTCACCTTCAGCAAATCTTTCGGACGCTCGCAGTCCCTCAGCAGTCTATGAAGGATCAAAGTCTATGGCCAGGTGACGTACGCCTCTGAAACCGTTCCGCATTACTGAGAAAGGCATATCTTCAATCAGGAGTTGAACATCCGGACTACAACCCCACGGTTGTATGTAAATAAGATCCCCCATCGAAAGGACTGTGAAGTACTGGTCTTCGCCATTGGTCTTGGCGATGAACGCTGCAGGCATTTCGGAATCAGGCCTTTCCTCCCGTGGGCGAATCCTGGTGTATGTGCACCGTCGCATGTCCAAGTAGAATTTCTTCATTTCGTCGTAGGTACTGAGCCAATTATTAGGTCTTAGCGGCGAAGCATTGCTGCTCCATACTCTTTGCACGCAGTCCATAGTTCCATATCCATGGCGTATGTTGACCGATTCTACACGTTCCAGGAGTGGAGGAAAGAGCTGTTCACTGGCAGCGGGGCCCCTAGAATTTGGCATGGCCGTTCGGGTACCGGCGGGATGAGATTTTGACCGTATATTTCTGGTATCGGAAAACGGCTTTGGAAGGCGGAGAAGGGGGAGAAGTAATGCACGCCACGATCACTTGTGCCGCGATCATTTGTGGGACGGGTTGCAAAATCCCAAATGGCGTTTCGAAGCTCGCCTGGCAGCGAGGGGAACCGGTGAAAAGTCGGCGCAATCATTGTCTTGATAGATATAACCATATATCGGAAAGGTGTGAGGTAAACGTGAGACTGAAGATGGGGCAGAGCTAGGGAGAAATTACTTGAATGCGGAAAGCAGAAATCGATAGGCGAATCAAGGACAAAGCCATTTAGACGGCATATATGTCCAAAATCATAAATGGGCTCTGCGTTAAAGTTGAACTTAAAGAAACACCTTAACTTATGTCCCACTTAATCCGTCTACAATTCACTAGGCGTTCACTTAGTCTGCTAAGAGTTGCCTTTCTTACTAGCCCGGGACATCTAATGGTTTCCTCCCATATATCGCATACCCATCCCAATAGCCATGCAGCCCCAAATTCTTCACATCTCGCCTCACATGTGAGCAAAACACAATAGTCTCCGACATCTTCCACTCCAGAACCCTCGTGAATAGCGCCAGACTCATCCCCTCTAACCCAGGCAATAGCGAAGCCTGCACCCACAGCCCCATCTCCTTCAGCTTCGGGTCCTCAGGCCACGGGCTAACGGGGAACTTGATCTTCTTCTTCACCACCCCCTCGAACCCGGCCTCCTCCATCATGTCCGCAAAAGTATGCGTGATCGCCAGGCTCCGCCCCAGCTTCTCGCACGCGTCCGTAATCATCCGCGTCCACTTGCTCAGCGGCATGTCCTCCGTGAGCGTCCCGTCGTCGCACTTGATGGGATACTCCGAGTCGTGAATCTCAAAGTACCCGCCCGGCTCGAGGCTCTTGTACGCCTGCGCGATGATCTCCCTCCAGTTCGCAAAACACCCAATCATGTTCCGCGCAAAGATGAAATCAAACGGCTCCTTCCACGTCCACTCCTTCTCCAAATCGTCCACCTCAAAGTGGCAGTTCGGCGGCACGTAGATCGGCTGGATAGGGCTCAGGTCGACCCCGACGACGGTCGCGTGCGGGAACTCGTCCGCGTAGTCCAGCGCCCAGGTCCCCGTCCCCGTGCCAAGGTCCAACACCCGCCTGGCCCCCTCGTTTTTCGGACATAGGCAAAACGCCCCGTCAAACGTCAGCATCCAGAGGTGGCTCACAATGTCCAGCCTCTCCTGCTCCAGGGCGTCGTTCGGGAACGGGTACTTGCCGTCCGACAGACGGTGGTACGTCCGCCCGTTCTCGCGGCGGTAGTTCAGGATGGTGGCCTGGAGGAGCGCGTCCGGTGCATCCCGCTCGATGGCCACCGTCGTGTCGTCGGCGTAGTAGTCCGGGTACTCCGCTGCGGCGGCTGCGACCGCGTTTTCCGGTGCGCTTGCGCTTGTCGGCCGCGAGCGCTGTGTTGTGCCGACCCGCCGGGAGGCCAGCGAGTAGTAATCCGTGGGTTCTTCCGGGTCGGACTGTGCGCGCCCTCCCCCCTCTCCAAAGACCGGCGCCGGCGGCGGGGCATCGTTGTTGACGGTCTGCCAAAAGTGGCCGGACATCCTTTTTTCTAGAAAGACTATTGGAGGGGTACAAAGCTAGCAGCAAGGCGTATGAATCGTACGCCGGGGGCGGGGCCGTCTGGTTGAGACGAAGCCGCTAAGGGAGGGGACGGTCTGGTAGGACGAAAGGCCGGTGCGCGCGCCGGAAACCACGCAAAAAAAGACCGATAGTTCATGAGAAAAGGGGAACGACGAGAGAAGGGAGGGGAGAGAGAACGGAGCGAGGATGGCCCATCGTCCCACCTACCGAGTCCTGGGAACATCCCCGCCATAACGCCACCGCCTCAGTTCGCCCGCGGGCCCTCCTCCCGGGGTCCTGGGGCCCAGGCAGGCTGCGTTGCGCGAAAGCCAGACACCCCGCCGCCCGAGTAAGGATTAGAAAAGCAGACGGGGAGGGAGACAGAGAGGGAGGTACATTTTTGGAGCGGCCTGGCTGGCGAATATTATCCCTGGAACGCTTATCCGCATCGGCGGGACCATGCCTCTCTCGGGTCCTAGCGTCACCCACGCCCCGCGGCTGTGGACACGGCGGCTGCATCGGCGCCGGAAGAACGTGGCCTTCCGGGCCAAAAATTCCCACGCTCCGGGGACTCGGGGATGGAGGCTCTACGGCCATCACCTCACGCTCGCGACGACGACGGAGACGATTGACGAACGAGACGAAACGAAGGCGCCCCGAGGCCCTCGCACATACAAACCGCCGATATGGTTGTCCGGATAAGACTTGCGCGCTTCGGGCGCGTCAACCAGCCCTTTTACAACATTGTTGTTTCTCAGGCCAGGTACGCCTCCTCAAACACCCCCCCAACTTGCGAATCCAAACTACCCACGCACCTGGAGGAGGAGGATAATGATGATGATACCGGCACCGGGATTTGGGAGGAAATGAAAGGATCATTGCGCAGAGGCTAACGTGTCCCCTGCAGAACCGCCCGTAACAGCAAGCCCATGGAGGTCATCGGCACCTACGACCCCATCCCCAGACAAGACCCGTACGACGCGACGACGAAGCCGCACAAGGAGATCCGCCTCGACTCGCTGCGTGCACGCTACTGGATCGGTGTCGGCGCGCAACCGACCGACACAGTTTGGAGATTGCTATC
This sequence comes from Colletotrichum chrysophilum, assembly GCF_026319265.1. Classification (NCBI taxonomy): domain Eukaryota; kingdom Fungi; phylum Ascomycota; class Sordariomycetes; order Glomerellales; family Glomerellaceae; genus Colletotrichum; species Colletotrichum chrysophilum. Next base: position 270,356 of record NW_026517305.1, on the reverse strand, counting down.
TATGGTACGGACTGTGCTCAGTGTCCACTACGTGTTGAGACATGATGCTGACCCTCCTACCCCCAATAGGTCGGAATCCTCGAGCCAAAATACAGAGCCAACGGCGAACCCAACACTGCGACTGCTGCCAAATCCCTCAAGGAGCCCGTTCAAACGCCGTCATCATAAAGTACCCAGATACGATCTTGAGAGGAAGCAGGAGATGAACCAACATCAGGCGATGGTAGGCAATTCGCAACGAAAGAACCGATATTTGCCACGGCGAGGCTGCCGAAAGGGGGAAGACGGCTTATCTAAAAGTTGATCGGAGGGCTGCTTGGCATTTGATAACAGAAACGCCGAGAATCCAAAAATGTACGAATATCAGAGCACCATCAGATGATGGCAGACTTTGTCGACGGAGACAGTGGCGAGGAGGCGCCAAGGCGGAAGCTTCAGATGAGCTTCACGACACATCATGTGGCACGATCCAGGCCTCATCGAGGATACGTCACTTTCATTGTACAACATTAGGATTGTAAAAGACCAAAATGTCACTCCATTGAAGCCATTTTATGCGCTACTCAGGACCGCCCGTGGCTATTCGGTTGGCCCGTCTTATCCTAAATTACCTCTTACAACAAGACGTCGAGAAATGAATTAGACGTGAGGTGCGAATTCGAGTAACGCCCACAATGCAGCCACCGCGCTGGTAAGGGGTTAAAGAAGGGGAAAATACCCCGGTGAAACGGACAAAGAAAACAAGCAAACCAACCAACTCCGAGAATGCGTGACGAGTTCCCGTGGGAAATTCCCGCCGCAATGTCTATCCCAAGCGGCCGTGTAAGGGCATTCGTATCATCCAAAACAACTCTTCCTCTAAACTCTTGTGTTTCGAAGGGGCAAAGTCTTCTTTTCTCAATGCGACGCGTGGAAGACAATGTTCATGATAAGGCACACAACCATGACGCATACGCCGTAGATAGCGAGTGACAGCGCAAGCTTGCGGAGCAGGTCCTGCTCAATGTGCTCCAGATCCCAGCGCCACTTGCGGTTCCACTTGCGGGGGTTGACGACAACGCTAGCTGCGCTGCCGAGGCTGGCGATGCTGTTGATCATTGTAGCTTCATCCTCCTCGTCTGAGGGGATATCGGCGTCGTCGTCCTCTTTGTGGAGACGCTGCTGGTGCACACTATCCGGGTCACTGATCTTGTAGTAGAAGAGACCTGGGAGAATGAAGCTGATACTGGTGGATCCAGTGCTGCCGACATAGGCAAGCACTCTCTCGAGGTTGTGAACCGACAAGGCGGTAATGTAAGAAAGAATGAGAATAACGCTGGTAAGGATCGCAAAGCGAATGTCGCTCATGGAAGAAGTAGACCCGTGGTCCGAGCGGACAGACGCCGAAGATGGTAGAAGAGGGCGGCCTCCAGGCGAAGTCGAACGGCCGTTGGCACCCGAGCTACGGTTGGGGCGCCACTTCAGAATGGCATCGATGGAGGCGCGGCAGGGGTGAACCTGTAAGGGAACCGAGAACGTGACAAGGACCACGATGGCCAACTGTCCGATGTAGGACGCGACAGTCGCAGAGTCTAAATACGTCAGAAATGACTCGGGGTGTGAGCACGCGATCACTTACACATTTGGATAATGTTGCCTGTAACGGCGTTGCCAAAGGTAAGGTAGCCGGTGATTGCTACGAGGATGTAGATGCTAGCGGCAGAGCCAATGCTAGAGCCGACGACGCCGATAATGCTGCCAGGAGAGCTATCCTTGATTTCGTTGATAATGGCAAACATCTACATCTTGTTAGCAAGAACCTAGAATCAAGTCCTGCGTCAAATGACGTACGTTCTGGTGGCACGTATACGCAAACACCACAACAGGCAGAGTACTGAGCACTGCTACGGTGCTCTCGGGCTTGACAACCCGGATGTCGCTGGTGTCCTTGAGCGGGCTGTCGGCAAAGTGGTAGACGACGAGCACAATCAAGTAGCCAATGGACACCAGCGCAACCACGCTGGTGTACTTGAGCGAATCCAAGCGCTTGAGGAAACTCAGCGGGATGATGACAAGCATAAACAACGTGATGTAGAAGTTTCTCTCCCCCAAGTACGGCCTAGTCTCCGCCAAGCCACTGAACAGCCCCAAGCAGACCTTGGGCATCAGGTCGCCGATGATGATCATGTAGGAGACGCCGACACCGAAGCATTTGATCGCAATGGCCGTATCGAAGAGGATGGCGGCGTTCGGGTAGGTAATTTTGGATATCGCAAAGAAAGACGACGATCCGCGGTCGAGGTATCGGGCGCAGCGAGACTGCAGGTAGAGACCGAAGGAGGCAGTGATGCCGGACCAGATTATTAGAAACACACCAAGCATTATACCCATATGCGACACCACCGAGGGCATCGCCAACGTCCCCGCACCGACAACTGTTCATTGCGCCTGTCAGCCGTGTGTCACCATCACCCCGCACATGCTTGAAAACGCAATCTCCGCGGGCTCACGCGACAGCACATACTAGTATTCAGCAGGTTGATGACACTGCTCATCATCGAGGCCTGGCCTCCTCCCTCCCTTCCATGTCTTCGGCGTGGTCTGCGCGCAACAATATCATCGTCAGCAAAGTGTCCCTCTTCTCGCATAGCCCTGCCTATTCTCGGATCTGACATCCGGGGCGGGTGGGGTTCGGCGTACCGTGACATTTCGCCGGAGCTTCCAGACGCAATTGAATTTGCGTTTCCATCAGAGATACTTGAGTAATTCGGCATAGTACTGCGTGCCGGGTGTTTCGGTCGTCGGTTGGGTTCGTTTCGAGGTCGATCGTCGCCAGAATGCGTCGTCTCTCGTGGGATGTGTGTGCGGCTGAAAGTTGGTTGGCAGTCGCAAGTCGCAAAATCGCCAAAGCGAGTTCTGTCCAGATAAAAAGTGCCGGCCAAAAGAGGAAGCCGGATACGGCGAGATTAGATAAAAGATGTCCACTTGGGCAATGACAACCAGCAGACAGTCAACAAGCGTAGCGATCCGGGGGCTTGTGATTGTCGAACCGGCAAAAACGGTATGGGAAATGGCAGGTTAAGAAAAACCAAAAAAAATGCGGTCCTGCTCGGGTTCCCGGCGTCTCTGTCGCAGACGGGCAGGCGGCTCGCTCAGCAGTCGGAGAGCGGAGAAAAAGAAGGCGTGACGTGAGGGTGTGCAGTGGAGGGAGGCAAGGCAGCTGTGACGTGCTTTCCTGCAAATCTCTGGAAATGTCTGGTCGCCCTACCGGGACAAACCTCGCAGGGTTCAGCGTGTCGGGACGTAGCGACCGAGTAATTCGATGTCGCGGCAGAAGGATGGGATGGGCGGGCAGGCCAGCGGGCGACGCAGGCTGTGGCTGGAGTCGGTATTCCCGTGGGTTGATCGCGATACGTGGGAGGGTGAGCGAGTCGGGTTTGTCGAGAGCGGCGGCTTGTTGGCTTCTTCGAGGCGTCGCCGTCGTCGCTCGTCGTGTTGGTTTTCTGCTGGCTGACTTTTGCGACGGGCAGTCAGAGGCGACAAGACAAGCCTGACTCTTGTTCTCTCGCTCCTCGCTGTCGCCGGCAGACGAGGACGAGCGTGAGTTGCGCGAGACTGACTTTTTGACAGCAGAAAGGTTGTGTTCCCCTCCGTCTGGTGTCCTGTTCTGCGGTTCTGACCTGATCTGACCTGGCCTGAACTGAACAGCAGGAAAGATGCAACGGCAGCAAGCACCCTGGGGTTCCCGCTGAATAAACGACAAGTTTAAAGGTATTAATTATGGACAGCTATCCAGTTTGTTGCGTAACATCAGTCGGGCTTGGGAGACGAGGGTCATACAGCGAAGGAGGCCACTCAGGCCAGGTTGAATTGTCGTTGATTTGGTTAGTTTTAGGTAACAAAACCGGAGCTCCCCGAGTGGGCAAACGGCTACTTCTTTAATTACCTCCCGCTTTACCCTCCCGTCTGTAATGATTAGGTACAAAGGCCATGCCACGTACCTGCGCTGCTGCTGCGCCGCCAGTGAACGCGCAGACGTTGGCGCTGTCTCGCTCCTCAGGCTCGACCTCACCTGCAACAGGGCCAGCCAGGGGCCGCTACAGGAGGCCACGAGGCACGACGCACACTGCACTCTCCGACTGTCCGCCCACTGTCCGCACCAAGACCCGACAAACGGGGGGCGGGCAGGAACGACAGGGCAGGCCCCATTCTTAGCGTTCACCCCCGGAATTACCCTTAGTCAATCTGGCTTGGCGCCATCAAAAGCAACTTGGACCTGGAAAGTCAAAGGAGGAGCCCCCCAACCTGGTCTTGGGCAGTCACAAGCCACACATCACCTGGCCCCCCATCCGCGGCACCTTGGACGAACTCGCGACAGCAAGCTTCAGCCACTCACAAACATCAGCCTTACTGCGCTAGACACCATCGCAGCAGACCTCGATCGAGATTCTGTGAACTCGGCCTCGCGACCATTCCTCTCGAGTGTTCATAATCCATACCTGCCACCATACCGTCCGCTACCCGGCAGTGGTCACCTGCAATCCACCAGACACCCCTCCCTGCGAACGAGCCAAACCACACTTCGACCCCCGACGCGACAACGCGCGTCCCGCGTACCAAGATGGACTCCTCGCTGGATACCACGACACTCTCGACAATATCGCTGCTCGAGTCGCGTCTCTTGCGCATCGAACACCTCCTGTACGGCCCGACCGCCGCGCCGCCGTCCCTGAACGCCGACTCCGCTGTCGATGGCCTCGAGGATCTCGAGCGGCGATTCAACCATCTTCTCTCCCGCATCCGCGTCTATGGCGAGCTTATGAAGATTTGTACGACGCGCATCTCCTCTGCAGGTTTTGATACTAATCTCCGCTAGACAACTCACACCCGACTCTCTTCCAACCCCCGCCCCCATCCGAGCCCCCCATCCAGCTGGGTCCCGAGGCAGTCCAAGCAACTGTGCTTGCATCAGCAGCCTCATTTCCTGCGACAGCCTCTTCACTGACCTCCGTCAACGACTGCCCGATCCCCGAGCCTTCCCAGAGTGCGAGCCTCGCGTCTCTCGTGCCGAGAATGCGCGGTATCGAAGCAACTCAGATCGCTCAAGAGGCTGAGATGGCACAGCTCAGGGAGCGGAGCGAGGAGGTTCTCAAGAATTGGTATCAGCAAGGTGTCCTTGGCGCCTCTGAGTTCGTGGCTGATGTGGAAGGCCGAGTGGAGCGGGCAGAGCGCCGAGTCCGGAGGGCGGAGCGGGAAAAGGAGGAAGCGGCGGCCATTTGAGACCCGGATGGAACCAATCTCCACCTGCCGGTGCCGACGCAGCCTTGTTCACCTCACAGCATTCGCGGACCGGAAGACGGCATGTTCCAGAGTGCAAGGGCTTGCGTATGCTTAAGAGGCTGCACATATACCCTCGACTCCGCCAGTGTCAACCACAGATCGTTCACCTGCAGAGCAATGCGGTCATTTGCCGAGCACGCATGAAACAAAGAGTGGCTACCTTGTGTCGATATCCAGTCATATTATTACGGTCTCCCGCAGGCCAAGTGTAGGACTGCATCACTCTTCAGAGACCGTTAACTCATGGCGCCATTCTGTCGGTATCGGCTGCTGATCATCTCGAAACCCGAGAAAGAGACGAAAGGCCAGTTTCTGCTTTCTTGGCGGTAGACGGGATAACGTGGTATCCGACGGCAACCAGCAGAGAAAGGTTCAGATTACCCACTTCAATCCCGAAGGTTGAGGGCGACGACTCCGACAGGTCTGACGTTGTCCGCCCGAACCTCAACGCAGGTTAGAAGTTAGACGGAAGTCAATGTGCTCGCTCACATCGGAGCAACAGTTGTGCAGACGGGATGGTCGGCAGGGATGCTTGCTTGTCTGTACGGGATTCGCCTCTCCGCGTTTCAGAAGCAGGTTTCTCCCAGTTACAGAACTGATGACTGAAGTCGACACCACACTGGGGCTGAAATAGACTCGGCCGCTAGTTCAGCAAACCCTCATCCACCACCCAGCCGATGGCTGACAGATGAAGCCCCGTAGCAAGTGAGGTAGTCGACAATACGAGGCCTCGTCGCCACCAAATTTGTGACCGTGGTGATTAGAGAGTGTGCAGTAGTGAGTGAAGTGACAGAAAAGTCGTCTGAGCGCCTGGGGTTGCATTGGGTGCTCGAATCGGAAGAAAGGTTGATCTACCCAACCAGAAAAGCTTGGCCTCGCAGGTCTTATGGACTGCAGCTTTCAAGGGGCCGTCCGTGACCAGTGGGCACGGATGATGACCTAGCTGGCAGTGGCTCCAGGCCCTTCGAAGCTGATGTTCCCCTCGGATGGATGATTATGACATGACGGTGTTGATGCGCAGGTCTGGCCAGAGGCAAACTTCGGTTCCGAGGCGACGACGTGGCGTTGCTGATTCTTCGTGCCGGCACAACCGCTACCGCGGCACGGCACGACGGCCTTTTCTTTTCCAAGTGGAATAACTTGCCATGATCGCGAGGGGATTGGCCTCCACAGCGGCATTTGTACGGATTCCATTTACCCCGCGTTCTTCACTACCGGATCAGCAGGTGTTTCCTTGATTTTCCCCCCAGCTTGCTGACGTGTCAGCCACACGAAGAAGCCACTGAGGCGTTGGGTGCATGCAGAGGGGACGAGGCCAACCGCTGGTTGACTTGATCTAAGCGAGGGTCGTCCAATGGAGCGCGCAGCATCGCTTGAGCTTGGTCGTTCGTGAGAGCTGCAGGGGTCGGGGCCAGGGTTGTTGGTTGCAGGAGGGGGCTGTGGTAGAAATTGTTAAGAGACACAGTGTGCTCTGTGCTGACTGTGTCTTCGTTGTCTTTCTGCAGGAGCCGTGATTCGCAAACCGCATTGCCAGTGTCAATCAATGCGGCGATTCATAGATTTTAGAGGCCACACAAGATGTCTATCGTGCTGACGAGTAACAATGCAGGTTGCTGGAAACCGCCGTTTTTCGTGTAATTGTACAGGTGCTCTGCTCACGAGATCCTTCGATACGTCAAATATTGACCAGAGACTTGGCGCTGCAGTTGACACGAACATCGGAGATGGATGAATCCCAGCGCGGTAATAGGGTGGATCCTAGGGGATTTGAATCATGAACGGTCTCGGGACCTTCGGGCTGCATGAACACCACGAACATCATATGCGCCGCGGCTCAGAGCCGGCGAACCACTAGCATATGAGCACAAATACAGTTTGCGCGCGACGCGGTTCGCGAATTCTTCCTTAATGCCAGCGACTAGGCAAAAGGACTCTGTCAGAGACGCCGGCAGCTTTGTGGTCCGTCGATGTGCAGCGGGAGCGAATGCTTCAAGCCCGGTCCGGTAGGTAGTGACCTAGAAGCCGACCAGCACGAAGCGCCGAGAGACCCGGCGATCGGCCTGACGGCGTGTAATTTCGCGGTTAAAGGGTTTCCAAATTTGGACCAGGTCGAGTTAAGCGAGGCCGAGACTAGCACCGTCGGCCGCGAACAGCCAGATCTCCAGAGCGAATTCAGCGGATGAGGCTCTGCCAGAAGCGTTGTCAAGGTGTTGCTCCTTCGTCGCCCGTCAGCAAAGTGTTTCGCAACCGGTAGTTTGGTCGGGTGCTGATCAACATGATCTCCGGAGTTCCCCCCAGACTTGCGAACGCATTGGTGAAAAATCATGGGATGAAAGAAGAAAATGCGAGTCAAGTGCTGTCAGTGACATTGGGCTGGGTTGTGCGCTCATCGTCAAAGCAGCGTCTATCCCAGGCCGAGGAGGGTAAGCTCTGGATGGTGCTGCACGTATGCTACCAGCAGTAATATCACGAGGCAATGGTGAGGATGGTCGGTAGCGATGACGATTCGAAGGTGTCCTCGAAGAAGCTGGGAGGCTAGTGTGACTTGGACAAGCCATGTTTCGGGGGTTAAGGCATTTTCGGTACTTGATTGTCTCGTTGTTGGGCGCTTGTTCTGCGAGAAAAGACATGGCCTGCGGCAGATGGTGTTACGGCTTCTGTGGTCTCGAGCGTTCAAGACCATGACCTGCCAACCGCTGCCTGCGATTAGTCTCGCTGTAGGATCAACCAGACACCAACCAGGCCGGGGTAAATGGCGCCGCAAACAAGCTGATTGAGCAGAAGCCGAATGTCGCAGCGCAGATGTCATCCAGCGGTGACAGAACCGAGCTCAAGCGCGGGCAGCGGAGACCCGCCGCGTTCCTGCATATCAAACGGTATCGAGTGCAGGACTCGGAGCGTGAACCAGTCGATCACAGGGGCGCTGGCAGCAGCACGGTATCAAGTGGTGGCATTTGCAGCTGTCAGCACCCTTTCTCGCCAGCCCTCAGTGGACAGATGGACAGACGGACTGGACACGGACAATCGGTCGTCAAAGGAGCCGCAAAGCCCGGGTGGACAGAACCCACAAGCAAGTGCGAAGATTCGAGGACGGGTGAGGGTCCGAGGGTTGAGACTTGGGACTTGAAAGGCGGGTATCGGATGTCCCCCGTCACGGGTACGACTCTTCAGCGCATCAGGCTGTCGTTTTTGTGCTGAGCATCTTCAGATTCCGGTCAGTCAGCGACCGCATCGGGCGAATGCATGCTGATCTCTGCCCGCTCACGCGGTGAAGGTGTGCTGGCGATGAAACGGCAGGAGAGGCGGGCGGGAAAGTGATAGGACGCCCCTGCATCCTCTCTGTGTCGACTTTGCTGTGGAATGTGAAGACGATGGGAGGGCGGTTCCATTTTGGTCGTGAAGGCGATTCGCATTCGCAGCCGGGGTCAGGTATGCGAGGCAAACTAAGACGTCAACCAGTTTGAATTCGAACTGTTCGGATAGCCCATAGGTATGGATTGCCATGATGAACCAGAACAGGTGCAACTGAAAGTCGACGACGACGTGGAAGGGACGATCCAAAGGTCTGGCCAAGTCTCCGCTCAGGCAAGGCAAGGCAAGCGGCAGCAGGCAGCGGGCAGCCTCAGGGCCTCGAGGCTTCAGGGCTGAACCTGAAGGGAAGGGAGACACTGAGAAAGGTTAGTTAAGGTAAGAGCACCCGCCGGAACGTGCCTCGAAGAGCGGGTCTGATTCAGGGGTTAGCGGGCGTGATGGCCAATCACCAGAGTCATGCCGTGGTGGTTGTCCAATTGGTGTGGTGGGATGCGTTGCAGGAACCAGCAACCAAGAGAGTCTAGAGAAGACCAAAAATCTCAAACCCTAGCCTCGATGGCAATCAGGGGGGCAGGGACCAACGGTTTCTGGGGCACCACTGCAAGGTGAGGTGCCTTACCTGGTAAGTACATTAGGTACTCCGTAGGCAGGTGGTGGATATCGTGAGAAGACACCGGGCCTTTTGCTTGTGGACTGGCGGGAGATCCTCTCTTGTTGCGTGCTTCCTGTCGTGTACTACTAGGTAGCGCGTTTTACTCCATCAGAGAGGACCTGTCCACGAGGTAGACCTTCCTTGCTGGCCCGGTAGATACTGAAAATGGAATGAGATGGATCTGCTCGAGGCACGTGCCGTCTACGGATACCGTTCCACCACCGTCTCCAACAGCACACGGTGCCATTTCGAGATGTTCAAACGGTGTCGCTCATCAGACAGCACCCGCGTATGCCAGAGCAGCCAGGCCGGGTCTCCCATCCTTCCCGTCATAGCCCTCCGCACTGCAACGAGGATCGCTGGTGGTGGTCACAGGTGTCTGTCCATCCGAATGTTCGAACAGCAGCATTCATTGGCAATGATTGCTGCTCTTATTGATTTCTCTCCATCGGACGCCCTGGACGAGTCGATTTAAAATTTGGCTCGTTCCGGACTAGCGTGGGTGCGACACGCCAGCCTGGTCCCGCTTCTTTTTTTCTGTGCTCCTTCCACAGTGGAAAGAAGGGCCCAGGCACGCTCCCACCTCACTGCTGACGGGATGCTTGGTGCTGCGGCTGGCCTTGCTGGCTGTCCCATCGCTGTTGCTCGTCTCGCTTCCCGTATTATCGGCCCCAGTCCACGTTCTCTGCGTCTCATTGAGTCTGGATCCCTTCTCTTGGTTTTGGGTTTCCACTTGCACGTTCATTTAATTAATGTCCACATCCACTATGCCGTGCGCACACTTTGTATATAGTGTAGAGATAGATGATCACAGAGGCTGATAGACCAGATGGAAAGGCATGCCTGGCCTACTGGGAAATTCGGCATCAAGGGAGGGAAATGCAGCTGGAATAGGGACAATACCTATGGCACCTTTGCAACGTACAGTAGCAACATACAGACACACTCTTCCATTGCTGCACCTCACACGCACGCCGGACGCACTCTCTGGCCTGCACAGCCTCCTACCTGACCTGACCTGGCCTTATTGCTACCTCCTTACGGATACATGGCAGCAGGCGATAGACACGCTGCACGCTGACCAGGCCCAGGGACCTGCAGCAGCCCTTGCAAAGTCTCCCACCTTCACTGTGACTGGATTGGCCCTGCACCTGCTCCTGCTCCTGCTCCCCGGTCTGCCAACTGCCAACCTGAGCCCAGGTCTCTCTCCTCGCTCTCCTCTTTTAATTCCATTGCCCTCCCCCCCGTCCATTCCTATCTCTGGACTCCTTTCAACCCATTCCCCGACAACGGTTTACGGCTGCCGTTCACTGTCGACTAGAGAGAGAAAGAGCGAGGAAGAAAGACATTGGTTGCCGCCCTCGTCGAGAACGAGTAGGACGCCTGCGCAACTGAGGCCGAACAATAACAAATACCCGCCAAACACGCCGCGTATCCTACGTAGCGTATTCGTAGCGCCGCCGACAAACACATTCTGCCTGGGCTTCCCTAACGACTGGACAGCTCAGCTTACCCCATCCTATCCTCAACACAGCAGTCGACGCGCGACTCGAAGCATAGAGACATCGGCCTGCAAGAAAAAATAATAGGGGCGGATTGCACCTCGACGCGCGATCGGGTACCACAAGCTCCAATCCAGCCCGCCCGTTAGTCGACCTTTTGGTTCCTCGATTAGTCGACCTGCCTACCGGTGAAAGTGCCTGGCTTGAGCTTTTCTTGCGATAAAAAAATCCACGCCGGCACCAACAGTCGACGCCACACCACGCCCTCTTCTTCGTTTGGTCTGCTGGTCCGGCTCACTTCTCCTGCCTCGCTTTCAACGCCGCCTGCTTCCTTCTTGGGCCAGCTAGTCGGTGCCCTTCATTTCGCACACTCGACTCGCTCGACCGACACCAGAGACACCAACAGCGCCCGCCCTGTTCTCTCCTCCCGCGCTGCGCCGTCGCCTCGCTGCCCCTTACAACTGTCGCCTGCTTTCCCGCCGCGCGCAGTTCGTTCCATCGGCTTGTCTCGTCTCGACTCGATTCGACTCGACTCTCGACCTCCGTCGTCTTTTCCCATCTTGCATCCTTTCTCATCCGATTCCTCACTCCTTCGACTTACTTTCTCCCTTTCCTGCCTTACCTTCACGACCGCACCACATTGCTGCTGTCTTTGACTCGTCGCCTTTCGACAACTTGACTCCGACCATTCATTCTCTTTTTCTTTCCTAGAAAAGAGGCTGCCTTGCTGGACAACCCTCTGAAACGATCGACTCGCATTCGAGATTACAGATTCTTCCCCGCCTTACCTACCACCTACCTTTACCTCATCTGATCCAGCCTTCCTTCGCTGCCTTCTTCAGCTCAGCTCAGCACTTCCGCTCCCTGACGCATTGAACGGCAAACCGTCCGACAACATCCCCGGCACTCTTTCTTTCATTTCGCCTACGAGCCCAACCACCAGTCACTCCTTTTTCGACGACTTGCATTCCCGCCAGCCACGACAACCCCCTTACGGCATCCGAATTACGTACAGCACGCTGCATCAGCACTGCCTCGCCAATTCTACAAAACCGTTTGCTACGATTATCCACGTCGCAGCGCCTTGAAGTTGCCAGGTTCAATCTTTGAATCGTCACTTCAATCGAGACCAATCCTCGATTCTTGCCTCGAGGCATCTAATTTCTGCACCCCACCAAACCCCGAACGTCTTCCTTATGCCCTCTTACGGTTCTCTGCATTCACCATCGTTGCGCAAAATGGAACAATCACGGGTTCAGTACGGGAGAAAGGGCATTAATCTGGGAAACATCATTGGTGATCCCTTCGCCCTAGCCACAGTCTCCATCTCCATGGTATGTTTGCGCTGCACAACTTCTGGTTTCAATTCGTGAACTTCTTGCTGACCCCTCACTAGCTTGCATGGATAATCGCATTCATCAGCTCCATCATCGCCACGACACAGGTCACGAATAGCACAGGATCCTTCCCCGCTTTCGCATGGTGGACCGTTGTCTACATGTTCTTCCTCATTGCCGGTGTCTTCGTCGTCGTCGCATCCGATACGACACAGACCTACCATGTCGCCCTCACGGGATACCTGGGCGCCGCCTTGGCTCTGAACTCGCTCACCATCCACTCTCTCATCTACTCCGCCAATGGAGCTCGCCAGGCCGCTGGAGCTGGTTTCATTCTGATGGCTATGGTTACCGTATGTTTCGTTGTTGCTGTGCACTAGAAGCTTTGCTAATCCGCGCGCAGATCGTCTGGATCTTCTACTTCGGCTCAGCCCCCTCCGCCAAGCCGCGCGCTTACCTCGACTCCTTCGCGCTCCAGAAGGAGTCTGGAAACAGGCAGATGATGTACGGCGGCGGCCGTCCCGAGACTTCCACCTCGGTGCAGCCTCCTCAAATGTACACTTCGGCGCAACTGAACGGATTCGAGAACCCATCCCCGGTCCAGGGCATTTCCACCCAGCCACGTGAGTCCGCCGTGGCACCAACATTCAGCACCCCCGGTGCCGGCCCCCAAAAGACTCCTGATCAGGAGGTGGTGCCACCAACCGAGTACCCTTACCGCGCGAAGGCCATCTACAGCTACGAGGCCAACCCCGACGATGCGAACGAGATTTCCTTCTCCAAGCACGAGATTCTGGAGGTCAGCGATGTGAGCGGAAGATGGTGGCAAGCACGCAAGGAAACTGGCGAGACGGGTATTGCGCCCAGCAACTACCTGATCCTGTTATGATGAGCTCACGAATTTCATTTCGCCGTTGGAGATGGGAGCAAAAAATGACCATATGGGACATGGGATGGTTTTCGCGCTCAATGCTTGTTGGAGTACATTAGGGTCTCTTGTCCGGGATAAAAACCGCCGCCTTGTTTTCGAGCCACGGGCGGCACTCGTATATCCGCCGAAACGGCCTCTTTTTTCTTCTTCTACTTGTTGTTTTTACTTCTACCCGCCCACTTACGCGTGCCGGCTTTCCAACCCCGTACTCCTAGTGTATGTTGCCGACGCGCGACGCAGAGGGGGCTGTGTCTTGTTTTTTTCTGCTTTCTGGGACGGGTTACGAGCAACGGGTCGGATCATTCGGATAGCTATGGTAGCTCGCAGGTGGGATACCCATGCATGTTGGTGTTCCCTTGTCGTTTACAAATGGCAATTGCACATATCCATATACAGTATTATTCGTGACTCTCCTCCATCATGCGATTACCTGCGAAATGTCTATCTAGACGAGAACAGCCTCTGCCTGTGGGCTCATGCTGTGCAAAGTACGTCTAGCTTGGTGATGGAGCCTCGCAAAATCAGGAGCTGAAAGAGTCTCACGAGAGATGTGGCTCGCCAACTTGAAACTCTCACGTCATGTACTCGGCGTCCGAGACCTTGTCCTTTCATCGGGCCGCATCTTTCGGAAGTCACAGACCAAATCCAGTTCGTCGGAACGGGTCTGGGGTAGCCTCTCCACCTTCGTCATCGGGTATCATTTTCATCGTTCCGCATGCGTCCTTCGTCTCCCCCACAAGCTCAAGATCCAGCTGAGGCACGACACCTGTGTCCCCCTTTTCAAGCCTTCTCCAACCTCTTCCTCAGCTCTCTCTCCTTTGACAAAACCTCCAGCTCCAGCCTCTCAACGCTGTACTCCAACCCTTCCCTCCTCTGCCTCACCGCCCTAGCCCGCAACGCCCGCTCCCCGTTGAGCGCCTTGCCCCTGCCTCCCACGCCCTTGCCCTTCTTCTTCTTCGCGTACCCGTCCTCGTCGTCTCCGTCCTTGGGCTGCGACAGCCGGCCCTGGAGCAGCTCGCAGCGCGCCTTGAGGGTCTCGATGCGGCGCTCGCGGCGGGCGATCTGGGCGTCTGCGCGGTCGAGCAGGAGGGCGATGTAGGGCCCGATCTCGTCGCGCAGGGAGGCCTCGGCGGCGGCGAGGGTGGGTTGCGGGATGAGCTCGAAGTGGCGCGTGGGGCGGAGGACGGAGGCGACGCGGGGCAGGTCGGAGACGCCCTGGTCGAGGGTCTCGACGGAGGATTGGAGGTAGGTGAGGGAGTTGCGGAGGGAGGCGACGCAGTCTGCGTACGTTGCTGCGTTTTGTGCGGCTGACATTTTTGGAGTTGCGTGTGTGTGTGCTGTGTCTGCTTTGTTGTTTTCGCCAGGAAGGTCTCCTCTTGCGTCGGGATGGTTTGTTTACTTTTCTAGCGGACGGGCCGCCCTGGCGGGGTCGTAGTGCGATTGATTGACGATGGAGAGTGTGTGTTCGCTCACGTCGGAGGGGAGGGAGTCGTGGCGCTGGCTGACACTGGTTGAGAAATGTTGCGCGTTGGTGCTTTTGGGGAGGATGTCGTGGTGATGACGGATGTGGTGTTGAGTGTTTTGGTGGCTTCCTCTTTGTTTTTGGAATCGGCGGGGTGGACCACTGCGAATGTCTCTTTCCCACGTTGTCTACCGGGCCCCACCATCTCAGGAACGGCTGGACATGGGTGTGCCTGACTATCGGTGCACGGGCCAGCCTGTCATCCACAGGTGAGGGAGGTGAGCTTCGGTGTGGGATGGGGATGGGGGGTCTTCGCCTGAGCCTAATCCGACATCCTTCTTGGCGGAATTTCATGCGTCCTGCTTCTGGAATAGAGGCTTCATGCATGGAGTTTCTTTCGCAAATGCATGGATCTGGCTGTTGGCGATGCTTCCCGGGGCGTCCGTCGTCTTCACCGCTTCTGCGGGCCTTGAAGTCTTACGATGTGATGAGCCAGGTAGGTAAGCAGCCTACCTTCATGGCATTGATCAGTCGAATCATCGTAGAATCATGTAAGCGAGACCGCCCCTTTCAGCTGTCATCAAGAAGCTCTCTGCCTAATGGCGCCGACAGCTGGTTCCCTCTGATTAGTTCAGCTCTTGCCAAGCGAAAGCCTCGCTCTGTATTCGGACAAGTCTGCTGACACCGTTTTGTCCGGATTGCGAAAAGGCCGTTGGGCAGTCAGCGACGGGACGTTGGAATTATCTCAACCTAAAGACCGACTGACACCCTGTTTTCTGTGTCAAATATTCAAGCTTAACGGTTATTTCGGTCCGACAAGTTGAGTTAAACATCGCATGCACGCCGGCTCCTTCGGCCGGTCGCATGGACCCAGCCAACGTTCTCGCCGCCGACCTTTCCTCCCTCTAGATGATTAGGTTGACTGTTGTCGTTCGGCAGCCGGCAACCTCCCCGTCGGCACCCTTCCCATTGCACTCACATCTCCTGCCCAATCATGTTTTCAATAAGGGGCTGCCACACAGAGCCGCATTGATGGGAAGACGTTGGACACATGCAAAAGGTGCTATGCATGGTCAGCCCGGAGGCTGCTTACTCCGCTGCACTTCGCGGTATCACGGACGGCGTCTGATGTTGGTGGGAAATGTTTTGAACGACACCCACCCGGTGAAACATGCGCAGGGACGAACATGCTGTGTTTGATGGGATTTGAGGAATACTACTTTAATCGCCTCCAACCCAGCAGTTCGGATCTTGCTCCACTACCTTCTCCTTTCCACATCACTTGTCTCTCTTGCGCCTTTAGTCTATTGGAGTCCTGTTCCTCTTTCTACGGCGTTTTTTCTTGCAAGATACCCCTACAATACCTAATTCAAAATGTTTATCGAGATGGTCAGACGTGCTGATGAGGTGCCTGCTGCCTCAAGCGTAAGTCTTGTTCTCCCCTCGCTGGGAAAGTATCCATGTCATGAAGCTTGAAGTTAACCCTCTACAGACACCTTCCCCAGCTGCTCCGTCTCACAACTCGGGCTCCGACATGCGCATGGGCGGCCCGGCGACGACAGCTATTGCCATTGTTGTGGCACTCCTCCTGCTCGTCGGCATCTCGTTGATCGCCTTTTCAGAGCACCGCAAGAAGAAGAAGGCTGATGCCGCAAGGAGGAACGGGCCAGATCTGGAGCGGTGGGACACAAGGCAGTCTGTGGCATCGTTTGATACCATCGATGAGATCAAGGAGCCGCAGCCTGTGGCGAGGAATACGCTTCAGGGGCGACGGTTCATGTTTCTTTCGAGGAGTCGCTGAGTGTGCAAGTTGCTAGGCTCATTGCCTTCCCAACACCAAGAGGCAGATGTCTCTTGGATTTACAAGCTATGGGGAGAATCATGCCTTAGAATTCGGGTTACATCAGCGTCCGAATAGGGTCGCTGGTATTTCGCGATGCACACTGTCGAATTGATGGTGATTGGCGTCAGCTCAGAATAGATGTATATTTGAATACATTCCAACTTTCTTTCATGCTGCGCGTCAAGTCCTTGTGTACAATTTCGCAGTTCAGGTGGATACTACTGCTATCTGGAGTGGTAGGATGAAGATTGACAGTAAGCCATACAGGAACTATGTAGCAAATGATAATGACAAGGATCCATCGGCAATGCATTGCTCGGCTCGGCTATCTGATCTCTTAGAGATTTCTTATGACAGATAATAAAGACGACACTTTTTACGTCTTAACCTAGCATAACGAAGTAAGTCATGTCAATTGAATGGAAGAAGCGAGGTTGATAGGATGTTGCAACAGTGGAACTGCGCATAATCTGTAAAGGTTCTGAATGTTACACCAACGAGTTTAAGACCCAAGGAGACGAATAAAACGAGCATTAGCTTGATTGCTGGTGATAGTTGCATGACACTGCTCATTTACCAAACCGGGCATTAAACACGACCTCGTTATCTAGCTAATCGATCTGTGCTCTGCTGATGCCCAACCCCGACAGGTAGCTAAACTCTAGCATTTTGATCTCTGAGTTTTGTATTGGCGTGTATTTAGTGCCTTAAGGTATGCCCACGTGATGAAGATCCCCCCACCGACTTATATCGGTCACTTTTTAGGTCCACGGATAAGTGTTCCAGTCCAAGAGTGCATCGCAGGAACAGGGTTTCGTGAAGCAAACCCCAGAACAAGGTTGCCGTAGATCAAGCGCGTCCGTAACTTCATTCGCGCATGGAATTTGCTCAGTGCTTCTCCATACGTCAGAGGAAACCAAGTTATCGTTCGACATAGCGTCTTCCGTCATTTGTGTGGGCTGATCGTACGACCGAGGGATTGTTTCGCTTTGCAAACCGAACTTTTACAGTGCACTGGAAATGTTTCTTGGGGGAGGTTTGTTTCCAGGTGCAGACTGCGGCGTCGGCAAAAGAAGTCTGGACAACTGACTGCTGCTTCCAGTGTTGCCTGTGCTTGAACCGATCTCATTGTCAGTGTTCATGAGGTATCCTGGGAGATTGGAGTTACGAAAGCGGGCACAAGCCATTTCTATGTTGCTCCTTTGTAAATTGCCATCAACAAATGACTGAAGTAGCCTCCAAAATCTTTCACCCGGTTTCGAGCTGATATCAAAGCCAGCGCATCGGCAGATCTTACTACTCAGATCATGCACAAGACTTTGACACCTCTCAAAATCATCGGCAAAAGCCCGCTTCACCTCATCAAGCTCGACCACAGGCTCGAATTCTACTGCTTGTTAGCCGCTAAAGGGTCGTTGGGAAATTCAACATACCTTCAGGAAGAATCCTATCATCTTCAGGAAATAAAACCTTCCAAAGCTTTGACCAGTCTAATACCTGTGTCCGCGATTTTCGATCCGCCAATTTGATTTCGATTTCCGTAGTGATACCATCTTCGGGGTCATGATGGGCGCTATTGTAAGGTCCCTGCGCATCACGCGTCGCGCACATCCGATCGAGTGACACTCGAAGATGATCATCAAGGGCTTTGGACGTCGGAAAGTTTTCTTGGCATCGCCGGCAAACCAATGGCTTTGCTGACGCTTTTCTGTGGAATAATCCAACATGGCGTCTTTTTGCAGTATCAGAAGTGTCTATGTATCTTGTCAATTTTGAAAATGACTTACTTGACCAAAGATATTGAATCAAACGCAACAAGCGCGCAGCTTTGGTGTTCACGAACATTGAACGTTATCGGGTTGCGCTTTCGATAGGGGCAAGTGTAGCGCCCCTTAGTTTTGCCTTTATTGCGCTTCTTCGGCCCATTCTCCGAGCCGTTGCCGTCATTCCTCTCATCATTATTATCGTCTCTCTTTCGCGAGAGGCTGCCTGATGCATCTGACCGCCGTCGCTTTCTATCCCTGTCGATACCGGAGTGTCCACCATCTGGGAGGTGAGAACTACCACTGGCCTCTTGCTCGATGTTTGAGTCTTTTGAATGATCGTTGGAACCATTGTTGGCAACTTGACAATGACCTTCCGTTAAACCGGAAGAATTCTTACGTGGAAGTAAAGCAATGACCTCAAGTTCATTTAGGCACCTTCGTACGCTTTGCCATGCCTCTTCAGGACGGAAAACCTGACTGATAGATATGTTGAAAGCACCACACATATCGTCGATTGAAGGATTGTTGTCGCGAATCGAGGCGGTAGAGGAGTTCGCAGTTTCCTCACTTTGCTCAATCTTTACCATCATTGAGGGCTGTTTGAGTGTTGAACGCCTATCATGGTTTCAGTGTGATACTTGGATACCAAAGAATAAACCGGTATTCAAAGATGACTTACTCGTCCTCATATGTCTGAGTCCGCTTCTTCACCACTTCTATCTTACCAAGACTTTCTTGTTGTTTCCATTTCATCTTGCTGAACTCCTTGTCCTGTTCCTCTTCTAGAACATCGCGCAGCCGCTTGATGACCCTCTGACTCTTTCCGTCTCTCGCATGACAGTTGATCACCGAGTTGACATGCGACTCTTCGTAACACTCGTCGAGACTGGTCAAGCCTATTCTGTCTATTCCCAGAACCTGTTCTTCATATCTGGTAAAATCCGTCCTCCCGGACTCACTGAGACCAGTCCCCCGCCTAGCTGGTAAGGCTGGTAAGCCAGACCAACCCCACTCATCCAATACGGATGAGCGCAGTTTTGCTTCCGCTTGGCCCGACAGCCAGGCAAAGCATGCTTCCAAATGTGCATAGGTCGCAGAGTCGTTGCCTGGTTTTTGAATCTCATAGGCCAAGGTTCTGAGGGGTGTCCGGCCATTTTTATCTCTTGCGTGGACGTTGGCACCTTTGAGAACCAGCGCCATCATCGCTAGCTTTCTGCCATGTCGGACCGCTACATGCAGAGCTGTTTCGCCAGTACGATTTCGGGCCTGTATGGCGGCCCCTGACTCGAGAATCTGGTCAATAATATTGATTGAGGTTTTCCGATCATAATCCTCCGACAGATGCGTAACGAAATGCATTAATACAGTATTTCCAGCTGCATCATACGCATTGACATTGACTCCAATTCCTATCAGATCAAGCACGACGTCTTCTCTCTGTTTGTAAAACTTTGCCAAGGAGTCAAGCTCCTTTTGCTTTTGAGTAGACTTCTCGCCTACTTGACTATTGGTCGCCAATAGGTCTGGATGTTCCGCCGAAAGATTGGGTATGTTGTTGAATGCCAAGAGCGAGTCTTGAGAAAGAACAACGGAGGCGATGCAGTGCAGGGCGTTTCTACCGCCGTCATGCTCAGCCTTGTTGTCGTGATAGGCGCGGTTGATAGTGTGCAGCAATTGGGCCTGGTTTTCGATCACCAAGGCCATGTCGATCTTGTTCTTTGGGCTCTGGGATGTTGTCTGCGCTCGAATTTCTCCCGGTATCACACCAAACGCATCTCTTGTCATATAGGCATGACGATCAAACGGCTCCATCAACTCAGAAAGTGTTTTCTGGTTTGATATCGACTCAGTCATCAGATGAAAAACGCTTCTACCGTAGACGTCTTTCGAGAACACATTAAACTTGTCGGGACCGTCATCGAAAGCGAGATGGCGAAGCAGCACACGAAGGTAAATCGCGTCGCCCAAATACCATTCTTCGGCGAGACAGTGGAGAAATGTCTCGCCGGAGGTATTGAGACACCGGGCCAGTTCATGATGTTCCATCAACGCCCTAAGAAGGAGCATTGGATGCGCTCGGGCGGCCAAAAAGTGCAGTATTGTGTTTCCAAAGCAATCGCAGTAGGTGAGATCGTTTTTGAAGATTGGCCCAAACCTTAGAATCCTTTCTGACTGGGTTAAAAGTCCATTGGGAGTAGCCCATATGAGTCGCTTGTCAATGTCTTTCTCATACATGCTGCACAAGCAGTCGTGGTAGTCGTGAGCTTCTGTGCCTTCCATGCATATCCCGTGGTCTTTCCAAAAAAAGATCAATCACAAGCATATCAGAAGCCATAATTGACCTGTGTGTACGCCGAGCACAAGCATCAGCTTTATCATTTTCAAACTTGAGAACATCCAGAGCTGAACCGTCGTGTGCATCTGAAGACTTGATCGTGTCATCCATGGATAGTTCCCTGAGAATGAACTCGAGTTCAATCCCACCTTGCCTATGCATCCCGTAGTTTAACTGAAGAAGTTCTTGCGTTCTCGTCGGGATCGTTTGCGTCTTGGGGGTGACAGTTTGCAGCGACTTCGTACCCTCGTCTTCAAGCTTCATTCGAGGCAAGAGTGAAGGGGCCCGACGCGGGAAATATTCAGGTGACTTGGCCGCGTCTTCGTCCTTAGGAAGGTCTAAGTTGCCCTCTTGCACTGCGAAAAGTCGCCTGTGTAGCATTTTAAGTCGTCTTTCAGCATCTCGTCGGCTCCGAGGCTGTAGTCATCCGGGGTTCTCGTCTACGTGTAGCATCGCGTTGAGCTTGTTTTGTGCAAGATCGTTGCTTCTGATGAATGGAACACTTGATTGAGAACTCTGTGGCAAAGCCCTGATTTATGGGGGGTACGTACGGTTTGAATCCATCCTTGCCTCGTAAGATCTCTCATATCGTAGGAATTGAAAGTGTCGTGTAAAGGTAAAGCCTCGCGAGCTTCCGTTCAAGCGAAACTGTCCAAGATGATTTGACACGACCGGATGTTGATCCCACTTCGGTTGGCGAGCTTGATTTGAGTGTGCTGAGACTACCTGATGAAGGATCACCTTCTTGACCCACGGCGTCATCTTTCAAGTCTGAATGATGGGTTCGTTCCCGACGTTCGGACAAAGGATAAGAGAACACGTTCGTCATGGCACTTAACACACGCAGCGCTCTGAAATGAATGGTTCTATGAAAATGGTCACAATCTTGGGGAGATTGAATTTTTTGGGCGGAGGAGTGACTGATTTTGTTAGAAGCAGGCCGTGGAAAGATGCCTAACTATCAGGTGGCTGTGTCCCAAGCCAATCGGCCAATGTTTAAAGGTGGGATTGCCGGAGGTTGGCACAGCTGAGCCAACGATATCACGGCATGTTCTGCGGGCGATCGAAGCGACTCTTGATTTGATTGGTTGGTACACATCAGAATGAAAACATGCGCATTTTGTATTTGTGAAATTCCAATTCCTCATCTTCTACCCTAGGCATGAATGAAAGGCACTGCTTGCAACACCAAACACATCGCAAGGAGTGCCTCTGACGCCCATTTACCGACGCAGAGAAGCATGTTTTCGCAACTTAAATATTAGATGAAAGTTCGAAAAAGAATGGCGGCACAGTTGACAGGGCCTCATTTGGGAGGGTTTCCCTTACTTTTCGTGATCGTTACAAAGGGGCAAAAGCTGGAGAGGCAAATTAACAGGGGTGAATGATTTGCTCACTAGGGGAAAGTCGCTAGAAGATTGTTGACTACTTCGTAAGCTGAGCTTTATCGTTTCGTGACTCAAGAGCGAAAAGTCTGAAGTGGCACAGATCTCCCAGAGGTTTACCAGCCGAACGGTTGCTTTTGGCTGTTTGGGCGGAAGACTGCGTGTGGAAGGAAGGTAGCTATTATTTCGCTCTTATAATCTTGCTAAAAAACATCATTTTCGTCTCTCAATCATCTTCACTATCTGTCTTCGTCCATTAATAACACCCGCTCGAATGGAAAACCCCGTCTCTGAGTTCCGGAGCTGTTGGTGGGGTCATTGGGATGACTTGCCTCGTGATTTTGAGGGAAAAGTTTTGAACACGAAAGTGGAGGACATAACGAACAAACTTGACTATTTAAAGCAAGAGTGACAAGATAAGGACTCCCTGACAGACAGACTGTTATTGTGCAATTAGAAGTACATTTTCCAAACTTCAAAACCCCTCGACAGTTTTGATGGAATGACTGCCTCAGGCTGGAAGCTGCTCCATCTGATAATTCTGCCCCTTGAAGTCCTTGAAGTCAACATCTCTATCAGGATAGTGCCCCGCATCAAGGAAGAACTCAATCATTCCCGTTCTTTCACCCCAAGTCTCCGTGGCGAAAGCGCGAATCAAGTCCGTACCGTTGAGTAGGGTGCTAGACGTCCACAGCTTGCCATCCCGGGCCCAGCGCTTGTCAACCCAATTGACCACCGGCACAGTCTTCTTCATCAAATCGAACATCATACGAGGACATGTGGATGTCTTGCCAGCGAGGATGCCAGCCTCAAGCAGAGGCACCATGCCGCCGCAGATGGTGAGGAATGCGCTGCACTGCTCAAAAGTCTTGCGGATGAAGTCAATCTCGGCGGGGCTTGTCTTGTACTTGAAGTCATGAGCACCCATGAGAGCAATGTCAAGCGGCGGGCAAGACTCAAAGGAGTCCTTCACATTGTTAGCTGGATTGCGACGACATCTGGTGGGGCTCGCTCGGACTTACAGTGGGCAGGATCTGAGCATTGCTCGCCAGTTTAGCCGGCTTGCCATCTTCAGTGACCCAGTGCAACTCAAATTCGAGTCCGTTGTCCATCGTATTCTCAGGAATGTTCATAGCGGCTGCAGTCTCCTTGTCCCCGCTCCACTGGAAGCAGTGGAAGAATTCGAAGGGAGCTACATCGAGCATCTCAGTGATGCTGTGGCCACGTCAGTTGATTCCAGACAAAGGAACTTGAACTCATACCCCTTGGTCAAGATTACTCCGGCGTGGATCTTGCGGTTTGGCTTGCTGAGGTCGAAAGACATGATGGGCAGACGTGATGGGTTTTCTGGAGAGGGTGTGGTGAATGAGTTGAGTTGCTGATGGTGATGCCGTTTTTGAAATACGCATTCCCCAGCAGCCTTATATGTATTTTGAACTAATGCGGACGCAAACTGTCGGCTGTCAAACCTCCACGAACTCTCGTCCTTGAATCCGATGTTGTAAGTCAAGTTCCGAGTCGGATCGTGACACGGACGCTACATCCGAGTGGGTCCGGAGGTTAAAGGTCGGTGCCGGGATTAGCTTCCCCCAAAAACGGCGCTGGCGAACGGTGGGCCCGAGCGTAGATCAGAACTAGTTTTGGGACACTTGATCGGATCTTAGTTCACATCCGGCTCTCAGCGGAACTTGCGGTTAGCCGCCGGGAGGTTGGTTGACGCCTGCTACTCAATAGAACTCCGTCGGTTACAACCGTGCATAGTTTCAATCACCTCGGTACGGATTCAGCGTGTCCATCGGTAACTGGATGCGCAGTCAAATCTATCAAAAGGGTTGTAAACAAGTATCTTACTTGATAAGCTGTATTAAGAAAAAGCAGAGATCGTTGCAGTGATTTGTGTAGTCATGCAGAACACGTCTCTGGGTGGAACACGCTGCTGCAAGTTCCTTCTCTTTTATTTCACTTGTCAGTTTCAGCAAAATCCAACCATGGATGGCCCAGGACAGCCCCATCAGTCACCCGCTTTGAGGGATCATACCCAAAAATATTGAGTAGCAGGTCAAACAATGCCGTCACCTCATCCTCCGGAATCCTGGATCCAAAGCTCGTATGGAACCTCCGTATAGGCGGCAAAGCACTTCCCCGCAACGCACACAGCCGTGGACTTCCACAGCATTGCCATGTATTCATCAGAAAAGGGTTCCATGGCTGGCAAGTCGTCTTCTGTCGGCTTCCCATCCTATTCAAACCGTGTATGCTTCCACTTTTCAGGCATTTCGCCCCTTGTCGAGACAATATTTCCCAAGATAACCTGCCGACCGAAATCATCACTGTCGAAAAGGAGATCGTCTCCACAGAGAGCACCAAAAATCATGCAACCAAAGGCCCAGACATCGCAAGCGGTATTTATCTGATGTCCAACAGCGATTTTAGGCGCGAGATACATCGCTGGTGTTTCCGGTTATCTTGGCGGCGTTGTTGTGGTGATTGATTGGACAAAGTCTGCAATACATACCTTTTCGCTAAGCAAGTCTACAGCATAAGTGATCGTGTCCAAAGTCTTGACGATGTGGCCGGGAGCGTGAGGCACCGGCGGCTCATCCGAGTATTGACGGATAGATTTTGTTCGTGGATTTCCGAGCAATCAAAGGACATCTTCTTGTGAATAGGGATGAAGACCCTCATTTAGGCGCAATGTAATGTTGTGTGCCGTGAAGTCTAGCAAAGATATCACGTCTGTTCCATGGATAAATTGATTGTTGGTATGCACTCGCCCCAATTGCACAGACTGTTCTTGTGACGAACTGCAAGGGCCTCCGCTCCTTGCCTCATTACTCGGTTAACAAAATCCTGGTTGATTCTTGAGTAAATGCCGTTGAAAAACGAGACAAATCTGAGCCCAAGACCGGATACACTATACGGAGACGCCTCTCATTTGGTCCACTGACTCAAGGTAATAGATCTACTTCAATATCCCTTTTAAAAGGCAAGAAGCTAGGTAAGTTTCCTATAACGCTGAGACTATGTCTTTTATAATTTTAGTGTAGTGTCTGCTACTAGTTCTGCTCTTGTCGTCTCTATTTCGAAAGTCCTCCTCTGCGTCGCCTAGACTCTTTGCCCGCATTTCCTCAGCTTGTACATTCCTCACACGGCACAGATGTGTCTCTATGAAAGTCGATGCTAATACTACAGTTTAAAGTCTCTAGGAGTTTTAAAACGAAGAAATACACCTGCTATTTAACGTGCTTAGCATAGTAGAGAGGCAGCAACGATAAAAGCTAGCATATCAAACTGCTATGCTAGCGTCTTACAGTCAAATCGAAAGGCTTCGTACTGAAGCTACTTACATTTCCTGTTCGCTGACTTGAGGACATGCCAGAGTAACGAAATCACCTCTACTTCTTCCAAGTCACAACTGAGCTTCATCCAAACGTTGGACAAGAACAGCTCGAAACGCAACTGACCTCATCTCGAGAACAGTCATCGTTTAACGAGGCAGGTGCGAATGTCTTCCATCGCACCTTCCCTCGACGCCCGTCAACAGTTCTGTGACCCTTCACGAGCTGACACTCAAACCTGATCATCACCAACTTCATCCCAACTCAAGCAACTCATTCACTCAACCACAACCTTCCAGCCTACCTTCCAGTTCACCACAACGTCTCGATCACCAACTACCTTCTCACCTCCATAAGAGCATACAACTCTCCACCCAATAACCAAACACCACGTATCCTTCTCTCAATCCCACCAAACCTCCCTCGCCATCGCCACAATGTGCACAATCCACATCCTCAAATGCCCCTCCTGCAACGCCATCACCTCCACCAACCGCCACACCTGCCCACTCACGCCCACCGCCCAAGTCTGCCACTTAAACCACACAAACTCCATCACGACCTACATACTCCCAGGCAGCTGCATGCCCTGCCTGACGCGCGTCGGACCCTACCACGCCCTCCCCGCCGGCGCCCCCTTCGTCGTCCCGCCATGGCAACGGAGCAGCTTCTCCCACGACAGCCTGGTCAGCACTACGCGACGATGCGAGCGGTACCTCGCCAGCCTACGGATGCTCCGGAAGAGAGTTGAGACACATGCGAGAAGGTTGTCGTCGGGTCTGGAAGGATCTTTCCAACGGGGCCGAGGAAGCAGCAGCGGCGGCGATGATGGTGGTGAATCACACGGCGGAGCCCGGAGGCGGTGTCATGTCTGGAGATGGACCATTGAAGTTATTCCTCGCGAAGGACGTAGTCAGAGAGAATCGAATCGCAGCTTCGGCTGACGGAATATCCGCCACTGCTTTCGTGATGAAGTGACGCGGCTCTTTGCCAGTTGTTGCTAAAGAAACATTGCGAAACTTGATAGGTGTT
This sequence comes from Colletotrichum chrysophilum, assembly GCF_026319265.1. Taxonomy (NCBI): domain Eukaryota; kingdom Fungi; phylum Ascomycota; class Sordariomycetes; order Glomerellales; family Glomerellaceae; genus Colletotrichum; species Colletotrichum chrysophilum. Next base: position 244,142 of record NW_026517305.1, on the reverse strand, counting down.
GTTCTATTATAAATGTTTTGCCATCGAATGGAGACTACCTAGCTACGGCGGAGTCATTGGGCTAAACTTGCCTAGGAGAAGAATGAAGCCTGTCCCAGTTGGTGAGAGATAAGGCCTGTAACATATGTGCACGATATCCAAATTGAGAGATGGCCCAGCCTCAGTATCCGTTCATGCAGTTGAACATCACCGGCAGGCAAAATGTGGCCATTCAACGTCATGGGAGCATGGATAGAACGGTTTGGCCGATACCGAGGCCTGCAAGTTGGAAGACAAAGTACGAGGCTGTACTTGTACACCGTAGTACATCGTGGAGGTATCGCTCGGGCCGCTCTGCCGCTGAGTTGAGATAGAATAAGCAATGCCATGCGGAGAACCGTCAAAACCATTGTTCGTTGTCAAAACTAACTCAGGACCCCTCACTTACGGCTGGCAAAAGTCACTGACGATGATCGCATGCATGTCAGGAACCGAAATCGGGGTTGTTGCAGCCCCGGCGCGTCTTGTCTGACGCAAACCCAAAACCCCGCCCCACCCGATCCCCAAATTGCTGGAATCTTCGCGAAACACCCGGCCGAGTGCCATCGCTCCCGATTCAATCAGGCGACAACGGCAAACGATTATCGTGAAATCTGCATTTTTGGTCACTGATGATCCTCGTGGTGAGGTGCGCCCACTGATTAGCACGGAAGACGTGCGTAGCCGTCGGCCGTAAGATGGCTTCCGGCCGGAGCACTTGTAGCGGAGTGGTGCAATACCACCGGTTGGACGAATGTGCGAATGCCCTCAAACCTTGGAAGCGTCGGAGGGGGCTATGCAGCTGCCGCAGGGGCAAAGGGTGGCATGCGACCATCAAAATTTTATTGCGATACCATCGCCGTGCGTTACCCCAAGCGGCAAGGATCAGCACGGTTTGCCCGAAACTCTCACCTCTAGAATCATCTAGACGAGTCGCAAAAAGATTGGCTTATTCAGTGGTCACCGTCGCTGAGGCTTCCGTGGGATGGCAGACGGTGTCTCCAAGAAGGGCACTGATTTTCATGCGAGGCCGTCGGGACGGAGCCAGCTCCGAGACACGGACCATTGATATCTGCTGCTGTCGGTAGGATGACTGGGATCCGGGAGCCCGTGTTGAGGTGTCGCCGGTACGGACAAAGCGGCGTTGTGTCGTAGAGCGGCACAGGAGAGAATTGCCCGGCATCCAGTATTCCTAGAACGCCGCTGGTCAAAAGCCAAGGCACATGGTCGCGGCCCAACATGAGAAAGGATGAGGATGCAGCAAAAACTCCTTGCGTTGCAGGAGACCAAAGCCCCCTTTTGTTGTGTAGGCGGGGTTCGGTGTGGGGCCAGAGCCAACTGTCGGTTATCAGAACAACACACACAGACAGAATTACATGCAGAAACTGATGGCTGTATCTCGAAAACTTCAGCACGACTCGGGCGTGAGGCCCATGGGCGTATTCGGCCGGGGTGTGTCGTTGTAGTCAAAACACGGCCGGGACGGCTGGGACGATAAAACTCAATCTCGTTGGGTGTCGACAGCGGGTATGCGAGCCGTGACGGTCAGATTCGTGTGCCCACTGCCATCCATGATGACGTGAGTCGAGACGAGGAGCTGACGGCGGAGGTGTTTCTCCAGGGAAGATGATGATGGACCGGGTGCGAGGGTCGAGCTGGCGGGGAGGATGCCGGGGTATTTGGACCATTTTCGTTAAGCGGTTGTAGCACGCAAGAAGATGCTGAACTGCGATACCCTGCTCATACTGCCTGCCCGCTTCGCTGCAGCGGTTGCATCTCGTTTGAACGTCGATACTCCGTATCTTGAACCCAAATCGTTATCCGCCCTTCTGGGACCACCGGAGGCCCTCCGGTCACGTTCACCAGCTTGATTGGAATACCCACTCGGGGCCTCATCAGCTATCTCCCATCATTATGTTGGGCCCTTGTTAGATCCCTGCGTGAAAGGCCAAAATCCGCCGAATCTGGTCGGAAGGGACCCTTATCCGCCACGTTGACCCTCGTGGTGACCTACAACCACCTAGTGGTATCTGAAGCGGACGGAATGCTTCAAAATGCAGTGCGGGATTACGAAGCTTGCAGCAAAGAAATGCACACCGTAACATGGCATTGGTGACGGCCGCCATGCCGAGGCGTTCTTCCGACGAATTTCACAATCTAGGCCAATATGCGACTGGCTGCAATCTGATGCCGAGCTGCTGACCGCCAAGCACAGTGTGGACGAGGCATTGCACAGAAGTGTTCTCCACGGATGCGCGTAACCAATGACACAGCGATTCGGGAGCTAGGTGTTGATGAAGCACCAATGAATCGTGGTTGGGACGGAACAGCGTGGGGAGGTTTCTCCAGGAAGCGGCGGGATCCCTGACTGAGGGTCTTGTGAGGGAGATCGCAGAGTTTGACGGGCCACAATCACGGCAACTGTGGCTGCCGGGCTCGTCCAATGGCTGCAGTGCGCATGGCCTCAGCGACCGTCGTGCGCCAGCTGCCACATACGCGGGCAGTAGCCAGGAAATGAGCCTCAAGTTGGTGGGGGCCAATGGGAGGTGATTCGCCACCAAGGCTGCTTTAGCTTCCTCCTGGCGGGAGGCCAAGAGGGCATTCCCGTCCAGGGCCGCCACATGGTCCAGACGCGCCCATTTTGCTTTCTCGAAGCCACCAGAAGTTTCGTGCACTTTGTGGCCTGTAGCTCTCTCTCCTTGTTTGACGTTGATGTGAATATTCATGTTCCTCAGGCGAGGGACTCCCAGCACGACTGCCTTGTGCAGCCCCACGCCATTTGCGTCAATGGCATGGTGCCTTCATTGTTGGCTGTGTTGGGAACGCCCGATGAAGCTGGACTCGCTCCTCTTGACGTCGTCACATGCCGAGTAGAGGCCAACATGATCCAATTGAGGCGGTGACGGTTCGAGAACTTTGTGATTTTGTTCTTGTCGGAAAATTTGAGCTTCAGGTCCTGACTCCAACCGTGCCAGGAGGGGCTCGTTGTTGCCATCCCTCGGAGCTGAAGCTGTGGTGTAGCTTGTGGTTGTCTATGACGTGGTGTTTGCACCTACAGACTGGGTTGGCTCATGAGGAAGCGACAGGGCAGGGGGAGGGAGCTGACGGATTGACAGGCGAAATGCGACAAGGCGGTAGGATAGGCTGGTACATCGAAGGCCGCGCGGGCCGGATGGGATTTTCGGGTTGAATTGCGATATCGAGCTCGTCGTCGTGTGTTCTCCGCCACTTTTTTGCCCTGATGCCCTGTCTCCCTGCCCTGGCGGCCCGGAGCTAATCGTCCTGAACTGACGAAGGTAAGCCCTTTTTTTTTCTCCGACACGGGGATTGGAACCTCAAAACGGAGTGCCCCGGGGGTCGGAAACCGAGCAGAGGAGCACGACTCGTCTGTGAATGGGCCTTGCTGAGAGGGCAGGAGGATAATAGCAAGCGGACAGAGCGAAGCGACAAGTTTCGACCCCGCTGGCGTTGTTGGTTGACGGGGAAAGCTGTCGAAGACGTGCGGTGAAGTATGATGAGAACGAAGACAGGACCTCAAGGTGGAGGGAAGGTTGACCGGACGAGGCGTGGCGGGCAAGCAGGGTGAGGTAAGGAAGGCCGGGAACAGTCAGGCACGGCACGCGGAAGCTGATCAGATGGGAATCTCGGGGTGGGCAGTTGCGGGATACGTACTCCGCAGTTGAGAGGAAGAGGAAGGCGCGACGGACGAATATGGCACATGTACCTGCTACTTTCGCATTGAATCCCTGTTGGACCCTTCCTTCCATTCTACAAGTACGGCACGGCTGGCTTCTTTCCTCGGGCAGGCGATGGGTAGCCCAACCGTGCCTTCCCTCTGTTGCCATCACAATTGCTTCGTGGGCAAGACCGAGGCGGGCTGGTTCCTTTCTCCAATTGGGAAAGAACAATGCAACGATCCCGACACGGTACATGCTTAGCTGACGGCAAGCGCAATGGAAGGTGCCCTCATGGCAAGACCATTGTTCCGGGCAAATACAATAGGCAGTAGCGTTGAACCGGCGCATCTCATTCTTTCCTTCCCGTCAGTAAGGTAGCGCCACCTGCACCTGCCACCCATTCATGGCACCGAGTGACACCACTCTCCACACGCTTGACACTGGCCACGGAACGGCAGCAGCACCTCACCCCAACTGCACTGCGAAAAACGGGTGGCTTGTCCTCTGCTTGACGGTGGATTCCGTTCGAGTTCGACAGAGAAATAAAAGCGGGTTTCGTTCGGTAGTGCCACGCAGTGCTCCATGCGGCCCCGTAAGCGCTGCCTTGCCGCTCGGGCCTATCACAGGGGAACAAGGAGCATTTGCTCCGGTAGGGCCCCCAAGGCTCCAAATGGGGACTTCCCGGCCTTCGTCTTCTGCTTCAAGCTGTTGGAGTTGGAGAGCTGCCCCATCAAATAACTTCCCTGAGCCCGCCCTCCAGTCCCTCCGGTCCCTCCACTCGGTGCCCTCACCAGCTCAGTTCCCCTCCTGTTGGAGAGCATTGGGCAATTGGAGGCCACTGATTGTGGCTTTGCTCTGTGTACCCGTAGGAACCTTACCTCTCCTGGTGGGTGGTGGTGGTGGTGGTGGTGGCCAGTCCAGGCCTTCCCTGAGTCCCTGAGTCCCTGAGTCCCTGATTCCCTCCCAAGCCCAGCCTGGAATCCCTCAGTCCCTGGGCCTGGGGATTGCAGATGGGGGATGGGGGAATTCTGCCCTTCTCTACCTTACCTCGGGACCGTACCTACTCACTGCTGTTCGACACACCTAACACTGTTGTACCCTGTCTGTCCTTGCCTTTTGCCTGACTAAACTCACTGTTACTCCATGTACTCTGTACCTTGAGTACCTCGTGCTGTCCCTCCCGTACCCTCTACCTTCTTACCTGGCCTGTCCATCCGGCTTGAAGGGAGGGGAGTCGCGGACTGGGATTGTCGTAAAAAAGAATGGGATATGGGACGCACCAAAATATATACCCAACTAGACAAATCAAAATTCTTATTCATCAGTCTCTTTAGACTCTGCCTCGCTCTCTGTCGCTCTGTTCCGCGCCGTTGCGTTGGCTTGTTATCCACCTCACTGCTCTCTCTCTCTCTCGCTCACCCTCAACTCTTCCTCTCTGCCCTGCCCCCTCGGAAAGCCCCTTCCTTAGACCCTTCCCGTCACTTCACGTCGTTTCGAGTCGCCTTGGGTCCCTTTTACCTTTCTCCCATCCTTTCCCCCTTCTTTTCCCTTCCCTCACTTTTCGCCCCTATCACCTCTCTCTTTTTCCCTTGGTTTTTAACCACCCCGCCGCTACCCCCTAGCCCTCCCGGAAGCCCGTTGCTCATACGTACGCTTGGCCCAGGCTTTCTTCAGTGGCTCACGCCTCACCACACACACCCTTGAACCCCCCCTCGTCCAACGTCAACGGTCCCCCCCAGTCCGCATCTACCAACCAAAAAAAGATCCTCCGGCACCCTCGTCACAACGTCTGTCGTTAAAAACGCTCCGGCCCTGGCAAGGGTCCCTGTGGAACCGACCGTGTGGCGATTCTTTCACAAATTCTGCAGTCCCATTGGATGACCGGCATATTCGCCGGGGGGCAGCAGCCACATCTGCTCTTTATATCAGCCACACTTGGGCCGCCAGTCTGGCACAACAGTCGCCAGCAGCAACAGCAGCAGCAGCAGCAGCAGCACCAAGCCCGGTGGTCCCTCCGCCTATTGTCATCCGCTTTGTTGTCCATTGCCTTGACGAGGAATAGTAACACTTCCATGTTGCCCTCTTCCGAGCACACAGAACGACTACCCGCGTTTTCATCACCTTCACCACGTACTACCATCACCGAAAAACGACGCTTTCCTAGAAGCGCGAAATCTTTTTCATTCGGCTTTCATGTGCGTTGAGCACAAGTCTGTTTGTCCAGTCTGTCGGAGACTATACCTCGTCTATGTCGCCTTCTGCCACGAGTACCATCCTCCCCTTCTGGAGTGTCCCAAGGGTCTTGTAGTTCGCCCAATGCAGATGCTCGACGGTCGATGTCCAAGTCCTGTCTGTCCAAATAGCCGAGTGGGAGGCTGTCTGGTCATTTAGACAACTACCCCTGGACGACAAGAAACTAAAAGTAAGCAACCCTGAGTCTTTGTCAAAATCACCGGGAGAAATGTCCCAAATTTTGGTAAAACTAACCTCATTTACAGCTTCTGACCGTTATTGTCCACTTCTACCACCTGGTCGATGCCTTCATACTGTGGAAGGTCCAGGTTGTATTTTTCAGCAATACCTGGCGAAACGAATCTGCTCCCAAGGTTAGCCTGCGAAAAGTTTCCTAGTTTTCGGGGTTCTCAAGCGGGGACATGCCTTCCTCCGACAAAGTGTCGTCCTTTGAAATGCTTCACCAAAGGCTTAGGTGCTGTCAGGCTGACGAGTACCTCAGGGTGAAAAGAGCTGCCGAGGCCAGACGATGGCGGGCCATCCTCGATATTCCATGATGATGGGGCGTCAACTGAAGTTACGGGCAGTTTCGTCTCCTCGAGCGCCTTGATCACCGCCGGGAAGGGCTCCCGGACCTCGCCAGAGAAGCTGAATCCTGAGATCACGACGTTAGGCGCGCGGAACGACAGCCAACAGTAGAAAGAGCACTTCTTGAACGAACCGAAGATGGCATCCACGATATGGTCCGTCGACTTTAGGGCCGTGGGAAAGTCGTCCACAAATGGGACGTTCAAGTCCTCCAGCTGCTGCGCCAGTCGCTGAGAAAACGATTAGCCCCAATTCGATGTACGGCAAGCCCCCCGACAGAACGTTTCTGGGGAATTCGATTGTACGGGCAGCATGATATACACGCAAACTATGCCGCCGTTTTCTTTCTCGGGGGGAGGAGCGAGCACAACGAAAGGTTTGTGCGACTTTGCATAGCGAAGCGTAGGTGGAAGAGATTCTCGCAAAAACACAAGCATTTTAAATCATGTGCGATGTGGAAAAGACTCGACGACGAGGACTGTCGCTGATAGAGTATTGGCACTGTTCTCAGAAGGAGCACTTGCCCCCCAATGTATTATGCATCCACGACTCATAATGACGAGATAGACAAAAGGTAGATACATCCTCACTCACTTGGTACAGTTCATTCTTACTCCGCTTGGGGTAGTAAATGCTGGGTTTGTAGCCGTAGTGACGAAGGTGACGGGCGGCGACTAGACCATCACCACCTATGATGCGAAATAAGCTTATATCGCGGACGCGTGAGGTGCAGGTGACGCTTACCGTTGTTGCCAGGCCCGCAGGCAACAAGAACATTCTGACCCTTACTGAGCGGGTGCACGCGGTAGACTGGGCTTGGCGTCAGCAATTGGTCCCCAACGACGGGCAAGGGGCGGCTGTTGATTGACCTGCTTGGGAGACGGAAAGACCAGCGAGCTCCATCAGTTGGTCGATGGAGAACGCGCCAGTGCTCATCAGCTCCTTGTCCAGCGCTGCAGCCGCCTTTGCCGAAAGTGTCTAATTGCCGTTGTGAGCACCGCGAATTGCAGCATTACCGGCAGTGCTTACCTTCAAACCCATGGCGCTGGATGTTTCGTGATGTTCCTTTTGTGGATGAGATGTGAGAGGTGTGACGTTGAAGTGATGAGCTGTGGTCTGGCTTGTCAGATCAGCAAGTGTGGATGAAGACGGGAAGGGACGTGCGACTGACATCACTCCGCATCGGACTCGTCGGGGCCACGCTGCCCGGTCAGCGACGAATCAAACGGCGCCACAGCCCGGGCAGGTGCGGGCGGAGGCCGGTTCGGGGGTCAACGTGTGCCCCACACGGTGTTTTGTCGTTATTGACACGATGCCAGGTATTACACGGCCCGTCGCCGGAGACTATTGATCTTGGACATTGCAGTGCTTCTATAAATCTTGGTGCTTTTTCATTTTGTTGGTAAAATGTTCCTTGACTGTAAATAATCTGCGATAAATTTGACTGCTTAAGATGATGGGGAGAATTTACTGCCTTTTCCCCATGGTGAAACCTCCGCGAGGTCCTGGGTGGAGTCCAACTTGCTCAACAAGAAGGGAGATATAGGCTGCAAATGATTGATCGAACCGGTTCGTGACGGCCCTGATGTCAATGTAAAATACCCCATAATATAGCGACAGCATCAACAAGTGCCAAAAGCTAGCAATGGCTTGATATTGTTGTCGTAGGCTTAAAACGTCTTCCCGCATGAATGCCAGATGATATATCTAGCGCCATAGTCATCCGGGTTGCGGGCGTTTCCAATATTTCCAGTTTAAATCAAGCCTACCAAAATGCAAGACTTAAATACACGTACGAAGAAAAAACATAAAAAGGGCTCGCATCCATCCCTTCAAGAAGTTGACTGTTCATAATGCTATTCGAGACCGTTCTCAAACGTCAGCCGCGATGACACGCCACGCGCCCCGGCGAGCTGCAACTCAAGATGCAGATCGGATTAACAGAGAGCTGTCCTCGATGGATTATACCCAAATCATTCCATTTCCCACTGTCTATGTTCAGTTCTGGTGCAAAGTTGTCGAAATTTGCTTCACAGCGTCGGACGCATTGTCAAAGCTCGCCAAGAAGGAACCCACCCCTATGCTGGACGTAGACGCATGGGTTAGGCGGGATCACAAAAGGGCGTGCGACGGCTTGAAGGAATGGGCTCGACACAACCGTACCACTGTCTCAAGAATTCCAAGAGAGTTCTTCCCTTCGTACCCAAGGGATTCCAACTATAACTTTCGTCGGCCCGAGGACGGCCAAGACGGCATGAACATCGACGACTTGATCGCCATGATCTCAGCATGGCTCCCTAGCTACACGGCTCAAAAGGTCGAGCACCACTACTACCTCGCTACGAAGCGCATACTGCGCATAATCGACGGGCTCGACGTGGGAGAGGTCGAACAAATAATACCGAGTTCCATGGCAGGCTGGACCAGCGGAGGACTCTGGCTTTCAAAGTACAAATGGAGGCTGTACGCTCGGTGCGAGATCGACGAAGACGACCCCTATTTATACAGCGAGATTACGTTCTTTCTCACGGACCTTCCAAAGCAGCTGGAGAAGGGTATTCAATGGACCGACGACGCCAGAGTAAAGGATTATGAAAAGTTGTTTCGTCGGCAGGGGTATTGGGAGCACCACATCGAGTGGATGGGCCCGGGAAATGACCCTGGTTGGTACGCGCTGACGAGAATCAAGAGCGTCGATGACCCGTCTGCCATGACCCAAGACCCACGCAGCTTCTTTTCCCGATGCCGAACGTAAGCACCATTCCAAGAACCCGTCATGGAGATTGTTGCGCTAATGGAGATCATCACAGTCTGACAGTCGACCAGCGTACAAGCGATCTAGGGTTCAAATATGTTGTTTTGTCGAAAAAAGACTGTATGTTTGGAAACGATTGGTTGAACCATAGTACCCAACCTTGGAGCGAAGATCTTCATATGGAGACTTGTTGGCTTTTCGAGCCTATTTGGCCCAAGGTGCCTAGAAAACGAGTTGTTGTTTAAGAATTCCTATTTGAATCTATGTTGGATTTGAAGACATCCTTCATGATTTAACGACATTACTAAATGAATTCCAATGATCAGTTATGCTTGCTCGGAAATGCTCAAAGACAAGGTGCGCAAGATGGTAACACCAGGAGTCAATCTAAAGTCTGATGTACTTGATTTTCTGTGCTCTCATTCTACGAAGTGCTTACTCCGACGATGGCTCTAGATCTGCTGCGTCATTTCATAGAACCGCTGGCGTCACAGTGCCTCATCTCACGCGTGCGTGCTCGCTGTTTCCGCTCGCGTTCCTGCCTCTTCAACAAAATATGCACCGTCAGCGTAGTGTTTTCAGGAATACAACAGAGGGAAAGGGGTTTGTGATTCTCACGCTGTAGAGATTATGAGCTGGAAGTCGGTACTAACCTCTTGTTCTTCGCGAGCGATGATACTCCGCTGCTCCCGCTGGATGCGCTCTTGGCGCTCCTTTCCGTAATATCCCCTGTAATCCAATTATGTCTTAGGTTAGTATGTTTGTACTTATCGGACTCTTGGCGGTTTTGTTTGTGCGCACTTCATGAATGCCGTGTCTTCAACTAAAGTTATTAGACAATGTAGGTCTTATATCATCACCACTCTCTATTCATTCACTTGATTTGTTCTAGGCATAGTTCAGTGAATTTGATCTTCAGGTTCAAGTAATCACTGACAGCGGGTTATTCACGACATTGCGAAAGGCTTGAGATGGAATCTGACGAATTTCGAAGGAACTTGCATTGCGTTAAGCATGTCTTTAACCAGAGTAGTCACGATTTAATTGATGTACATGGAAAGTGGAGTTATGTTACTAAGAAATTGCCCTACATATTGCGGTGCTCGGCGTAAGCAGGGTCGGTCATTAAGGCTCATTAAATGCTCATTGAATGTTCGCAGGTAGAGGCAGAGCCAGATATTTATCGAAGAGCACGGCCGAACAGGTATATATGTACGACATAATCCGCGCGACTGAGCTTTTTGCATACACGTAACGACCGATAACATGAAAATCATAGAAATAGTAGCATCTTAGACTTTAATGAAAATTCAATCAGCTGATACTGCGCTTGCCCCCCAGGGTTAGTGGACAAACGAGGCACCCACACACAAGGCAGACACAAGGCAGACACGCGGTAAAGCCCTCAGCTTGCACCCGTTCAATCCAATTTGCTACTTGAGCAGCCTGAATGGTCCTCAAACTAAATGGAAAAAGGTTTCCCAGTTCTCTCCAAGTACATAATCTCCACATTGCCAGCCATCCCTATTCCACCCAGCCAAACCAAGCAATTTATTAATCCGAGAAGCTCAAATACTTGATTTTCCGAATATTTCTAAGGCATGCCTAGTTCCTTTTAAGCAATACTGTCGATCAAGCCAATACAATCAGCCTGAAGCGAAAGCTCTGCCTAGCAACTACAAGATGGCAGCGAAAGTCCAGAAGCCCCAAGAAAAGATCCCAGATACCACGTTCCTACGCGAGTGGCTTGATGTTTTGGCACGAAACCATACGACTGGTAAAAGCTTGTCTTCTGTAAACGGATGGGCCCGGGCTCCTGCAGTGGTCAGTACCAGTCACGCGGTTCCGGAAGCGAAGGAAACCGAATTCGCGATAATTACCAATCTCTATAAATGGCTCAAAGTCACGGAAAAGCCTATTGTCGCAAGCCTTCCAGAAGAGTTTGAGGGCCATATATTTCCCCAATATGGCGACAACACAGCCGAAGGGCAATGCGAGAAAGAGTCACTCTCGCTAAAACCACGTCCGCTCACTACCACCAAAAGGAGTTTTCGCAAAGACCTGAGTCGGCTTTTAGGTCATGCTCCAACCACATGCGTCAGCAGAATTGAGTATCATACCTATGTCCGGAGCGGAAAAGAAAATCGGACATTAAGGGTGGTTCATGGCATGGAAGACAACCAACTTGAATACATGATCCGGTCGGCTCTTTGTTGGCCAGTCGAGTACTCATGGATTATAGGTATTCGGTTATCTATCCCTGGAGAGTCGAAATTGGAAGCTTTTATCGACGCTTGGATAAAGCTAAAGGACCTCCCAAGAGGAATTTACAAAGGCCTAGATTGGAACAATGCTGAAAGAAAAGAGGATAACGAGAGCTTGTCTCGATCCGGAACACCATACTGGGTACATACAGCACATTGGAAAGATTCACCCCAAGGGGATTGGGAGGCTTCCATAACATCGCAAACTTTCAATCCCTATGCTACGTTTTCCAGGGATGTTCGGGAGCTTCTGTCTCCCACCAGTGTCAAATCGTAAGTGGTATACCTCAACAAACTTGAAAACTCCTCTTCGTTGTTCAGCAGCGCACAAGCCCTCAGTGTTTTAAGAACGTAGCCCTCTATCTAAAAGGCGTTTACGGGAATGATCTACTGGGCCAGAAGCTACAGCCTTGTACGGAACCCCTTCAAGAAGAGGCCGTCCAGTTCATCAGCCGCTTTTTGTCAGACTTTAAACCGCTATTAGCAAAGCGCTAGTAATCGTCAAAAGAAAGGTATTTATACACGCCGGAATTGATGATTGTAAAGCAACCTCGCAAGGAAAGGATTGATACTGTTTTCAGTATGACGTTGACAGAACAATTTGTGGCTTATCGCCCCCATCAATATCTCACACAAAGGCTTCAACCTTACCCATCGTACTTGTAATTTTGAGGGAAGTTGCTACTTAGGCGGATAACTCCTAGCTAAGCCTCATGAATGAAGCGATATGGACCAAGAGTGCGATCAGACTGTAAGACAATGGACCACTAGACCCTATACCAACAAGATGCTCTGAAATTGCTCCTGCTCAAAAACCAGGTCCGTCATGGCCTCTGTAGACTTGCTTAGTGACTTGCCACCCTTCTAGTTCTCTTGCACTTCGAAATACCCGAGTCGTTGGTACCCTTCCGCCAAGCCCCGGCCTGTGACTAACAGACCACTCGCAGGGCCCATTCGCAGGAGAAAAACCCCTGTATCTGCACAGCTCGTCTGTATCAGCGACTGGGACTCTCTAGTATCCGCGATGATCTCCAAGTACGGGTTGGTAATTTCTTGCAGCTGGCTTTCCCTGGGACGAACATCCCGTGTGGCATCTTCCAACGCAGAGATGATGTCAATGCCATCCAGTGATGCCATTCCAGGAAATCTACGCAGTATTGCCTTGAGTGCGAGAAAGCCATTAGTTACAGCACCATAGAGTATCCGTCGATCAACAAGAGTGACGCCGTAGTCCTCGACGGTGAAGAATGGGGGACTTGACTCTCGGGGAGCTTTGTGGACACCTCGAGGATACACATGAACAGCACCATTGACACTCGCCCATGACCATGACGGAGCGACGTAGTCGTCGTAACGGCTAGCGTCTATAGAGCGAGTGCACCACTGTAACTCGTCCGCCCAGGAATGAGGTTGGTTCATGTCGATGAACAAGCCTGCGACGAAAACATGTCGAAACCTCGGCTTCGGGCAATGTCGTGAACGACGCTTGCCAAACCAGAAGCTGCCGGGAGCTTGTCTGCGGCAAATCCAAAATGGCGTCTGGAGTAATTCCTAACGATCGCCTCCCACTGGCTCTGGAGAGGTCGCTCATATAGAGTCGTGATTGGGTAGATGTTGTCCACAAGGCTCTCGGGTCCGCCGAAAGACCGGTTGATCATGACGCCCGAGCAGGCAGAGTAGCTCGTTTGGCATGACCAATAGAGTTGGCCTTGGGCAAATATACCATTCTTCGTGATAGCATGGACTCTTGCAGAGTCCATCCTCGAGTCGTCAGCACCTCCGGTTGCGGATCAGGTGTTGTGGATAAGAAGATGTGACCAGGCTTCCCGTCAGCTGGCTGGAATGCCAACTTGATTGGACCCATTTCGTATGATGGTCGCTTGATGTCAAATAGTCCTTGCGCGCAATGCGAGGAGGAAGCACCGCATATTGTGAGTACGCTCTTCTGATAGTAGTCCCTCATTCTGGCAATCTCGTTGCCTTTGTCCTCATCACTGTCTTGCAAAATGCATAAAGCATCGATCCAGATGAATCCAAGGCCCATGCTGTGGCAGAAAGTTACAGCGTCGCACAATGTTTGGGGTAGATCAGTCGAGGCAATGCCTTGCTTCAGTGAATCTTGGCTTGTTGCAGTCAATTTCACAGGCTGATCACCTCCCCAGCAGTACGACAGCGTGACGTAACCACCAGCTGAAAGTCTCTGGCCGATCTTTGTGCTGGAAATCGCAGGCGTATCCGTCAAGGCCACAAACAGCTTGTCGTCTCTCAGTTCGATATGTAGCAGCCTAGAGGGTGCCTCAGACAATTCCAAACTTTCGGGGGCGTCGTCGGCCGAGTCACCAATACGCTGAGATCGACATTGGGCATGGGTATGAAAACAGGTCTTGAAACTCTGCTGAGCAAACGCGCGAGAAATCGCAGATGACTTGTTAAATTCACATGGCCTTTGATGAACGATGCTAGCAGCTGGATTATCTATCAATAGATTGTCAGTTTCGCTGTCGATGAGGTACCCTTGCCTAACGCTACAGAGAGATATAACCAAATAGATTGTCAGCGATACTGGCGACAACAGTAACATGGAGATCTTACCTCGTAGTAAGAGGTGCAGAATTTCAGACCAAGGAATTTGATATGACCTCTTATATGAGATGAACATCGGGAAAACTCCACTTACCCTCAGTTGTCCAGCCATCGAGCAGTACTTCGTTATCATATCGTGAGCGTGGCAGATCAACTCGCGAACCTTCTGATGAGAGAAGCAGTCTAAACCTTGGCATCGAGCCACTTCCAATCAAGCCAAATTGGTAGCTTTGATCGACTTTCGCAGCTAGTCCCGTGAGAGAGAATTGAGTTACAAGGTGATCAGCCATCCAAATCAACAGTTCGCAGCCGGCCTTTGCTCCTTCAATTGCCTCCCGGAAGTCTACGCGTGGCTCCAATTGGAAGGTACTGGAATATTCGGGGTTGGAAAACCACACGTCTTGTGACTGCACTTGTTGCGCTTCCGTGGTCTTCAATTTCTGGCAATGCGCGCATGTGTGGAGGCTTTGTGCTGTGAACTGCCCTCTTCGCGAGATTGCTTGGTCAGGAGAGACCCCACCTCGCAGCTTCAAATACTGTAAGTGGTGATCTTGGAGCCATGACGATGTCATTTTTATAGGCATCATCCCTCGCGAGTGGCGACGGGGTGAAGAGTTAAGGAATTCTGTGATATCATGGAAGCTGAGAGCTCATTTGAGATGAACAGATTTGACCCCACCATCAAAAGAGGTGAGGGGCCCTCTAATACGTCTAATATGCACGGGAAAAATACGGAAGAGCTATGCAGCTCGGCCAATCAAGCCCGAGTGGCTAGCTGCAGGACCAGGCCTCCATACATGTCATCAATACAGAGCTAAGATGGGGCAATTTCATCGACTGTTTCTAACAAACGTGGTTCATTATAACTGATTTCTATCAGAATGGCGTGTGACTCGTGAACAACAATACACTACCAAAAACGAAACACTCCCAATTCCACGGATATCTAACAACCCTTTCGCCAAACACCCGAATAATAACTAAGAAAAAAGAAAATATTGAAATCTCCGCGTTTGAAAATCGAACTTCTACCCAAACTTTGGTCTCAGAGTGCTCTTCTTGGTAGCAGTTCCGGCCAGCTGGGAAAGACTAGAGTTGTTGGTGATATCGAACAGCGAAACCTCTGCACCAAGCTCCTTCATGAGCCAAGACCGCAGCTCAACGGCCGTGAGGGAGTCGATTCCGTATGCATGGAGAGGCTTGCCAATGTCAAGGTTTTCCACCTCGATGCTGAGCATTCTCGAAACCTTGAGGAGCAAAGCTTCCAGCACAATCTTCTCGGCATCCTCCCATGATGCGGCACCGGTGAGCAGTGCCTTGTGGTTAATGGTCTTGTTGGCCTCAGTCGCGCCGGCTGCATCGGCATCTGTCTGACCAAGCTCGAGATGGCTGAAAAGGGGATCTTCTCCCCACGATTGCGTCTGGTAGCCCTGGGCGGCGGTTTCTTGGGGCAGCCAGAGGCGAGGAATGACCTGGGCCTTTGACGCTTGCACGGGGGCACTGGCAGGACGGCAGTGGTAGTCGAGCACGGCCCGGAGCTCCGCCTCGTTGATGTAGGTCCAACCAGAAGCGCGAAGGTACTCGAAGAGCTCCGGCTTCTCGGCGACGTAGCCAACACCCTGGATGATGGGAAGGTCAATTGAGACGGCGTTGACGCCCTTGGACGCGAGGTGGCGAGCGAAAGCGTCTTGGAAAGTGCCACCCGCAGCGTAGTTGGCCTGCTCGGGGCTACCTGTGATGCCAACAGTCGACGAGAGTAAGACGAAGAAGTCGGTCTTGTCTCCGAGAACTTGGTACAGGTTCTGGGACGCCTGGACCTTTGGCCAAACGGCTGCCTTCCAGTGGTCGAGCGACATGTTCTCGAACATATTGTCCTACTCCAGAGTTAGCATCGTTATAAAGGGGCGGTAAACATCAAATACTGACCTTGAGAACCATGGAGCCTTGAATGCAGCCCTTTATGGGAGGCATGGAAGATGATAGCTCGGTAATGAGATTCTTGAGAGCGTCCGCATCGGTCACATCACATGCGGGGGTGATGACCTTGTTGCAGACGCCCTCAAGCTCCTTGACAAGCTCCTTGGCAGATTCCTCGACAGCACCACGTCGAGAAAGTAGGATGAGGTTCTTGGCACCTCGAGATGCCATCCATCGCGCAACCGACCTTCCCAGTCCACCGAGACCACCAGCAATGACATAAGAAGCCTCAGGGTCAAAACGGCTTACGAACTTGCGAGTCGGCAGGATGGGAACCTGGTCATCGTCACGGGGCTCCAAGACAAGCTTGGAACTAGTACCATCAGTTTGCAAATGGCGGAAAGCATCGTGGATCTTGGAGAAGGGGTAGGTGGCCAGTGAAGGAGCCTTGCTGATGGTGTCCCACTCAGCCAAGACCATCTCAGTCATGCGCTGGAACATGCTCTCGGTACGAATCGGGTCATGAGCAGTGCATGAGGCAAGGTCGAAGGACTCGAAGCGAATGTTGCGGCCTCGTGGCAAGCGAGCGCTTGAGTCACCATCTTGTCCACCGACGTTGGCAATGCGTCCGAAGGGAGCAACGCATTCCATGACCGCGTCAAGGAACTCGGTGTTGTCGGCGGTGTTGACGAGGATGTTGACGCCACGGCCTTGAGTCGAAGTCTGGAGGGCCTTCTTGATGGACCTGTCGCGAGCCCCGAAGACGCGGTCTTGGGAAAGACCGCAGACCTTCTCCAAGAGTCCGCGCTCTGTGGCGTTCTTGACAGTTGCGAAGACGTCAGCGCCACGCATCTGAGCGAGCTGAATGACCGCCGTGCCCAGGTGAGACGCCCCCTCGTGGACCAGGACAGTCTCACCCATGCGAACAGTGCCCAGTTCGTGGAGAGTTGCGTAGGCTGTTGTGTAAGCGACGGGAAGAGAGGCACCTTGAGACCATGTCAAGTCGTCTGGCAACCTGGCGAGGAGGCCGTCCGTGGATCTGATATGCGTCTTGATGGCGCCAGACTTGGACAGACCGAAGACGCGGTCACCAACTAGGAACTTGGAAATCGAACCAACTCTGGTAACAACACCAGCAGCTTCGCAACCCAGCGGGGCTTCATCGGTTTTGCCGAGTGCCGACGACAGGTCTTGAATGGTGAGACCGCAGGCCATGGTCTTGATCTCGACCTCGTTGTCTGCCAAGGGAGAATCGAAGAGAGCGTCATCTTCGAATCTGAGCGAGTCGACTTTGCCAATGGTACCCGGGTGAAGACTTAAGTAGCGAGACGACTCCCCGTCGAGAGGCTTTATGACAACATCCAAGCTGCCAGTCTGGTTCTGGATGTGCTCAGTGAGGTACTGTGCCTTTACCAGGCGAGACACATTGACAACATCACTGGCCACCCTAAAGGCATTCTCAGACCCGGACTGAGCGGCATGAAGAACTTGAGCGGTCCTCTCAATGACGAGTGATTCACTGGCGGCCTGCTCAAAAGAGAGCGTCAGGAACTTGACGTCGGGTCTCTCCGACCGAATTACTCTTGCGAGGCCGGTCACAAGGTCGGCGTTGGGGTCTGTAGTGCCGCGAGTAAGCCATACGATGTTCTTGCACTGAGTAAGCACACGCTTGATCCCGCCAAAGACGTCTTCCGTGATGTTGTTGAGGATAGGGCTGTCGAACTCGGCGAGAACAACGCAGCTGGCGCCAGTCATGTCCTTCTCTGTGGCAGCTGAGAGATCCACGACCTCCGAAGATCCGAGCTGCTGCTTGAGGCCTTCGGCAATCTTCAGCTGGGAGGGCTGTCCAGTGGTCAAGATGTACTCTGGGAGAATCGAGGCAGTCTTCTCCTCCGTCTTGGGAACAGTTGAGACGAGAATGGAACTCATCCGGTGGTACGAGCCAGAGAAGTCGTCCAACACGGCATCGAGGCCACCGAAGCCTGACTTGCGTAGATGATGGTCCCAAGATGGGGCAGACATCAAGGGTCCCCAGATTCGGTCCTTGTCCTCTGAAAGCCACCAACCATGCAGCACGCCGAAGCAGAAACTGCTCAAGAGCACAGCAGTGTTGGTGATTTCGAAGAGAAGAAGCTTGCCGCCAGGCTTGAGCAGCTTCCTGGCATTGGACAGGGTGTCGTCGATCTTCTTAGTGGCGTGCAAAACGTTAGCGGCAATGATCAGGTCGTATTTGCCAGCTTCGAAGTCCTGGCCCAAGGGGTCGTTCTCAACATTCAGAACGCGGAAGCTCATACGTCCCACCTCGTTCTTGAAAGTTTCCTTGGCTTGCTCAAAGAACGAAGGGGAGATATCAGTAAAGCAGTAAGACTTGTATCGACGGCCGTTGTCCGTGAGCGTCTTCATGGTCGGGCGAGTGGCGCCACCAGTTCCGGCGCCAATCTCGAGAATCTCCATGGACGGGCTCTTGTGGGCAAGGGCATCGACGTAGTTTTGCAGCTGCTCGTAGCATCGCTTGGAGCCAAGACCATCGCGGTAGACGTCCTCGGCGAGCTTGTCCTTGAAGATGACGTCGAGGGGGTCGCGTTGTCCATTGAGGATGTCCGAGAGCGCACGACCAACGGCGATGATCAGTTTGCCTTCGGAAGCACCCCCTTGAGTGACACTCCACTCAAGATCAGCAATATCCTGGGTGGGCTGGTCCGAGTTCTGGCTGACAACATGTTGGAACCACTTGACGTATCGTTGATGGTACCAAGTCATCTTGGAAAGGCTTTCCTGGGACACAGTGCTCATGCAACGGCGGATGTACGCCAGGCAAAGGGCTTCGCAGTCTTGCATCCACTGGGACGGGTCATCCTTCTGGGTCATGGGCAGTCCGAACACCTTGGAAGCCTGCTCCTTGGAGAGGAATGACGGATCCGGTTTCCACTCGAGATTGAAAGCTGGGTGCACCGAAGCATCTGACGTCTCCTCAGATGCTTCACTGATGGTTCTGAAGACAAGGCCTGACATGTGCACCATTAGCTGGTTCTCGTCAAGATGCGAGGCGATCGCCTCAGAAATAACCTCGTTGCGCCCGTGGAAGCGAGACTCGGCGGACACCTTGTAAGAGTCATGCAGAACATCTGGCTGCGCAGAGATCCAACCGTCGGCCAAGTACGTTGGTACTCGAGTGGCCTTGGAGTACTTGGTGTTGGAGACCAGAGGGGCCAAGTTGGCGTGGACAATGGCATCCAAGGTTGCGGGGTGCACCATGTGAGGTTGAACGTATTGCTTGGGCATAGACTGCTGGATCCTGTCCCCAGAGTTCTCGATTGTCGCAATAACGTTCAGATTGTTTCCCAGCCGAATGTCGCTCAGAGTCTGGAAAGTAGTACCGAAGTCGAGCCCAACCTGTTGAAAGTTGTGGTAGAGCTTGTCAACGGTGATCTCAGTGCTGCAGCGGCCCTGAATGTCCTTCAATTGGCCCTCGAGACTTGAAACATCATCTTGGGATCCATCGGTATCGTACTCAGTCTGCACGAAACCATGGCAATGCTCTCTCCATGAGCCGTCTTGGAGGGTCCAGAGTTGGAATTCAGACCATGTCGAAGCAGACGACAAGCTTGTCTCGCGATGGGGTCGGAGGAAGAACTGCGACTCAACACCACGGGCATCATCAGGAACCCGCAATGCTAGCTTGAAGGAGACATCTTTGAAACGGAAGCCCTTAAGGACCTTAGTCTTGTCCGCAACCTGTCTGCTGGCTTCGATAGCCATGACGAGCATGCCAGCCGCAGGATACAAAATATCACCCGAGACTTTGTGATCTTCGATCCAGGGGTTCTCTGTGAGGCGGATGTAGTTGCGCCAGGCAGCGTTGTTCTCGTTCAAGCCGGGCACCGGCGCGCCGAGAAGCTCATGGCGGCCGAACTGTCGGAGCCGGAAGTTGTCGCTGAGGGTGCTCTCAACCCAGTACTCCTTAGAGTGGTCGAACGGGTAGGCGGGAAGGTTCGTCAGCATAAGCGGCTTCGGTCCGTAGGGCTCGTCCGCATCGTTGACTTGGGCGAGGTCGATCTTGTAGCCTTGGCAGAACAAAGATCCAACAGTCTCCAGGGTTGTCTCAACAGCGGACTTCTGACGCCTGAGCAGGGAGTGGTAGTCAACAGAGACGCCACCGCGGACCTGCTTGGTAGTGCTGATGAGCGGTCCCTTGAGTGCGCTGTGAGGACCGATCTCCAGGAAGTCGGTGATGGGTTCCAAAGCAGCCTCCTCATCAACGTCTCCGTTGACGCCGTTGAC
The DNA here is from genome assembly GCF_026319265.1 of Colletotrichum chrysophilum. Classification (NCBI taxonomy): domain Eukaryota; kingdom Fungi; phylum Ascomycota; class Sordariomycetes; order Glomerellales; family Glomerellaceae; genus Colletotrichum; species Colletotrichum chrysophilum. The sequence continues at coordinate 223,827 of NW_026517305.1, read as the reverse complement.
TCCATTAGTCAAGTGTGTACCGTTAACACCGTTAGCACTGTTGACCAAGCCATTCACGTGACCGTTGGTCTTGGGTACAGAGGAACCCTTGAGCAGCTCGGTGACTGACTCGGTGAACCTGACCGGCGATACCAAGTTCTTGACCCAGTATGCGGGCTGTCGAAGCTGGGAGGCCTCAATGGGCGCTCCTACGGTTGAGGAGTAAATCCGAGGCTCAACAGAGCCTCTGAAGGTGCCCTTCTCAAGCTCGCCCATTGCTTGCAAGTACTCGTCGGCCATGGGCTTCATGTACTGGGAGTGATAAGCGATTTCGACGTTGAGTTTCCTGGCAAACACCTTCTCGGCGCTGAGCATCTCGACAAGCGCTTCGATCTTTCCAGCATCACCACTGACGGTATGGCTGTCAGCGCTGTTCATGCAGGCAATCTGAAGAGTGCCTTCGCCGCCGAGCTGGTTAACGCGATCGATGGCAGCTTCGGTCTTGGCGGTGTCGAGGCCGATGGCAGCCATGCTGGTCTTGGGACGGGACTCCGCACGCATCAATTTGGCGCTCAGTCTTCCACGGTGGTAGGCGACCTTCCAGGCTGCTTCTCTGGAAAGTGCACCAGCGGCATATGCAGCGGCAACTTCTCCTGAAGAGTGACCGGTGATGGCGTGGGGGTAGATGCTCCATGAGGCAAGGAGATCAACCATGGCGACTTGGAGGGCGGTGCAGATGGGTTGGCAGAACTCGGGGTCATCGATTCGAGAGGATGTCTTCGTCTTGGAGAGCTCGACTAGTTGACTAGTTAGTGGGCGATTGCATGTAGCCGAAACAATCATAACTCACATGTCAAAGACCAGTTGCAGCCAAGATCGCTGAGATATCTGTCCGCCGCAAGAAGACTCTCTTGGAAAGCCCGGTAGACCATGAGGTCCATGCCCATGGCTGCCCATTGCGCACCTTGACCAGTGAAGACGAAGCCTAACCTGGGCTGTGACTTGGCTCTGGTGGGCTTCGAAGTATCTTCGAGAGTTTTCTGGAGCTGGTGTGAGGAGCTCGCAATGCTGAAAGATCTCCAAGCATGTTGAGTCCTGCGAGACGCGAGCGTGTAGCTCAGGTCCCGGATGTACCGCAGAGAAGCCGTCTCGTCGGTGTCTTGTGATGCGAGATGATCCTTGTATAAAGTCTTGAATCTTGAAACGGCATCGGGGTCGTTTGCGGAGAAGACAAAAATCCGTGGAGAAACATCGTTCGACTCGGCCTCGACATCACCCATGTTCACGCCACTGTCCTGACGGTGGCGACCATGGGCACGGTCTGGTAGCCATAGGGTTAGCTGAAGTTCTAGCAGAGAGTAGCTCCACATAGAGAAACTTACGTGTGCCATTAATACCGTTGATACCATTCACCTTGACCCCATTAACTGGTCTGAACCTGGCGGGAATCCTCGGGACGGCCTCTGTTCGGTGGTTACCGACCAGACGGTGCCGCTTTAAGAAGTGCAGCGCATCATCCATAACCACGTGGGCGTTGCTTCCACCAACACCGAATGAGTTGATGGACATCCGACGCAGACCACGCTGTGGCCATTCTGTCGGCTCGGTCGGGAACTTGAGGTTCCACGAGTCCAGGATTTGGGGGTTCCGCTTCTCATGCCAGATGTTGCCGGGGATGATGCCGCTTTCCAGCGTCAAGATGCCCTTGATGACGGCAGCAACTCCAGCAGCGCCCTCCAAGTGTCCAACATTACTCTTCAAGGCTCCCACGTACAACGGATCGGCCGGCGTCCGGTGGGCCGCGAAGATCTCGGCCAGTGCGCTCGCTTCGATGGGATCGCCCACCGGCGTGCCAGTGCCATGGGCTTCGGCAAAGCGAGTGAGGGATGGGTCCAGCCCAGCCCTAGAGTAAACGTGTCTGATGAGCGCGACCTGGCCGGCCTTGGTCGGCTGCGTGATGCCGGGCGATCTCCCGTCTTGGTTCGTGGACGAGTTCCGGATGACGGCACGGATCACGTCTCCATCCCGAATAGCATCGGATACCCGCTTTAAAACAAGGGCTCCGAACCCTTCACCGCGCGCGTACCCGTTTGCGCGGTGGTCAAAGCTGTAGGATTTGCCGTCCGGACCCAGAACACCAGCGGCGTCGAGCTTTAGTGTCATCTCGGGGGTCAGGATAAGGTTGCATCCGCCCACGACCGCCTAGGACGATCCGTCAGCACTTTGAACTCAAAACCATCCCTTCCTTCGCATTCTCTCCACAGGTTGGGCTTACCATGGAGACTTCTCGCAGCTTCAAGCTCATACAAGCTTCATGCACAGCAACCAGACTACTGGAGCAAGCCGTGTCGACTGTTACGCTCGGGCCCTTGAAATCGAAGAACCATGACACCCTGTTGCTGAGCATGCTCGCCACTGTTCCAAGCGCCGAGTACTTGTTAGGGATGTCCAGATCCTTCGCGATGTGATCGTTGTAGTCTGCCGTAAAGCAACCAACGTAAACGCCGGTTTGTGATCCGGCAACCGCATCGAGAGGAATTCCGGCTTTTTCATAGCAAAAGTCAGCATCAACCCCAGCAGAAACTCAGAAGAAGCAAGGATGTTCTCGTACCATTCTCGAGTGCTTTGTATACACATTCTAGCATTCCACGCTGTTGCGGATCTATACTCTTCGCTTCCGTAGGTGTAATTGAGAAAAAGGGCGCATCGAATGCCTTGATGCTTCCCTTGAGGAAATGTCCATGGCGGACTCGTGTCTTCCCAGCTTGTCAGTCTACTGCTGCTGGAAGCTGTTAAACGGCTGTTGGGATAGATTACGCACCGCACCACTCCTCTCGGCGTCTGGGTGCCAGAACGCGTTTGCGTTGTATCGCTCACTCGGGACTTCCGTCCGGGCTGATCTTCCAGCGAGTAAGGACTCAAAAAATCGCTCAGGGGTATCGCCATCACCGGGGAGCCTTGCACTAAGGCCAACGATTGCAATTGGGTCTCCCATAATGTAAGACACTATCCTATCCGGGGTTGAAGGTTCAGCTTAGGTCTGAGCGGTGACTTGCGGTGAGCTGCGGTGTGAGGTGGTGTGGATGTGGCGGCGGATATGCTGTTGAGAGCGAAATATCCAGAGAAGTTGGAAAGACTTGGATCAGGGCTCCACGGGATGGCAGCACACTTTTACATGAAGACTAAAAAGCTTTCCGCCGTCCGAGGCTCTCGTCAACGACCTGGTTTAAAGGCAAATACCTCTCGGAGTCAAGCTTGAATGGCAAGCTCGTGACCCTGGTCGGTCGCCGATGCAGCATGCTGCAATTCATCATGCTGTTGGTACTGAGATAGACACCGATCATCCACAGACACTGCTCAGTTGACCAAACTCAAGATAACCCGCAGGTCGCTGGGTAGGTTTTCCGTTGCTGTCTCCATACTTTCCGAAGCTGCTTGCGGGAGACTGGAGCTTGTGCTTGTCGTGCAGCTCGCAAGTTGCATTCGAGTTGGAGCTTGTCACATTTAGCCGCATCTTGCGCCAACAATGTCTGTGCCAGCGAGTCCGAGGACAAGTTGTTCCAACCCGCCACTTGAGAGTCTCGACTCAGTTGTTTGATGACGACGCACACTTTGCAAACATCCATCAGCCCATTTGAGGGTGAGGACCCTTGCATGTCCCCTGACGCTGCACTAAAACGAAAGCAGGGCAGCCCCCCGACGTGAGGAACCAACAGGCCAGTGAGAAAATACGAGTACCGGCCGGCATATACAGTGCGGGACGACCAGAGTGCCGGGTAGGATCAAGACCCTTGACTTTCTCGAGCAAACATACATATACAATGGCATTATGACGAGGGCATTTGTTCCAACAGCTCCAGCGACTCTGTACAAGAAGGATTAATCTCCACTGTGCAGGCAGAATATTGGCTTGCGCAGTAGTAGTACGATTCAAAGAGGAAGGCATCGTCCGGTCCATCCTGAACCGACCCGCAAGCTGCTGGCTCCTAGAACACTTCGGGAGGAGCAGCACTGCAACTAAAACGCGAAGGAGGGTGAGTTGTTCCTTCGGCTTCCTTAGCAATCATTTGGCAAGCAGAAATTCTCTGCAATGCTCCCCACGCATCGGATTGACTGGAGGATCACGGTGGGGGAACACAAGATTGGCTTGAATCGTTTTCGTTCCGTTGCATCTCGTCGGCACCACGTGAAGCCTGTCTCATCGATGGTGTGTGAGTCGCGGCCTTGGCATGTTCCCCCTTTTCGCTGAAATGCTGCCGCGCAATTGGAATCGGGATCGAATCCCGGGGATCCGAAGGCGATCAAAGAGATAACTACTGGGGTGCGGAAACCAATCAATGTTCGGCAGGGCGGCAGTTTTATGCTAATGCCCATGACCGCCGGGCGATAGGGGGCCGTAATCGTATCTTTTGCCGACCTCCTCCCTCCGTGCCGCTCCATACACATACTAAAAGTAATGTAAGTTCATGACTAGCCGGGCTGCGACCTTCAGGTGCCGCTCGATACGTTGGAGCCGGGGGCCGGAGGACCCGCGATAAGGCCGTTATGACAAAAGTGCCGAAGAGTTTTCTCCCACAAGCTACAAAAGGGGATCCTCCCCTATTTATCTTGTCTTCGCTCAGACATTCGCTAGGAGGTTGGCTGAGTCTTGGGCATATGAGTTATGACCACGTCAGGAGCACGTCCTGGTAAACGGCCGGCGAAGCCCAATTATATGTCGTAGTTCTCCACCATCTAGACCGGTCATTTTACCGGGTTACGGTTCCAGCAGCGCTGAACTGGAACAAGCAAACATCCAAAATGACAGGGATGTCGAGGGCGGCAGTGCGCTCAGTGGCACCTAAGGAAAAATAAACTACTTGCCCTAGCCCCTTTCCCCAAGCATGAAAAAACAGGACGAACCCATTCCGTCCATGGGACGACCTTGTCTATCCCGCTTCTCTTTTGCTCGTTCATTAAGTCTGAATTCTTCCCTTGCGTCTACTGCGCCTATCTGCGTCCTTGCGTGCCAGCCTGCTTGCAACCTAAGTGCATCACATCGCGCGTCGGCCGTAGACCGGACAACTTTCTCCCCCCATCCCCCCTCCCGTCCCTCCTCTTCTTCCCCTCTCTTTTCCCCTCCTTTGCTCACGGCCTTTTCGGAGCGGCCCGCAAGTTGATGGACAAGTACAACCAACTCCTGGGACGACAGCCGCGGCGTCCTCCAACGGCTGCGAACAGCGTCTCGGTCGCCTCCACCTCGACGCTCACCGCTACTTCGTCGTCCATGTCGTCCGAACTCCCCCGCAACTTTTCCACCGACAGCGCCCGGCCGCATACGCCGCCCTCTACCAGACCCTCCATATCCGTGCTGTCGTCCAAACAAGACGTATGTGCTGTCGTTTCTTATTTTTATTTATTTTTACTTCTTGGCGTGGCCCCAAACCCCAAACATGTAGCCCAAGCATGTGGTTTAGCACCCAGCAATCCTGTCTCTGTCTGTCTCTGAATAGCAATTGAAGCTCGTAACACGACAGGACTACCCTGAAGATCACCCCAGCCCGACATCTGATGAAGTCGATCGGGCGGTGTGGGCGGGAGCATCGGACTCTGACCTGGACGATTCCACCGACGATTCGACGCCGCACCCGAGCACTCGCGCGCCGTCCCGGTAAGCCTCCCTTGTGCTACACCGGTGCCAACCCCCCACTGATGTCCATCATTGACATGGACTCTGCCATCATATCTCATGTTCAACTAACCGCCGGAACCAACGTGACAGGTCCGCCACCACGCGTACCAAGTCCAAGAAGTCGATCTTCTCCTCAATCTTCTCAAAGTTCGCTAAGACTGGCAAGCGTTTTGGCTTCGTACCAAACAGCAAGGTTCGTGAACCCTCGCTTAGAGTTCAGGTTTGCCATGTTTGTGTCCGCTGACCCGAGATTTGACGACCAGGAGGAACAAGACAGAAATGGTTAGAACTTCATCCCATCCACCAAGCTGCGTCTCTTCCAGCCTCGTCCAACACGTTTTAACCCGCAAACAGTGCTCCAACATCAGATCATCGCCGAACTCTTCGATGGTAGACTCCACCTTGCCCCGGTCGTGAAGGCCAGGGCCGTTCTGGACATTGGCACTGGGCCAGGGTTATGGGCATTAGTACGTGCATCATCACTCCCGTTCTTCCTTTACGCACGCATGAACACATCATGGAATAGCCGGCTGACATGGACGCAGGAATACGGCAAGTTCCTCATGTTGGCCTTCAAGGCCTCCTGACGTGGTCCACACTAACCCTTGTTCCAACAACAGCCAAGAAGAATCCCAACTGTGCCGTACTGGGGATTGACATTGAGAAGGTTCGCCCGCCATATTCGGTGTCCAACTGCTCATTCAAAATCATGGACGCGACAGCGGATTGGAACCTAAACAGGCAGTTCGACTTTATCCATGTCCGTATGCTTGGTGATGTGTCAGAGAAGGAACAGCTCATCAAGTCCGTCTACGACCACTTGAATCCTGGTGGCTGGGCTGAGTTCACAGAGTGGATTGCCATACTCCAGTCTCCAAACCGATCCTTGGAGGGCAGCGCATTCCACAAATGGAATCTGCTGCTCCGACAAGGCCTGCAGAACATGGGACGATCTCTACACTATCCCAACCATTACCAGCCTATCTTAGAGAAGGCCGGCTTCGAGAGGATGAAGATAACGAAGCATGCTGCCCCCACGAACTCGTGTTATCCGGGCAAGAAATGCCAAAGATTCGGTGTCATGATGACCAAGAACTGGAATGCCATCATTGAGCCACTCAGTGTCCCGGTTTTCACCATTGGCCTCGGCTGGACCGAGCCCCAAGTGCTTGCGTTGGTTAAAGACGTCCGTGAAGAGATTGGCGATACAAACTACCATTCGTTCATGACATTGTAAGCCGAGTCCCCTGTCCCGTCCGCAAACCGGTTTGCTTGTTCTTTGTTAACCAGTCATCGCATAACAAGGCTTACGGTCTACTGCCGAAAGCCGCGTAGCGGTACATCGTCTTCTGTCTCCCTGGCCAGCTCGTCACGGTCGGCAAAGGCGTCAATTTCTACTTCCAACCTCAGTTCGCATGCGGAATAAGGGTTTCAAGAAAAAAACATGTGTGTTTGCTTTTACATGGAAGGGATTGGTCGGAATACCCCCACGCGGCGCTTGCGTAGAGCGAATTATGATAATCTTGGGCTTCATTATCACAAAAAGAAGACAATCAAATATTCTTGTAATTGTCATGGCGGTTTGCATAGCCCCATTGAGTACAATCCATTGTCTGGAATCAATATACAGTGCAAACAAGGGTCCTGATCAGAGCATGGCTGCATGCATGCAGGCGCGGAGTACTTTGCAGTTGATGATCTGGGCGAGGCCATTCCCACATGACCCCCCTCAGCAGTTTAGTTCGATTTGTTGAAGAATTGGCATGCAGGCGACGTGCATGGCATCAATAGAATGCCACTCGGAATGGGGCCACTGAGGGATTTACACGTATTTGACCAATTGATCAGCAATCTGGGTTCCATTCAAGGCAAATGGTCAAGCAACAACGACTTTAGCGCCAACAAGCATTTGAGAACATGCATACACAAATCGTAGAACGGATACGGCAACCCACTCCAATGCATGTGCCAGACGGCCACTTCACACGAACGGGCATGTACGGGTCGTGGAACACAATCGCCCTGCCGCTGGGCATTGCCACCGGCAAGGTGATAACCGGCCACCTCCCGGATGATCTCAAGGTTTTGTTCTTCTTGCAGCGCCCTTGCCCATCCATGAGCGATCCCAACTGAACCGCACCGCTCTTCATTCCCACTCTCATCCCCATCCATTGTTCTCACTCGTCATCGCCCACGATGACTAACACAACGTACAAGACCGTCTACTCACCGTCTTTTCTCACCATCTTCTATGACAAATATGTCCTCGGCTTCAACATGAAGTACATGTGGGGGTGTCCCACGGACAAAGTCCTCCTTCCCTTCTTCAGCGAGAACTTCTCGCGCAACCACCTCGATGTCGGTGTCGCTACCGGCTACTTTCCCGCCGTCGCGCTGGCGCGGCCATTCCGTGCCAACAGCAGGCAACGTCTTACCCTCGTGGACTTGACCGCGCCGCCGTTGAATGCCACCAAGACTCGCGTCCTGTCCGTGACGTCGGCTACTGAAGTCGACTGCGTAGAGGCCGACGTTACGGAGCCACCGCCAAAGCAGCTCCTTGGCGAGCGCTATGATACTATCACCATGTTCAACCTCTTCCACTGCATGCCTGGTGGCAAGTCAAAGTTCCGTGCTTTCGGGACGTACAAGGAGCTGCTGAGTGAGGACGGAGTCCTCGCTGGTTGCACCGTACTGGGACCTAGACAATCTACCAACTTCCTCACGAGGTTTTATCTTACCTGGTATAACAAGTGGTGGGGTGTCTTCAACAACTGGGACGACAAGGAGGAGGATGTCAAGGATGCACTAGACCAGGAGTTTGAGGAGGTCGAGACTTGGGTTATCGGTCAGACCATGCTATTCAGAGCAAAGAAGCCCAGAAAGGCCTTGCTCGATGTATAAGTCATTGCAATTGGCACCGCCATGTGAGGTAAAATCGTTCGAGGTGAACGTTATGGAACAAATGTAGATACCTTGAGTGGGAGGGAATAATGATACCACGAATTTTGATGCAACAAGAATACCGATGTCTATGAAATTTACCTTGCAGAACTCCTCTTGCTTTGAGTACACTCTACAGCCAACTATTAACACCAGGGTGCATAAGCCCGGCTCACTTCCAACATCTGAAAATGACGTGCGCGCAAGCCGTAAGCCGTAGTCTGGAAAGCCATAAATCGTTAAGCTGTTTCATTCAGTCACATCATCGATGAGGCCTAAAACGCGTTCATTTTGTCTCATGTCAAAATCCCTCCTGATTCATAATCCTGCCCTAGCCGCGATCTTGGCGAGAATAGCTTCGCCCAGAAGCCGCTAAACTCAACGGATAAAACCACATACTGCAACCTCCTGTGTTCAGATTAGCGAAGGCTACGTTAAATAAGCTTAAAGAAATGACCCACGCGCACGTTCGCGGCGTAGACGATCGCTGCAGATGGCTGAATGCCCGAGGGCTCCGGCTCTGCACAGGTGGTGGAGTTTTATGTAGTTTCCCGTTGCAACCCTTTCACAAGGCTGGAAATAAGCTCTGGTGACGTGAGCGGGGCGCATTTGATGGTTGCACAAAAGGTCTTCTGCTCGGTCAGTCGGGGTCTCGGTGAGTACTTCCGGCCGCCGGTGAGACTAATGATTGACCGACATGATAGGTGTTCTTGTACATCATAATCAGCACTTCTTCTATCGTCGGCAATCGAGAGCTGTAGTAAGCGCGTGAGAGTATACAAAACTAGCTCCTTCAGCCACAATTCTGCTCAACTTCAAGGCTTCAGCTCCATTGCCTCAGATGACGATTTTGGTAGATGGGCGACTTAGAGTACTGCCGCCAGCCAAGATGCCGGATTAAGCATCATAGATCTTCAAAGCTATCAGTCTCAATAGAGTGAAAATTCTTCAAAACTAATTTGAAATGTATCACTAATCGAGACATAGTCCCCCGCTTACTCTGTCCATCCGCACATGGTGTTAGGAATCGTCTCCATGGCCACGCTCCATGCTTTCAACTGGGGTCGCAACTTCCTCCACTGATAGATACAAGATTGAAAATCCTACTCTTTGGCTCTTTGATACGTCATAATTCGTTAACTAGATGCGTCATGCTCGATGGCTAGAGATAACATGCATTTCTCTTCCTTGTGTGATAGCTTCTGCCATGCGCCTTCCGACAGTTCCATTGAGAATGGAAGGCGAAGCAAAACCTGTGTTGCCCTCAAAACCGACGCACGAGACACCGACCCAAGTCTCAAACATTCCGCCCGGTCTTCTTAGAAGATCACACAATGTCTGAGCAACTTGAGTATTGTGGATGGACCATCTTCAAACAGACGTGCCCTACTCGAAGAATACTATCCGCATTCTAGCTCTCTCTACTCTTCGTGTTTGATATGTAATCTTAAGGGACGGATGTTTCACGCTATTAAATATAGCAAGACCTTTATAGTTATTGTCGCAGCTGTTTTCATGACGTTGGACGAGGGGCCGGGGGTTTTGGTGGATTGGCTGATTTGTCGCGAGCCTGAACGATGCCTGTTGAGAAGTCAACCAACGATGTACACCTCTACACCCAACGCTTGTCTCCCCCCAAATATTGAAATGTCAAAGTACCCGCATCACCATCTAGTATTGGATTTGGAGTGGATGTATATATATCTAACACAGGATTTGCCGAAGTGTCATCCTACTAGACTGTCAGCTTAAGTTTCATGAGATGCTTCAAGTCCAAGATTCATGCTCTTACAGATGGCATTTTTAAAGAAGAGACGCCGTGATGCGCACGAACTCTATGGCGGGGTGATAAGAGAGTGCAATACGTTCCATGAACAAAGTTTGGGGTATTGAGCCATGGCCGGCGAACCCCGACAAGAAATACTTCAACAAATTAGCGACGCAGTTGTGCACTTTGTGTTTCGCGAGTTGACGATCACACTGTTGTGAAAATAAATGACGTGGCGCATTCGACTCGGATATACGTGCAAATAATATGAGGCTCTTCTATTCTGATTGGCTATTCTGTTATCTCGTGAGCTTTTCGTGGCACCCGATATGCGATGCTGACTGCAGATCTGGAAAGTGAGGCGGCTGCACCAACGAATAGAGCGGAACCGCTTATGGCTGAGGCATGCTGCACGCCGAGTATTCGTATTGAGGCTGATGAGTATGTTCTCTAAAGCTTATTACACTCGAGCTTCTGTGGTTCTACAGCATCAAGACTTGGTCGCTAGCCTGGTCTTCCCATGAATTATTCAGTCAAGGCAGCCTGCCATTAACATTATTTAGTCCGTTCCTCTCAACTTCTTTTTCTCTACCCCTTTTCCCCCAATATCACCGCATTGAAGTCATTCAAAGGAGCCTGCTTCGCCAGAAATGGCATCTACCGGCGCCGAGGAACAAGTGTTGTCCCAGAATGATCTTGACGAAAAGCCGTGGTGAGTGAGAATTCGGTCCCAATGCTATTGTCAGATAACTGACCATCTGAGAAAGGAAGTATGTCGGATACAAGGACTTTGCAAAGTTCTCTGCGCTCTCAGACGATTAATTTGCCGTCAGACGCTTTGATGAGTTGCATAATCGCACTCTTCTTGCTCTTCAAGACCGATTGACAGACCTTGAAGACAAGCTAAACTCGCTCGATGGCCGATTATCTGAACGCCAGAGTCCCGACGTCGACAATGGTAGTTTCCGCAAGGACCAGCCGGAGAGGAGGGAACTTCTTGACCAGATACACGATGCGCTGATACGATACGGTATTTCATCACTGATTCATTGCAAATCTCATCGGAAATATGGCTCACATTCATGGAGACAACTTAGTTGTCAGTATCTACAATTGAGAGCAGCACAGGATGCCCCGCCTATCGCCATTAGAAACATGAAGAGGTGGCTCACCAATATGAATCACCCGATTGAACCTCACGAGGTCGAGTTTCTCAATCAGAAAGACCTGATTTCCATGATCGGGCAGAAGAAGTCCACAGCTCAACGATTCCTTGAGACAAACATTGAACTTCCATTCATTGGTTGGCTGAGAAGACAGGCGCACCCCTCTAGAGAGCGGACTGCCCATGACCTAGCAATTCACTACGACGCTGGAAGACTGCGGGTAATGCATCGCGTGGGAATTTACGTCGTTGCTTTGGTGATGCTGGTGGGCCCGTTGTGGTTGCTAGCTGCGCTCGACAAAGAGTGGCATAAGCTGATCTCGATTAGTCTGCTTCTTCTTGTTTTCCTAACCGTCATGAACTGGGGTATCGTGGCCAGGCCTTTTGAGGTTCTGGCGGCAACAGCTGGGTCAGTTCTCCTTGTCGACTACGTAATTCTCGGGATATCACATCCAGTTTTGCCATCTGCGTGGATTGCTGCCATTCCCCTCGTCATTTTGTTCTCTTCTTCCTCTCACTCTAGTAATCCTTTCACGGTTCTCCCTGTAGTCCACCGTATCGTCTTGCATACTTGGGCTTCTAGCCGTTCTCGCCGGCTTTTTGATTATCATTATCGTCGTACACATTGCCCTTGCCACTGAGATACCTAGAAGCATTCGGTTGGATAGGAAGGTTGTTTTGACGAATGCATCACAATGCTGATTTTACTACTACAGATACTCTGCTGTTCTAGTTGTGTTCCTACAGATGGGATCAGAACCAACCTAGTTCTTGCCTGCTAGTCGAACAGTCGTAACTTCTGCGCTTGTCATCGCGATCGGAGTACATTTACCTTAGCTTTAGATGAACGTTGAGCAAAGCAAATGTTCAAACTCATCTCATTTCATAATCTAATTCAGTCAGAGGAACATCATATTCGTTGCAATTCTGTCATCGATGCTGTCCAAGTTTCCGAATGCTACTGCGTAGATGTCAAATTTGCATCATTGACTCCATCCGCTTGCTTCCGAGTACCACCAGGCTGGGAATTAGCTACGCCGCTTTGGCCACAACCTCCACCTGGGGCGAGAAACATGGGTCTTCGGAATGCACTATTGGGTCAGAAGTCGGGCCCGGCTTCTTTGCTCAGCAATCCACCGAGGCATGAAAGCCCCGACAGTTCACCCGAGTGACCACGGCAGTTTCCAGTGAAGAATTGTACGAAGTATGAATGGGATGCACGATGCACAAGATGGATGATCTGATATGCCAAGCCTCGTGAGGCGAACTCCTGAAATCACGCCGTCAGGAGGAGTTCCGCTGCCGGAACTTTTGGGCCAGCTTGGCGGCGGTGTGCCCACCATAAAAGCAAAAAGTTGTTGGGCGTCAACTCGGATTGACAAATGACAAGCTCGCGGTCCGTTCACAAAACGACCAGGGCCGTTGCCACTGATCGCCATCCGAAGGGGCTGAATCACACGCGAGGTGCCAGTCGAACAGGCTCTGTGATGAGCCCCTTTTGCTGGGCTGGAAAAACTCGGCCGGGACATCGGAGCATGGCGCCACAGCCAGAAGGCCCCGCGATCGAGACGCAGAGGCAAATGATAGGATTGATAAGAAATGAGCTAGAGCCAGACTTTTCTTTTTCCCACTAGAAAGATTAGGTGTCTTGCTGCCACGAGAATCCCTTGCGTCCCTCAGGTGTAAAAAGGCTGATGAGGGCAGCCCACCGGGACAAGCCTGTGTTAGCGTGGGCCGGGAATTTTTCTGAGCCCGCGTGAGAACTTCGGTGCCTGCATCCCAGCCGGAAGTCTGGAGAGCCCGGAGAGGCGAACCCCGTTACCATTACCACACTGGATCGCTTGAGGTGGAAATCAGCAGCGAGCGGGGGACGGCTCGCTATGTAAGGTACCGCAGCAGCCGTATCTGTACTAGGCAGTTACTTATTTTAGCCTGTCATTCACAATTTGAACATTGGAGGCCCTGCTGCGCTCCATCTCGTATGTTCAAGTGATGGGGATGGGATGCAAATGACACGGCCTTGATTGGATAGCCCAGCGACGCGTGTGGAAGAGCGCCGATGCTGATTCTCGTTTCTCGCGGCAAACAAGCAGCCAAACTTTTCTCGAAACCAAGCTTCGTTATCTTCCGTTGACACTGAACTCTATTGGCGCAACTCAGAGTGGCCGTCTCGGCAATACCGGCCGACGAGTCCTTCATTACGAGGTCCAATGGAGGTTGACGGCATCCTTCGCGCGCCCTATGGCAGGGAACAGCGACGTCACTGGCGACCGAATCAAACGACAGGCTCGCGGTTCATGCTTAAGAGCAATCTAAAATTCTCTGAAGGTCGGTTTTCCATACGAGATGGGGCGGTGGGGAGCCCTTAGGGGCTGCGGGCATCAGGCCTGACTCGCAAAAGCATCGACAGGGGTGTTCTGTAAATGGTCTGTTTATAAAGCTTGACGACCGGAGCTCAATCTTCTGGTCTTGTCCTGCTCGTTCAATCAACTTCTTCTCGATTCACCAATTCCGAACATTCGTTCTAGTCACTCGCTAAAGACTCGTACTTATTCTAATATCAAAAAACACACAAAAACCAAAAACCACTCTCTTACTTAATTTCCACCAACCGACAAGATGTACTCCAAGACCGCTCTCGCTATCACCTCCCTCCTGGCCGCCGCCGAGGCCATTAAGGTCACCTCCCCCGCGAAGAACGCCGAGTGGGATGTCTCCGAGACCAACGAGATCAAGTGGGACTCTGTCAACACCGACCCCAAGTCTTTCGAGATCGTCGTCGTCAACCAGTCTGCCTACCCCGAGACTTCCACCACCATCGCCACTGTCCAGACCTCCGATGGCAAGTACGACCTGAAGGACGCCAAGCTCAGCGCCGGCGACAAGTACCGCATCAACTTCGTCTCCACCGATGCCCAGAACTCTGGCATTCTGGCCCAGTCTGAGGAGTTCAGCCTCACCTCTGACTCGGACGGTACGTGATGAATTCCAAGCGCCATGGCGCATCTTACCGAGAAGCTTGTACTGATTTTCCCTAGACTCCTCTTCCGCCTCTGCTTCTGCTTCCGCTACTGCTTCTGGCTCCGCCAGCGCCTCCGGCTCTGCCTCTGCTACTGCCTCTGCCACTGGTGCGTCTTCCTCCGGCTCGGCCACTGGCTCTGCTTCCGTCACCAAGACCGCCTCTGCCTCTGGTCTGACCACCGTGACCACCGGCACTGCTACCGCCTCGGCCACCGGAACTGACGCTTCGGCTTCAGGCACCGCCTCCGGCACTGCTACCGGCTCTGCTGCCTCTGGCACCTCCACCTCTGCTCCCAGCAGCGCCTCCGCCGTCAAGTCCACCTTCGCCATCTTCGGCTCCGTCGCCCTTGCCGCCTACATGCTCTTCTAAGCAGCTCGCCCGCGCGATCTTGTTTTATTAGAGTGATTTCTGACCGATATGATACCAACACCGCACGGCTACGAACGAGACAAGTAGCGATCACCGGCGAAGCGCATTGGAATGGGATATAGAGAGGATTATACCATATAAAAACGGATGGGATGTCTGGCGTCGCTCTGGCTTGAGCTTGATTCAGGTTTATAGACTAATGTTGAAGCGTTGCTACTGGACTCCCTCCATCTATTTGCGCCTCGATATCTGATTTTGTGTGAGAATCCGCATTCGCGCGACCGACATTCGCGAATAACCCATCCCACTGGAACCAAACCGGACCCCAAACGTGAACTTTCCCGCTGTCATGCTTCCAGGACGCAGAGCTGCACGCGGAGATGAGCGGACCCATCCCGCTTAACCCAATTGTCGAAAGTCTCTGGGAAACCCCACTATCGAATTGAGCTCGTAATTATGGATATCGAATGAAGGCACCTAATTCGAGACTCTTATGCGGCACAACCCTGCCGTTCCCCTGAGCACTCGCCTTAACGTGCTGTCATGGCGTTTGTTGACATGCCCAATTGGGATTGACGGCCGGGTTCCGAGCTGGGATTATGCCAATCAGGCGTGGCACCCCAACCGCGACTCGACAAAATCGCGTCGGTTCACCTGGGGAAAGGGCGAGTGTAGATCGCGATCAATACGAGAGCAAAATTCGGTCTGGATAGTTCGAAAGAAAACGGCAAAGTACGATCGACAGACAGGTGTGCATCCTTCGGCGTCAAAAACTTGTGAACACTATTGATTTTGATGAGTGAGCTCTCTTCCCTGCGTGTGGATCCTCGAAGCTTCATTGACGCACTGCGAATTGTCCTTCAGCACAGATACACTGCTGTTCATTAATGCCCATGCAGCGATAAGGCTGAGGAAGAACTGGAGGCGAGAGGCTTATCTTAGCGTCCGTGGATTCCGAGCTTTTTGAAGAGCCTTTCATCGGTAATGATGATCGGCGAGCTTGAAGGTTGACTGACAAGTCAAGCACGGGCATCACGGCACGGAGATTTTTGTCTGTGCCATCCGAGGAGTTTGGTTCCCTTTGAATTGATTGACTTTCAATAATTGCATTGTGTTTAACCTGGATGCAAGGCTTGCGGTTCGAAACGTGTTTCCTCTAATGTCCATGTTTCCGGGGGATGATCACCTCGTAGTTGATCTACGACCGATCAACTACGTGTCAAAAACCAACTCGTCCGGGCGCATCTTGAATGATCTCATTTTATATCCTTTCTTCATGGGCAGCTTGTGTGCGATTTCAAAAGAAAGAAAGCGGCATGCTCAACTCCACAGTGATACTCGCGAGATCATGGGGGTCCTCGGCTGCTCTTTGCAGATGACTGGTCATCTGAAGGATCCAACAGCCAATCCGTATGCCAAGTCATTAGGGCCCATCAGACAATCGCGTCAGAAGGTTCTGGTTTTTATTATTCAAGGCGATTCCACGTGCTCATTCGCCCATTGGTAACACACATTGCTGGCCAAAAGAAAGCTTCTAGGCTTGCAGCGCCAAGCCAACCGTTGTGCGCCCCAGGCTGAGACTAGCTTCTCGACATAAATTAGATCAAACACGGTCATTTCAATTTGCTAACAAAGTGTACTTGAAGTTGCAAATCGTCGGCTTCTGTCCGATGCGAGTACTGGCTAGTGACTTCACGTTTAGTTCACACTCAAATACACTTGAATTCGATCAACATCGTACAGCTGCATTCTGTTGTCTCTCCAATTAACAGCGTTCCGCAAGCTTGCGCGTAGGCTTTCTGCATCTCATGTGAGAAATTCAATCATTGACGCTGGATGAAACATGTTTCCGCTTTTAGATGACCATTGGCATGCTCTTTCTCAGCTGGAATACAGTCCCCAGCACCACAAAGCCTCAGTCTCGGATCATGTCCAGGCCATCCTACAGCCAACCTTGAAAGTCTTAGCGAGACACGTATGACTGATCGTTCTCCTGGATGACTAAGTTCCTTCTTTCCGCTTTTCATGAAGCCAGGAAAACCCATCATTTTGCTGACCTCCACCAATTCTGCTAGCTTCTCAAAACTCAACGGTCTGCGCGCACGTAGGCCAGGTGACTATGGAGGTTAAGAAATAGGGCGGTGTCGACGGACCGCTTACGCCACTCTTTTGGACTAAGCGGATGACAGTCCAATAACAGATCAAGCCGTTTGCGCCAACGTCATCTTGGCAACTTTCGCTACACACAGAACAGGTCGAGTGTGCGTCTATGCGACTAAGTGACAACCATTCTGTTGCACCAGTCCTTTGCACAAGACGAAAGTTGCGGAATGATGTGGTCATACCGTGACGCGAAGCACACGGAGTGTCTTCTCGTAATTTGAGGCCCACGAAGACCGACTGGAAGCGGTCGACTGATTCAAGCACTGATGGTTGATAATTTAAAACTCGCTGTTTTGTCTCAAGACCTCGTGATTACTTGCTTGTACGAATAACTGAAGATTCTTGATTTTGCCCCAGAAAACAATTGAGTACCACTGTTCACAATGTCTGTCGACGTAAACGCCCTCAGAGCAGCCCAAAATACAGGCCTCACTGTCGGCGTGATCCCGAGATCAACAGAAAGACCGCTTCGGCTCGAGATTGATGACTTCATATAGGATGTTGAGCTTGCGAATCTTTACTTTCTTGCTTTGGAAGCTTTCATGAGCAAAAGCATTTCCGAAACTCCCTTCTCGTACTATGAGATCTCTGGCATCCACGGCCAGCCTTGGCGAGCATGGGACCGTGTTGGCTCGGTGAACTTTGGCTCAGCACCTGGTCGGACAGATTCTCAAAAGGGATACTGCTCGCATGGCTCAGTTATCTTTCCAACATGGCATCGCGTGTATCTGGCACAATTTGAGGTAGGGCCCCTGACGTTGTTTTCCAAAGCACTTTTTGACAGTCTGTAGCAAGCGCTTTACCTTCATGCCGCTGAAATCGCGCCTCGCCTGCGAGCACAGAGTGCTCTCGACCGGTTTCGAATCCCCTATTTTGATCCCTTCCTCCCACGCCAGAAGGCCAGTGGTGGAGATGTTTACACCTACGGCATCCCGATAAT
The DNA here is from genome assembly GCF_026319265.1 of Colletotrichum chrysophilum. Classification (NCBI taxonomy): domain Eukaryota; kingdom Fungi; phylum Ascomycota; class Sordariomycetes; order Glomerellales; family Glomerellaceae; genus Colletotrichum; species Colletotrichum chrysophilum. The sequence goes on along the minus strand of NW_026517305.1, from coordinate 205,810 downwards.
CTTCACGCTACCTCAGATTCAAGTCCGACGGCCCGAAAATCCAACTAGGTGGGTACCCATGACAAATCCCCTTTACCAATTCAACTTTCCGGTAGACAAGAAAGGAGGCTTCGACTGGTCAACGTACAGCCGAATTCCAGCTGCAAAAGAGCGCACCATCCGCGGGTTGAACGCGAATACTCAAGCAGCCGACCACAGCTATGTGATCAGGGCATTCGATAATGTGTACAACCCCGCCAACGGCCTCTCCAGCCAGACGCCCGCTGGTATCTGGCGCGTTATGTTTGACAGGCAGAGCTGGGTACAAATGTCAAACCACTATGATCCAAGAGTTCGAGATCCGAATGAGGTCGTCTACAATGCAAACTCTTTGGAAGGGTTCCATGACAACATTCACGGTCAGATAGCTACAGGTCCTCGCAATGCAAGTGGACATATGGGAACCCCTGCATACGCTGGGTAAGTTCATCGTATCGGTGTTTTGATGGACAAAGCATTGACACTATTGGTAGCTTTGACCCCAGCTTCTGGCTCCATCATTGGTAAGTGCCTGTTAACACAACTACAAGCATAAAACTAACAAATTCAAGCAATGTCGACCGTCTTCTCGCCATATGGCAGGGCATCCATTCCCGCGATGCCGAGTCCGTCTCGTGGTGGACGTCTCTGGAAGTCCCAGAAGGCAATTTTGTAGAGCCTGGTAGTCTTCTAGAAACTCCAAGAACCCCTCTAGCTCCTTTCCGCAAAGGCCTCACAACCGACGCGAAACCCATCTGGTGGACCTCCAATGACTGTCGAAATCATTTGGATCTTGGATACGACTATCCACAGACAGCTGCAGCACGCAAATCTTCGGACCCAGTCAGATCCCTAACAGCCTGGGCAAATACCCAGCTGGGATGGCTAGCTCCAAGAAACCCCCAGCCGGCAGACGAAGGGGCGCGTACGCAGCTCAAGCGTCAAATCGTTCAACCAATTCCGTCCTTCCCAGCCAAGGTCTTGATCGATGGAACCACAGCGTTGAGGGCCGGACAAGCCTTCATTGGATCCATGGCCACTTCTCCTCGAGAAATATCAGTCACTCCTGCAGTTGTAGCCAAGTCACTGTCACGACCTCGGAGAATCCTCGCAAGAGCAACAACGATAGCCAAGGCGATGTCGCCCAAGAAGCTCGTGAGACCGGAAAAGCCAGCAACTCCCGTCCGAGAATTCCTCCCCTCTAAATTCACGCCTCAGCAACTCAAGCAAAATATAATCTCGTCTGCACTCCCGGCGCAGCATATTGGCTACAAGCACTGCTATGGTCATCTTGGCGATTTAGTTACCAATCACAAGATGACACAGTGGAACGTTACGTTCAGCGTGGACAAGTAAGTGAATTTGAAGTCTACTTTCTAGCCAAAGCGCAGTAGGATAATGCCAGCTAATTTGATGCCCTTCGTAGATTCTGCCTTGACGGGTCCTTTATGATACACTTCTTTCTCGGAGACTTCAGTCCGCGGCTAGAGGACTGGGTCCTTGAACCACACCTTGCGGGCTCCAGCGGGATCTTCGCCAGCGTAAGAGCCGCAATTGACGATGGTGGCTGTGCTAATTGCGCAAAACAAGAAGCTTCTGGTTTCAAGTACATGGACACCGTCGCTTTGACACCAGCTCTGTTGACGTACTGGGACAGTCAGCAAGAGTTGTACGGTTGTCGTATTGATGATTTGACCCCCGAAATGGTGCTTCCATTCTTGGTTCGCAATCTCCATTGGAGGGTTGTCAACGTGAGTTCTGCAAGATTCAAGGTCGCCACACTTCAGTCACTAACTTCGGCCTAGACGCGTGGAGAGCAAGTTTCCAGAGAAACGATTTCATCACTCAAAGTCATGGTCTATTCTGAAACTGTAACTTTGCCTCACGATGTCGCGGACATGCCCTTATTTGATGACCGATCTGTTCATTATGAAGTAACTAATGGTAGACCTGGTGGCCTGAACGATGGCGAGGACCTGTAGACTTTGTCATAGAGATTTCGGAGCTGGGCAGTCCATGCAACGTCACGATGCTTGCTGCTATGTGAATGGACACATTCACATTGAATGCCTCTTGTTTCTCACGTATCGCCGCTCATGGAGGAAGCAGTGCTGCTTTGCCGTCTTCGGCTGAACAGTCTCATAGGCCCACTAGCTTGTGGACGTTTTGTTGTTGGCGATACGACACCCTCTTTCAAAGAGTGTGGGTTGATATGCGAGCGTGGGAATATCCCAAATTTCCCTTTGCTATTGGTACCTGACCAACACCAATGATCCTGGTATAGCCCTGCATGAGGTATTGTCAGCTCCTACTTATGTCCTTAGAATTCGTCAACGGGCGACTCACATCCAACGTTCTTGATCGTCTCATTCTTCCCAAATACCAGCCATCCCGTCCTGGCGCTGTCCGGTGGATCCCATTTCCATCTCGTCGTCAACGACACAGCGCCGGCCGATTGCAAAGAGATTTCGTTCTGCTTTGGACCTTCAATCTCCACATGCTTTGCTGGAAAGGGTCCTCTTGTGCCATCGTGCCAGCCCGTACACCACTTTCCGCCCCATTTGTCCGGAAACTCAATCCCCACAATCTTTGCGCCAACCATAAATTTCAGGACGTCTGTGTTACCATCCGGGTCCGTCAAAACTTCTCCCCATCGCTGAACATGGCTCTTGAGGGCCGTGGCTGTTGGCAATTGGAAGAGCGAGTTCATGTCGGGAAAGAGGCTGGGAGCTGGTGGAGACGGGAAATGAACGTCATAGTCCTCGATCTGACGATGGTCTCCCTCGATCTTGCCATAGAGGACTGTCACGCCTGGAACTTCGGGTAGTGGCTGTGGGTGTCGTGCGAGGTGCTTAAGAAGTTGATCTGCGCTTAAGAAAACGGTGGCATCGCCCTCGTGGACGGTATGTCCATCGTGGGTGCAGAACAGACAAGCGTATCGGATCTCTGATGTTGTTCGAGCTGAAATATGAGACTTGATGAGAAATCTCATACGGTATAGCAGGCCGAATTTCAAGAAATTGGCGCGAGCTTGGTTGACGATTAGCGAAGCAAATCAATATCCTGGATGTTCGAAACTTACAGTCTCCTTCTTTGTCCAAGCTAAGCTCATTGTACACTTGGTAATATTCGCAATTCAAGCAGCGACCGATCGGAAGCGGCTCTCCCTGATACAAATTAGCTTCGCTACGTTGTTCGACCGTCGTACTGACATATGCCATTGTCTGCTTGAGACCATGCCAGTATCCACCTCGCCGGAAAGCTTGAGCACCGTCACAAAAGCCCTTGGCTTGGTGAAACGAGCTCTTTGGTCCTATTAAGCATTCGTCTTCTTTAATGAGCGTAGATGACCGTTTAACGCTAAGCATGCTTTCTGCTGCAGCTTGCTCATTGGCCAGCATCAACCCATCACTGAAATGTCCAGGTGGCGGAAGTGGAGGAGTAGGTTCAAACTGGAATGCCGCTAGTGATGACGCCCTCATCTCGCTGATGGGAATCTTGGGCGATGTCCCGTTTGATGACGAGTGAGTGGCAGAATCTGAGTACACCGACGTTCTGTTTGTAGTTGACGGGCTATTGGGGTCGAAGACCGAGCTCTGTGGCGTTGTGTGATCAAGGCCAAACCGACTAAAACGACTAACTACCATGCCGTCGATAGGTGTGGTGTTTGTTGCAACGGAGTGCTCCGGGATGCTTTGCCGCATTGGATGTCGCAGTTTGGGCACCGGAGCCTGCGCTTGAATCCAGTCTGATGTTCGAGGCTGTGAGAACTCGTTTGGCGAAGCTACACCCAACTGTTCGTCTTCGTCGCCGAGGGCATCGGGAGAAGAAGCCCGTTGCTCCTCTCGTCGAGCTGTTACAACCTGAGCAATGGTTGCCTCATAAATGTGTCTCGAGGACCGGGCATCCGAGGCCACAGACTTTGCTGATGAAGGGGTTCTGCGAAGTGTGGTGCTGTCAGACGAGCCATGCGAAGTTCTTACACCACTCTTGTGCGCGCCTGGAGACTTTTGTTGTCTTCCCGGAATAGGATATGGCGAAGAACTGGTATTGGTCGAAGTACCGCTGCGGGATTGAGATGGCTGAAGAGGCTGTGATACCTGTCTTGGAATTTGGATGTTCGGGGGCAAAGGTGGTAAAGGTGGCAACGGTGGAAAGGCGTGCACTGGAGTTGTCGGTGTCTTGTTCTCAATCTTAATCCTTTTAATGAAGTCCAGCACATCTAGCGCAAACGATCTCGTCGCAGCCTGAATCTCGCCATATTTTGACGCATCGAAGGTGTCTGCTTCCATGAAGTCCTCGAAATCATACAGAAGTTCCTCCAGCAACCTGCGTTTTCCCGCAAGCTCATCTTCGCCAGGTTAGCTGTGTCAATTATAGCAGGCTTAAGTACTCGCCGTTGTCTCCAACCGCATCCTTGAAAGAATCGCCGTGTTTATCAACTTGACTGTCCCAGAGCGGTTGCACACGCTTAAGTGCCCGCTCGCCTTCCCTGAAAACCATTTGCGCAGATTTCATCATTTGGACAGCTAACTCCGAACTGTCGCTCTGTGCTTTTTCGGCGTTCTCTATTGCCTCCTTGCTCCTATCCACAACTTCTTGAAACGGCGCGATGATCAGCTCCTCTGCGTCGACCGCCATTGCAATGATGTCTTGGATGCAGTAGTCGACCGATTCAGACGAGTGGGGGTGGCAGACGGCCGATAAATGAGTTGTGTTTTCCCGGAAAGACGGATCAGCCTTGACGCAACGTGGTTGATGGACTTCAAGATGAAGCGTTGTCGCACGGGTCCGAACGCTTGGGACAACTGAGTCGCAGGTTGCCAATTAGAGCAAACATAAGCAGACGCAGCATGCAGAAGAGAGGAGTGTCGACATGTCAAGAGAACAACACATAAGTAACATCAAAATATGGTGGAAGAAAGCTGGACTCCAAGAATAGCCTCTGGCCAGCCGATCGAGCACGTGGGATTCTGCCAAGAAGCTGATGACAGGCACCCTATGCAGGTCGAGATGGCGCTATTGCCTCGGTCTGCAAAAAGGCGAATCCTGCATCTTCAGCCGCGTGACATTGCTGAAGAAATGAGAAACTTGTTGGCAGCGTGCTTTTCTTTGGCAGGATTGCATGCTTCGGAGCCTGGGCAGCTTCAATGAGGCTTGGAAACCCGATGTGCTCATGCATGATCGGTACTGTTGGTCTCGCTGGGCTAAGATTAGGGACCATTGCTGACAGCTAAATACTGAGCTGGCGACCACTCCCGCCCGGCATGTGGAGCTTCATCAAGCTGTGCCGCCGCTTTGGCTCTTAAACGTTCGATGTTGAGTACAACGTGAAGCAAGTAGATGGTCAAGAGCCCCGTCAATGGTGCAAAGAGCCGACCCGGAACGCTACCACGAGGGCGGCGAGCTCAGGCGGGCCCGGTCGGTAAGAGCTCCATGTCTACTGGGCCGATGATACGGCCGTGAAGGATCCTGTAGATGGGTCTCAGGCTCGCTTGTCGAGCACGCCATCCCGTTCTGACCCGCCCCCGAGCTTGATATTGATACCGATTTTCGACGACGAGCCACCGGATCGGCCGTTGAATCCACACCGGCCGGCGCCGTGAGTAGGCCGGTCTCCTTCAAACTACTCGGCCGAAGTTACTGTATGATTCGGAGTACTCGGCTCTAGCACGGGCCTCTCCAGCTCGAACCGCTCGAACTCTCCTGCGTTATTAGACAACTTTTGTTTAGACGAACCAATGAATGTGTTCACAGCATCGCTTCAGACGAGTATCGCAATAGAGACTCAAATTGCGAGATTGCGATGCCCAGTTCTCGCCTGTAAAGGGGTCAGTGTTGACCGGCACGGCACGTTTGGTGGGGGTTGTAAGGCGCCTTCAGGTCTCAACGCCTCAGCGCAGAAATAGCCCAACGGAGCATCCGACAAGTGATTCAAGAAAATTCTTCTCTTCAAGGTTGGGCATCGCTCAGGGCGCTTTTGACCGGCTCGATCAGACCCTTATTCAAGCGCCTTCGAGAAGCCGGGCCCACGCCGGCAATAAGAAGAAGCCCATTTAAATCGGCTAAGTTATTGGCGAAAGACAGCCTTTGACCACCTGTTTTCGGATAGCCGACAGATAAGACACCCTGGTACCGACGGCTTGAGAACTTGCCTCTCCGGCAACGAATTGCCAACTTGATGGGGCAAAAGTTCCAGTTCGGTTACAGAAATGGTCCGGCCTCGGAGCGAAACACCATTGTTGATCGGCCATCCGACAATTATGCCAGGTTTGTTTCGTTTGCATTTGTGACATGTACACCGCTGGTTGAAACTCATCGTCGGCGACAGACTTAGAACGCATGATTGGACATCCTTATTTGTTGATCGTTCTAGAACGTCCTCGACGAACATCGACAAACAGCTTTTTGGACTTCTCGGACAGCCACCGTCTTGCCGTCGGGAACTGACTCGAATTCTGCGGGGCCGGAGGATCCCATGCCTCCACCCGCAGCTATGCATCCTTCCGAGAGGCCCAACTTGCACAACTCGCCCGATGTCCGGAGCCAAGAGTCGGGTTCTGCCGAATCGGCCCCTGACGGCAATGGGTTAGTCACGGATATCGGTGTCATATTAGTGGCACCGTATCCGTCCCCTGCGGCAGCCAGCTCCATTCAGGTTTGATCTTTGACACAATTTCTTCAATGGCCATCATAGTCATAGATACAGACTGTTTTTGGTATTCGATGGCCCACGATGAACTCCGACAAAAGCGTGCAAGAGCCTGAGGATTCCTCAAGGAGGACCTCTTCCGACCGACGAAACGATGACGTTGAGGAATACGCAGATATTATTTCCGAGAACCGTAGAAATCCGAACACGGGTAAGCAAACCCGAGACTCCTTTTGTCGTGACTTCGGCCGTCTAATCGTCTCGTAGAGGACCCTGAGCGCGCAGACCTATCCAAAGTCCCCTCGGGAGCCATAAGTTTCACGGATGTGCCCATCTCCTCTCGCACAGAGGTGCCTTATGAAGCGTACAACCGCTTCTCCGCACGGCGCAAGCGTATTACCGTCGCCGTCATTTCGTGGTGTGGTCTTCTCTCCCCGATCTCCAGTACCGCCGTCTTATCGGCTCTTCCCGAAGTCGCCGCAGAGTACAGAACCTCGGGAAGCATCATCAGTCTTAGCAATGCGTTGTATCTCGTTTTCATGGCGATCAGCCCATGCTTTTGGGGTCCTCTTAGTCAGGTTTATGGGCGCAAATGGGTAAGCAAGACGTCGAGACCCAACCCTTCCCAACATCCACTTCTCCGGCCTCCCCCTTTTCTGTAATGTGACTGAACAACAATCCAGACCTGTACGGTTACGTCTACGCTTTTCTTAGCCTGCTCTATCGGCACAGCTCTGAGCCCAAATGTGGCTGCGTTTTTCGTGTTCCGTATGCTCACCTCCTTTGCGGGAACTTCATTCCTGGTCACTGGGCCCGCTGTTATCGGTGATATGTACCATCCCACAACGCGCGCCACCGCTATGGGATGGTTCCTGTCCGGGACTCTGATCGGCCCCACCATCGGACCCGTCCTCGGAGGTATCATCGTGACTTACACGTCATGGCGCGCCATCTTCTGGCTTCAAACGGCGCTGGCAGGCGTCGGTATGGTTGGCGCTGCCTTTTTCATGCCAGAGACTCTAGCAAAGCTGAAGAAAGAGGGCCTGGAGGGGCTCCCTACGGCCAAGAAAATCGGTGTCCTCTGGGAGATGACAAACCCTATCCGTGTTATCCGACTTTTCAAGTTTCCAAACCTCATTCTCGTGGCCATTTCCAGCGGTTCCCTTGTATGGAATATGTACGGCATGCTGACGCCAATTCGATACGTCCTCAACCCGCGATTCGCCCTTACCTCGCCGGCGCAGTCAGGCCTATTTTACCTGGCTCCAGGTTGTGGCTATTTGGCCGGTACCCTTGTTGGTGGACGCTATGCTGACTACACCGTACGACGATGGATTGCACAGAGACAAGGCCGTCGAATTTCAGAGGATCGACTGCGGTCGTGCATTCCCTTCATCGGTGCTGTGTTGCCAGGCTGCATGCTGATTTACGGATGGTCGGTCCAAGAGCGAGTGGGTGGCATTGCGGTTCCCGTCATCTTTATGTTCCTCGGCGGTGTGGCACAGCTCTTCTGTTTCCCAAGTCTAAACACGTACTGCTTGGACGTGATCCAAGGCAGGAGTGCGGAAGTGATCGCGGGTAACTTCATGGTCAGATATCTGTTTGGCGCTGCAGGATCAGCAGTAGTGCTTCCAGCGATCAAGACCATTGGCGTAGGATGGTTCAGCACTATCTCGTCAGGATTTATGATCTTCGGGGCCGCGTGTGTCTGGGCCGTTGCGCTTTGGGGTACGAACTGGCGAAAGAGGATCGATGAGAAGAAGGCTCCTCCGCCTGGAGCTTAGCCGCGTATCAAATTTCTAACTGAGCTTGGAAAACTTATTAGAAGGGGTAAAATATGGGACAAACGGGTATTAGAGAATGAAGAATGCGGCAAAGGATGGAGGTTGATAAAACCTTTGACTTTACGAATTACTCCGCAACGTCACAGGCTGGTATCCTTGCAAAGATTAATAAACTTTTGGCTGAAGTCCTGGGTACAGCGGTTCGGTGCTTTATTTTGACTTCGCGCCGGCTGTAACCCCCCACCCCCCATCTGACAATGCTCTTCCTTGCCCTGGCTCGATCTAGAAGAAAAAAGCCATTCCATTAGAAATTCTCAAAAAACCATGTCATGGATCTGCCTGATCTAGACTCTCTAGGGGCGGGGCGAGGCGAGGCACGCTCGTAGCTTGCTTGCCTCACACTAGCTCAATCCTTCGCTGACAACGTCGGCATGTCAACATGGGTCTCCGATTCTGCGCGGGATTGATCGCTGCCTGGAGTAAGGACTAGTTGTTCGGAAGGATTCTGTGTCATCCCACAGGATGACCAGCCCCAGTGCTCCACTGGTCCTCGTTTGTCATGAAATCCCAGACAGACACCGCCCTCGTTGGCAGATATTTCCTTAGGAACCACGCGGCTCATTCAGTGAAATTAGAATGCTTGAACATACTATTTTGGGATACACAGTCCATATTCTCGCTTGGCTCAGCCCCAAACCTGTGGGCTATATCGAAGTTATGACTGGGCTTCGACCCGATCGCTTCTCGTCACCAGGCTCACACATGTCAGCGACATTTGTACATTCCATCCTTAATTTAACATAAACCAAAGAACAATTGCATCCCGCTGTATGTGCGATTTAAACTTCATCGTTCCGTGTCAGGCTGAAGAAGTTTTCTAGTCGGACCAGAAACGGGAAATCGCCAGCACTCATTCCCGGTCCTCACGAATACCGCCTATCGTCGAGATGTTTGCCAATTTACTCAATAAGACCCAATCGTATCTTCCACGTATGACATCTCACCTCAAAGATCAAACGACTGAGAAGTGGCTAACACTTTGAAGATTCGGCAAAGTTTCACAGAAACGCATACAGGAAGCTCAAAGACTCTCACGAGTCTGTTGACTCCACCCGCGGGTTGCTATCTACGAAAGAATCATCAGCTGCACAGTTGCATCCACTTTCAAACAGTGGAGGCAGCTGGAAATGGGCAATAGTCTGGTTATCATTTTTCTTTTGAGAGTGGAAACCGGGAGAAGGCGTCAAAAATAAGGGGCCCGATAACAAGCTAGACTTTCTCATCTGATTTCGCGAAGGCGCGCGAAGGGATCGATTTGCTTCCAAAATCATCACAGCAAGCGTGTTAACTAGACTCCAGCTTCATATTCAGCATCATGGATAATTCAAACCACAATTAACATTCCCCCTGGGAGGATGATAGATCATTGTCTACTAGAATTCATGGAGTAAATTGGAGAACAAAAAGCATCTACCGTCTGTATACCAGCCGATGTTGCTCATTTCGCCACGCTTAATCTGATAATTTGCATCATTATCCCTCTCTTTTATGAAAGGGTAACGAATCCATTCATCCCAATAGTTCCATTTGCTACCCTCAGGAACTTCGCCACACTCCATGTCCCCGACCAGCCGAAACTCGTCAAAAAGGGAATGCGGAACTTCGACATCGAAGCTTTTAAGCTTGAGGCTTGTCGCAGCTGACAAGAGAGGCTTGAGTAGTATGCATCTACCTCTGCCATATTGTCTGATGGTCTCAAACGCTTGTAGTAAAGGCGATCCTCGAACGCTAAGGTGAGTCTTGACAGCCCGGGAAAAGCCTGCGGAAGAAGCTGCAGGGATTGGGTAAATCTTCGCCTGTATTCAGTACATACACGGTCTATGCTGTCGCTGAAAAGGTCAAATCTCCATTTGATTTCCAGAGAAGTCACGAGACCAATACCTGGCCCCATTACCCGTGGAGAATCGCGCAAACCTCTCTGTAACAAAGCCTGCACCAGGGGCTCACTTGCAATGTGAATCGTATTGGTTGAGTAAATGACGCCCAACACCTCATCGTGACTAATGAACGCATGAGTTTCTGAGAAGTCAACTGTTGTGTGGGGAATGACTCACGCCTGCTTGCATGATAGCATGACACCCATCATACCAATACAACACTTGCCAGGAGCTTCGCCGGGCCACGCATCGCAAATACCTTCTCCGTACAGACATCTGTCCAAATAGAGACTTGTTTGCTGTGCCAGCCTCGGTTGTGGTGGCTTGTTACGGTGACAAACGCACCCGTACCACTTCCAAGTCTTGGACCTGGCAGCCGGCCGATTACCCTCTTCTTCGACGAGTGGGGCATCGCCTCCGTGTGGAGAGCTGAGGGTGCGGCATGGCATTCGAGATATCGGCTGCAGTCGAAGATCAATGTGTATTGTACAGTTCCCAAAAGCCTCTTCTAATATCTTTCGACGCAACTCGGCTGGTTGGCTGAATAGCCAACATTCTTGTTGCGATGGCGTGCTCCGTGGGCCATGTGAGGCTGACGGAAGCCAGGGGAACAGCCCTTCAATCACAACATCGTCAGATGCTGCGTTATCTTGCTTCTTCTTTCGCAGCCAGCGGAGCCAAGGCATACTCAAGATATTTGAGAAATCTTCTTTGGGATGTTCATCGCGTGCGCTTTTGCTGACAGGCTCTACGTTAACAGGCGGCAATGTTTGTTGGCGGTATGCACCTAGGCGGAAATCCTGCCTAGCTAAGTGCATGGACTTTCAGACAGTGTCGGCCTGATAGATAGATTCCTTGACCGCTTGAAATCGTTTATCAGCTGGTGGCAGATCAACATAAAAGGATGCTGCTATGACTCTTACGCCGGGGACTTTTCTCGGATGCTACCGTGCTCCGCGCCGCGCGGTGTCCAAATCGGCATTTTGTGGGTAAACACAGGCCGCCGAGGAAGCCTAAACAGGGCGGGATTCTGTGGAGGACGGGGCGGCTTGTGTCCGTAGTCCGGCCGTCACCTCACTCTCACCCATGAACCCTGGCTCCAACTAAATTAGGCAGCGACCGGGCGTTTTCAGTGCAACGGAACAGGTACTTATCAAACAGCGACAGTTTTTAAGTGCAACAGTATGTTCATAGAATTCTATATAATGGTTGAGAAATTCCTTGTTTGTTATTCGGAACAGCCAGAGAATCGTGGTATTATTCGACTTTCCCTACGTTGTGCGCATATTGTCAAGAATGGACGCATCTAAGAAGAAATTGCCCGACCTCGTGTTGTATCGCGGATTTCCCGTTTCGACTTCTTACGTCTGGTCGCCCTTCGTTACAAAACTCGAAGCAAGACTTCGCTTTGCGAGGCTCAAGTGCCGTCTCGACCAAGGTTCCATGTCCCAGGCGCCTCGGGGCAAGGTCCCATACATCGAAATCACTCCGAACGGGCAAGATAGACCTTTAGCACTGGGTGACTCTTCTCTTATTATCCAGCATCTTGTGGATAACGATATCTGTGAAGACCTGAACGAGTCACTACCACCCGCTGCAAGAGCCCATGACATGGCTCTAAGGGCTTTTTTTGAGGAGAAATTGTACTTTTATCAAGTAAGCATATTCAATATTGTATGTCGTTTCCGAAAACTGTCTAATATGGAATGAAAGGGTATGGAGCGGTGGCACGACAACTACGAGACGATGAGATCCGGGGTGATGGGCGCAATTCCTTGGCCAATTCAACCTCTGATCGGGCTGCTGGCCTATCGTGGTCTAACTCGAACGCTGTACGGACAAGGCACTGGGAGGTTTACGAGTGCCGAAGTTGCCAGCTTTCGGCATGATGTCTGGGACAATGTCAATGCGTTGTTAGCCGAGGCACGCCTCACAGTGCCTAGCCCGAATGCGCCATTCTGGATATTGGGCGGTTCAGAACCTTCAGAGGCCGATGCGACTGTGTTTGGCTTCATTGCTTCCGGCCTTGTATGCAACGCGTAAGTTCTTTAGTCCTCTCTTGTGATCAGGTTCTCTACTATTGATAGTCATCGGCCTACAAAACCTCGTTCGCTGACTTCACCTCTCAGAGCTCCGGATACTCAAAGAGTCATTCGAAGCTACCCAGTGCTACTTGACTACGCGAAGAGGATTCATGAGCACTACTTCAGCGATTATCAACTTTGGGACGACGAAATGTAACAACAGCTGGCTGAAAGCAAAAGATTCGTATGTTCTTTGGAAGAAATATACATGAAGAGGATAGTTGAAGGTATCTTCATTTACCAGGGTTAGACAATTTACTACCTCAACTCATTATATGAACCATGTGTTCCTAGCGAATCTCAAAGGTCTCGACTTCTGCCATCTGAGAGCGCAGCATTTCAGATACCTCTCCCTTCATGAGTCCCAGCATGAAGCAAGGGCTTACAAAAAGAAAGTGGTCTCCCTCGGGCCTCAAAATAATTGGGCTGTCGCAGTCTTTCAACACACAGACGACATCGTCATTTTCAACATCGCCTCCAGCTATCCCAATGTAGTCATCAGTCCCGACCAAACGACAACCGGAATTCTCGCTCATGATGGGAGTCCATTCGGACAGCATCGCTTCCATGTTGTCTCTCATTTCCATTTCATCAAGTTCCTCCATAGCCTGCCTTAGCTCCTCCCCAACCTTGCCAGACGGTACCCATTTGTAGAAGTAGAGAAAGAGCGATGCAATCCGTCGAAGATCATATTCACTATACAGTCTCTGCAACAGAGTGCAGCAGATGACGTCCACCAGCGGCTTTCCGGTGACATATGTCGAGTTTCGCCTAGCCAGCAAAGTCTCGAAGCAGTCCAGCAGGTCTTTGGTCCAGAAATCCGGCCCAAGTGGCTTGTGGTACTGGTATGTGATCGTCTGCGCTTTTACACCTGCCACCCATAGACTGGCATCGGAAATGCGGACTTCTGAAGCCTGGCACAGCTCAGCGACATCCCGAAACGCGAGACTAGATGAAGTCCTGACGTTCATGAACCACCCCTTGGGGCGTAGGTCATTGAACGCCGGGACCCAAGTAGGAAGGTCCTCATTTCTCTGGACTCCAGCTGCGCAAAGTGACAAGAAAAAGAGGCGTCCGTTGGATCGATCTCGTGGTTGCCAAAGAGTGCTCCAGCGGTTGACTAATTCTCTTGCGTAGTCCAAATAGACTTTTCGTATGGAGGCGCGGTAATCTGGTGTGATATCGAAATTTGTGATTGCCAACACCCCATAGACATAATCTCTAGGATTGGTTGCTCTGATGGTTCCAAACAAGGTGGAACTGAGCACATGATATAGGCAAGAATCTTCGTAACCTCGCAGATGGAATGCTTGTCTGAGATTGAGGCGCCATTGGACGAGGAATAGCTGTGAACGAATTATCGACGCTCTGGAGCGGTCTAGAGCACCCACATCGCGCGCTCGACCGCGCTGTATAGCCCCCAAAACTTCCATGATACCAGTCACAGCCATTATTGCTTTGCAGTGGTCGAGAGATCGCGATGGACAGGCGAAATAGAGAGACTTCGGCAATATCAGCTCCTGTAATATCCAGACACGGGACCAATAGGACAGGTCTGCCAGCTTTTTCAAAGATGTCCAGCAACTGGAGGCTGGAAAGATCTCCCGCTCTTCTTTGCTAGGATACCCAAATCGCCCCAAGGCCAGAGGGACCATTTCAGCCCAGTTGATAGAATGATTCAGGGTGTGAGTGGTTTCGGCCCATTCGTCATCAGTAATAACTAGTTGCTGTCCGGAGTTGATGTGGACAAGGATCTTGACGAGGTAGAATGCAGTTTCCAGCATCTCCAAGCTTGTCGAGATTTCTCCGTCTTCAGAAGATAACCACGCAAACACAAGATCTGCTTTTGAATAGATGTCTTTCATCAACGGAACCTGTTCCGACTTCTCCGGTAGGTTCTGCTGATTGATGCAAATTGCATCCGCCCAGATTCGGAACTCGACAGCATCGCGACCGGTGTTTTTCTCACTTTGGATGTCTAGCCAGTGCTTTTCGACATGTTTCAGAGCGCTCGCGAGATTGACTGTAACCGGTGTCTGGAGGCCATCGATGTCGATGTTTTCAGTCACGAGGTGGTCACCCCAGACATAGGACAAGGCAATGAAGTACGGGTTTTCATCCAAAGATACAGTATGCAATATGTACGAAATCTGAGTGTTTCCAGGCTCGCCAACAACTTCCAAGAGCCTTATTTCCCTTTTCTCGGGGTCGAGGTCCGTGTAGGGGATTGATGCCATCGGGTAGTGTTCCGTGATTGCTTGCGTGTTTTCAGTCGACGATTCTGGCTAGAAGACTAAGAATGGTCAAATATTTGGCAAGCAAACCAGAACTGTTACGGTATTTGAAGCGGGGTAACAGCTTATCACTATGCTGAACTGGGCTGTTTTCGATCTCAGCTGCATGGGTTCCCAGTGGTGTTGGACCTCAGCCGCAACGATTACGCCACATTGAATACTTCCACTTGGGAACTTGCTGCCTCCGCGCCTATCTGAGGGACAATGAAAATAGTAAGAAGCCGTTACTCCCTTAGTAACTCACTGCAGTGACAGCAGAAGAGTAGATTAGAAGGGAGCGACCATCGAGAGCGCTGTCGGTGATTGTATGACCATGCATTCTTGGCAGCAAGTAGCAACCTCAAAAGTCTTTCCGCACATGTGATCTGTTCATTCTTCTTGGGATTCTTTTCAATATGGTGCGAAAAGTCAAGTACTTGTTCGGTCAAAAATCGACAAGCTGACGCTGCTACAATCCTTGGGGAAAACAAAAAACCCCACTGAGGCCTATAGGAATTTCTATCCCCGTCGTCAGGTTGTGTGCATAGAACAAGATCCGTCACTCATCTGGCTACCTAGGTAGGTAGTGCAACATAGAAATCTGGAGTAACGAAATGGAAGCTTATCGGCATTTGGCGCGTTGAAAGGCGCCCGCCGTTAATGAAGCACCGAAGGAAGCCTGATGCAACACGAGAGTCCGAATTCCAGGGATCTTCAGCTCCAGGGCGTCTGACCACAGGAGGCGATCAGCCCTGAAATGGTGGATCAAACTCATTTAGCGACACGTTAGTCTGCCTCCTTCGGCATTAGTTCCAACATCTAAGCCACTGAAGTCCTTAGGTATTGGATCAAGCATTAATACTGCGTCGGCGGCGTTCACGGGCGCGTCCCATTGCCCGCGCCCGTTTACCCGTTCGTAATCTCGCTGAGAGCAGGTTAATCTTTCTGCCTGTTGTCCTGCGTTTAACCTCCCTTCCCTCCGTGTCTATCCGTCCCAAAGAACTTTGGTCCTTTCATTCCGTGTCCGTAGGTAAGGTACGGATGCGCCGCCTCGAACACTCTGGCGCTTGACGAGCCACCGCCCATTCGCCGATTCCATGCCTTGTTACGACTGTACATCGGCTATCACGCATTGCTGCGCCCAGCACCATGAAGTCCCGTCAGCGCAGCCCAACCCCGCTTTTGAAGACGTGTCGCACATGTGCTCATGCCAAAATCAAATGCGATCGAACGCAGCACTCGGTCATCTGCGATAGATGCCTCCGGCTCGGCAAAGAGTGCTCGTATGCACCGGCCCGTGGCCGTAAACCCCCCGGGTCCCGTGCAAGGTAGTTGTCCCCAGTTTTCCGTATCCCGGCTCCGAGACTGAACCAAAAGAAGGTCGAACAAGCTACTTCATGTCCCCGATCAATCGGCCCCCCCGCCGCCCGCCGAGAGTCCTGCCGCGTCTTCATCTAACCACAGCCGGAGCCCTCCTCCAGCCACTGCCAGTTCCGGTCTTCCAAGGCCGAGGCTTGAGGGACATGATCCGTTCGACGCCGGCCAGCTCACGGTAGAGCAGGGCCAAGAGCTACTCGATCGATTCCGCACAAAGCTCACTCCTCACTTTGCGTTTGTCATAATTCCCGCCGACGAGAATGTGAACACCTTGAAGCAGACCAAGCCAGCCCTATGTCTGGCGCTGATGGCCGCAGCATCCCACGATGACGTTCGTCTTCAGCGGGCTCTAGGCCAGATGTTCAATGAACTAATCGCCGCTCGTCTAATTGAGGGCGACTTTACCTCTCTACACATACTCCAAGGTCTCCTCGTCCATCTTGCCTGGTAAGGCAGTGCCTCGCCTTCACGCTCCAATATTGTGATCCGATAATGAAACTAATCCTCTCGGAAGGGCTCATTTTCAACCGCGACCCAAGCGCTACACCCAGCATCTACATCTGGCTGTCAGCATAGTTTCGGATCTGCGTCTGGATAGACCAAAAAACGTGCAAGGATGGAATGTTGAACGCTCGGAGCGGATGGGAACGGCCCAGCATTACGTTGAGTCTCTTGATGAACAGAGGGCTTTCCTCGGAACATACTATCTCTCATCTTGGTTGGTTATCAAAATCATTACTGCTAGACTCAGTGCTAACCTTCCTAATCCAAAGTTCGAGCATTGTTCTCCAAAAGCTCCGCATCGTTACCCTTACAACATATATGACGGAGACTGCTGATCGGCTCGCCGAAGTAGCTGAGTACCCATCGGACCAGTACCTACCTTACATCATTCGCCTTCAGCGGGTCGCTGAAGACATCGATGACATCGTGAAAAACGAGTCAACGCTAGATCCAATGCAAATACAGGCGGCCGTTTCAGATGCTAGAGAAAGGATAGACCTTTTCAAGAATCACTTGTCGTTCCCTCTAGGAGACTGTCGTAAGTACTGTTATTTCGACGATTGCCCTAAAGGTCCCATCGCTAACAAACTTGCGTAGCAATCTTGGTACCCCAAATGCATACGATTCAGTTGTGCCTCAACCAGCTCTCGCTTCCCGACGCGCCTTTCGCTCTTCATAAGCCGCAGAATCCCTCTTCACAGCGACTAATTCAGGGATTATCGGAGAGCATTGTCTCCGCAAAATCCCTCGTCAGCATCCTCCTTCATACCCCTCCAGGCCAGGAGGTGTACTTCCCTAATATTGTTTGGGTCATGCTACACTGCGGAAATACTCTAGCAGCCCGCCTAGACCTTCAAGCAGCGGACTCAAGGATAAGCTTCATGACAGAACATCTTCGACAGTTCTCCGACATCGGTCACACCATTCGACAGGTTGTCCTTAGACTTGAGTCTGCGACGTCGCCAGACGTGGACGACAGAGGTGATCGAGATTCTTTCTACCATTTTCTCATACGCACGAAGCGTGTTGAAAAATGGTATCTAGATCAACAAAAACTTTTCACAAGTCAGCATGGTGTCTCGCCTCAAGGACTCAACGTCCCCACGACAAGGTCTCTCTCGAGCCTTGGAACACCGACCTCCAACCTGTCGACTCAATCAGTTGGGTTTGATCATTCCGTCGCGCCGTCAGTCTTCTCGCAACCAGCCATAGCTTCAGCAAGCAACGCTATGGCATACACAGATTTCACACTACCCGAAAATGCTGCGATGACCTCGAACGCCGATTTCCCTGTAGATTCTCTTGCATTCGTAAACGATACTTTCATACCGTTCAAGAGCTGGAACTACGCAATGGGGAGTGATCATGGGGGCAGTGCTCAGTTTTAGTGAGAATCCTTCAAGCGGGCTGGCGGACCCGGACACGGACACGGATACGGAATTTCGCTTTGCAAATCAAGGTCTCAGATATCGATGCTAGATCCTTTGAATCCAACGTGAAAGTACTCTGAATTGTTGACCCTCAAGGTTACTTGCATACTTGTGGCTGTATTGCTGTTGTGTGGTTGGCTCTCAGTCAATGATGCGTGGCTCCGTTGAGGCCGACACCAAAGATCAGTCTCCGTGTCCGTACACGGCATCAGTTTGAAATTTTGAACATCTCGAGTGTCAAAATAAAGGGTGGTTTTTGTATAAGAGACAGGCGCGTCTCCGATAAGTAGGTCGTGTCTCGTGCCATTCAGCTCACAACTGTTCCCACCCAACGAAATCGAAATGCACTCTTCGACCTCCTTGGCCGTCTTAGCGACTCTGGTACTGTCCATGACAGGGGCCAGTTTAGCAGACACTCCGACGTATCAGCCATGCCCACTACTTCGAGCCTACTACCCTGCTCCAAGCATTGATCAGAACTCTGAGGAGATGAAGTCGTTCACGGACCAATTCACCAAGTTATTCGATCAACTCATTCAGAAAGGAGGATCGGATGACTTTGGCGACATTACACCGAATACTACTTCTTTCTCGGTTGTTTTGTTCTCAGGCTCCGACGAGTCTGAGGAGAATCCTGTCTTTTTCGAATATCATCATACGGCATCTGAAGCCCCCAAGGATTCGAGCCTAGACTCCGACACTATTTTCCCACTCGGCACACTAAGTCAACTCTTCACAGTCTATGCTTGGCTCGTGGAAGCTGGCGATGAGCATTGGGGGACACCGATTACTCAGTTTATCCCAGAAATAGACAATGTGTCCACTGGATTGGCAGTCAAGTGGGATGAGATCACCATCGGGGCATTGGCTGGCCAGATGTCCGGCCTTGCAAGGGATTGTAGGTTATCTGGATTCAAGCAAAGTCATGCAGATCTCAGCTAACTCTCGACAGCGTTCGCTTGTAGGTTGGATGAGGCCTGCGCCCGCAACGACTTCGTTGAGAAGTTCGCTACACAGTCACCGCTGTTTCTCCCTGATACAACTCCGGTGATATTGAACGCTGCTTTCCAGCTCCTTGCTTTTGCGCTTGAAGCCCATAAAGCCGGCAACCGATCTGCGAATTTCGATCAAATCCTCGATACGGCAATCTTCAGACCGCTTAACATGACCAATAGCGGACTTCTGGCCCAGAATAAGAAAGTCTTCGCAGACGGCCTCAATACGTCGGCTATCGGAGAACCTGGGTAAGTGTATCCTCGCATCCCACAATCTTCGGTCCACTGATTATCAAATAACAGCGCGCTATCTGTCATTTCTACCGCCTCAGACCTTGCACGTGCTGGCCATTCCATGCTAAGTTCACGCCTCATCCCCAAAGCCGCGACACGTCGTTGGCTCCAACCCGTCGCCGATACATCAAACTTGCGAAATGGTGTTGGTCGCCCATGGGAGATCTACCACGCGGGCCAGTATGCGAACAGCTCCATCCTCGATGTCTACACTAAGACAGGCCTGATTGGCCACTACGCAAGCTACTTTGGTCTGGCCCCAGACTTCAACGCAGGCTTCGCTATTCTTGCTCATGATACCGCAGCTGCCAGAGGACCCGACTTGAATGTCTACGCTGACATTGTCTCTCTTGCAATTGTGCAGTTGCAGAAACTCGCAGCTGCAGAGGCGAAAGCAAGATACGTTGGATCCTTCGATGGGCCTGCAGGGTCAGCAAGCTTCAACGTCTCGAGTGATGGCCCTGGGCTCATTGTGACATCGCTAAGGAAGGGCGATGTTGATATCCGGAATGAGATTGCGACCTCCGCTGGCATCAAACTTGAGAATCTTGATTTTCGTCTTTACCCTAGCAACGTGATGACTGAAGCTCAGCATCAGTTTGTCGCCGTATTCCAGGACAAGAGCGCGCCCGTTGATATGGGCACACCCACTTGCATCACTTGGCAAGATGTTGGCTCTCTGGGATCCAGTGTGGACGTCCAGTTTGTGTTCGATATGGCCCACACAGGGAAAGCTTCAAAAGTGACGTTTGACGGTGGCTCAATTACTCTTCCAAGGTCTGGCTGAAGACGCCCTTGTAAGACTGGATTTGCGTTTGCCGGCTTTCACATTAGACAACGGTTTTCTACGACGGAGATGTTATTAGTGCCCCTGAGGGTTGTTCTCCTATTAGTCTGGGCTCTTAGTCTTTTCACATAAACTTTTTCTTCGCCAATACTCCACTTTCTTTCCTCGCAGCTTTTTGGGTGAGGTCAATTTCACTATTAGGTAGCGTGCAGATTTGTAAGACACCACACGTGTTTCCAGACCATTTCCTGTTTTCTCGTGTAGGAAGGTGTCATTAGCAGCTTGAAACCAAGAATTGCAACTTCTTGGGAAGCTTTCGTTCGCCGAGGCAGAAAGCTTCCATTCCACAATGACGCGTGACTCGAGCTGGATTGTTCCGGACAGCCGTTTATTTGGCAGAGTCGCACTGACCACCAAAACATGAACGCAGCCACAACTCCTCCCTTTTTTGATCATGTGTGTGTCCTGCCCCTTTCAAGTTGCCCCGAGGCCGGACTCAAGGGGCAGATTGCAGGAATTCTTGGCTGGAGCTCCTATGTGGTCGGCTGATGAATCCCGAAAGCTACCAAGCGACTGGAGCGATCTTGACCATTTGCGTCCTTGTTCCCGTTCCGTGGCGGGGCCGCCCAATCTAATCGTCGCGGGATTGCTTCCCAAAGAAGAAGGACTGCACTTTATCAGGTTCCGCACCCTTAACTCTAAGTTCCAGAAAAGCAACCTGCTTGATCCGGGGAACGAAACCCTCGGACAACACGGACACGCACTATGAATTATATATGAGAGCAAGTTGTCGCCATCTTTGAAACCAATGTTGCCTTTCCCTTAATTCATAGCCATCATCTATCACAAGCAAAATGCAGTTGTCCAAGGTCTTGTTCTTTGTCCTGTAAGTTTCCTTCATCATGAGGAAAGCACTGTAATCTGACATCTGGTCCACAGCCCCTTCATCGGAGCCTCCCAGGCCCTGCTGTGCTCTTGCGACGGCAGCAACGTTGATTCAATCACCTGCTGCGACGGAAAGTGGAGTAAGTAACAAAATCTCAACAAATGTGCTGCAAGATCACTAACAATCAACAGACGGTTATGAGTGCGAGCCTTCGACGCAGGAGAGTTACACCACTTGCTGCAAGACCCAATTCTCCCGCACCACCTTCTGTAGAGACGGCAGCGTTTGAATATAGTTCTCGGCCCAAGGACAACCACTAGACATTGACGGAAACATGAATTCTTCACGAGGCTCGTCCGAAAACTTTACGTGCATGCTGGCTGACCACACTTGATAATGGCCACTGAAGACTCCACCAAGCTCATCGCTAAGCCACAATTGTTTTTGCAATGGGTAAATACAATAATCATTCGAAACGTACTTCCGATAATGCGATCGGATTCAAATACAAAAAGATCTCATCTGTATATTTCTCGATGCTCTTTCTTGCTTCGTACAGCCGTGGCTCGGGGCTCTCCGCTGGTCTGACAATTTACTAGAGATTGAACTCGCAAGTGACTCCATGATCTCGAGGTCCGCATCGACCGTTAGAGCCCTCTAGAACGGCTACTTGGTCATTGTAAACCATTGATGCGCCATTGAGGCCGTGACCACTACCACTGTCGCATCCTTCGCCGTTCGTCACGATCAGCTCGTTCCTGAGACCGGTCTGTTTGGTAGACAAGTGTGTTGCTGGATCGCTTTTACAAGGGGTCTTCAGGGGGTCGACGTTGTTCCAGCCGCTGAGATCACCCTTGGGCTTGCAAATGCGAACCTACTGCCCTGTTAGCTCAAATGCGCCCAAAGAGATGGACTGGTTTCTATGAAGGGTATCATCTCAAGCATCACTCACCCAAGGTTGACCGTCATCGTAGTTCGAGTCGCGAATAGAGGTGTAGTGTACCACGAACTTGTCTTTCGTGGGTTCGAAAGCATGCTGATCCGCATTGCACTCAAAGATGGCAGTCGCTGTGCCTGCGTGAAGAGCAATGCCGGCCAGAACGGTCTTGGTCAAAGTAGCGAAGTGCATTCCGGGCTAGAGGTGATGTTGTATACGTAGAGATTTCGATATGAGAGTTCAAAGTAGGCTGGCAAAGAACTGGATGAGTTGCTTCTTGCTGGAAAGTCACGAACAGAACTTTCGGCTCCTTTTATACTACTGATGAGTTCAACAACACCTTGCATCTGTCTCAGTGTAGTGCACCTTCCTAATTCTGCAAATTGCTGTTCAAGTCATCTGAGGCAGAGTTTCGTTTCTATGACGGATGGGACGGGACGATCGCAAAGGCTGTGTGAGGCCGTGTCCCACTCATGAGGTGTTTTGTACAGTCTTGCTCGGGCCAGTCAGAAATCGAAGAAATGAGACTACTTGTGCGTGCATGTCCATATGAGAGTGTCAACTCTGGATCGTCCATGACTATCAATAGGACTTTTGGCGCCTGCTACCGAAGCTACCGAAGCATTAGGCACACACGACCTACGGAATCCTCCTGGTCCACGTTTTGCCGATAGCTGAGACTTCGGGGCGATGAAAATTGGGTCCTTGGCGATCAGTTCCGCGAAGAGAAAAACAGAGTACCAGGCGTCAGCCGACCGCGCTACGACAATCCCGTGCGAAGACGGCCATTTTCAAGCTGATTCAGACGGATTTCTAGGAGGGATTCGCTATCCACTAAGACGGCAACACAGATAGGCCATTCAGTCTCCTCATACAATGATTCCATGCAACGGAGACAACTTTGAGACTTTGTCTTGGCTCAAGCATGCGCTCTCGGCTTTTTGAGAAATACCTCTAAAATCTGACATATTCCTATCGATCTAAAAATGCGGAGACTGTTGTCCATTTCGCATCCTCACTTTTCAAGATCATTCAAGACATGCCTGGAAGCATTGAGGGGCTGATTATTCCTTATGATGTCAAACCTTCCGCACGCCTACGCAATGATGCTTCTTCATTTCCCTCGGCAGAGGCTTCGACCATGCATTTAAGTGTGGTCAGCCGCTCAAAAATAGCCCAGGGAGCTGCTATGACCAAGCCAAGTATCCAGTCCTTACGTCAACCCATCAGCGTCTCATACCCATTCTCAATCATGACGTCCATCCAGTAAACATCTTCTTGTTCTTTGTCCATCGATGCCCAAGTCTCCTTTATCAAGGTCAGCATTTGACGGATTGGTTTGGCAGCTAAAACACCCTCAAAAAATGAGAGACGAGATAGAATAAGTCGCCTGCCATGGAGAATGTCGGTTGTCGTCGGCGGCACCTCCATTCGTGGACTTGATATGGCGTTGAATCCGGGGCAGCCTCGAAGTTCGCCGATGGGCACAAACCCGCGGTTAAGCGAAAGCTCGCTGCAGATACTGACAAGGAGTAAAGGCTGAATGGATCGAGACCGTGAAGACATTGGTATTTCATGCACAAGGTCGAGCACATGAAGCGCAAGGCTGGTCAGCCATGTATCTAGCAAGACTCTGGAGCTGCCATGTGCTGCAACACCACCATAAGTCGTGCTCAACCAAGAGGACTGGTCTGTAAGGTTCGCCGATTCTATATCACGGAGAAACAAATCGGGAAAGTTTCGATATAGCTGCAGCAAGCCCGTGCAGCGATAGGCTTCAGCAGCTTTCAACAGATGGTTTGCTGGGGTCCTATCATCCCCAGAGTCTATGACAGCAGAATCCGATGGCAATTCAATGCGACAAAGCTTTGAGTGCAGATCTTCGGAAGTTTGAATAGCGCTGAGAGACTCTTCTATGTCACGTCTCGAAGAATGACGGCGACGTCTGATTCTCTTCCGCTCTCTTCTGACCAGAGCACCAACCTGGGCAACAAGCTCTTGGATTTCTACTCCTAGTCCGGTCTGTGGATGTGGCATTCGTAAGTTGTCTTGTTCTGGGAGCCGACACGGTTGTGGAAGGATTGCTCGGGTAGAGCCAAGCGACGGCAGCTCTTGGTCGGTGACGAAGGACAGCAGCATCTTCCAATACACCAGAGAGTTGTAAAAGAAAAACTTCTTTTGTCGATCGGCAAGTGCCAGGTCATCTTCATTGTTCTCGAGGGATATAACCGCCTCGGCAAGCATTTTGAATTCGTCCTGGCCAAGTTTTTGAGGGTTGTGCCAGCAAAGACTGAAGCCAAGCATAACTAGAGCCAGGAGTGAGGATGTGTTCGTTGGGTGGGCTTTGCTCTCGTTCCACAAAGATGTGACAGCTTGGTTGCCAAGGCGACCGCTAGCTGCCGAGAAGCCGGGAGAGACTTCAGACAGGCAAGCTGCTGACATGCTTTGGGTGACATAATAGAGAGAGGGTGACTGTGTCCAGAGCTTGGATATTGTTGTTCTGTACGGATTCATGTCGCTGTCGTAGCAAGACATCATGCCACATACTTCTTTGAAGTAGTACTCGACTAATGTAGATGAATCGTCTTGCAGAGAATGCGATAGCGGGTATGGGGGGCTCGATAGGTCGCTCGGAAACGGTTCAAGCTCTTTTGATCTATGACTTGGGTTGTGTGGGGGTATCACGGGCCAGATGTTTCCATCGTTGCCATTACCTACAACTTGAAGCTGTGAGGTTTCAACTCGTGAGCTAGGTGTTGGATATGTCTTCTCGCTGGCAATGTCTGATGCCGAAAACAGATGTTGTAGATCGCCTATATCTTGTACATCTAGGCTCCCAGGGGTGTCGGCTTCGGCGAAAGAGTTGAAGAAGTCCAGGTCGCAAAGGTCTTTTGGAGACTGATTAGTAGGCTGCGACTGGCCAGAAACACTCCCCATGCTTTCCCATACAGGAGGTGACCTCGTTATCTCAGGCGAAGGAGAGTCACCGCCCAGTGCCATTGAGGTCGAGCTCCATTTCAGAGGTTTTCGGTAGCCCGGACACGCAATACCGAGCCTTTTGCAACGCGAGCAGTGAGGCTTTACCTCATCGCATTTCAGCTTTTGCTTGTCAGCATGGCTCAGTACAGCAGAGATAATGCGCAATGCTGTCTCTTACCCGTTTAGACTTGCAGACAGCACATCCGTTGCGAGATCGTGTGATAATTTTGCGCGGAGACGCTTGCATGTTAGCATGTAGGCCAAACCGTGGGTTCGTGAGTCTCATTCAAGTGCTTTCGTGTGGACTTGTGACATTCCAATTCCTAGTGAGAATTTCAGACTTCATAGGCCACGCCTCGGGCGTTGCTGTTGAGTTTGCCAGAATGACTCGAGCTGGCGTGCGGGGGCTCATCGGGGCGGCACTTATCGGCTGTGGAGTTCCAAGGAGGGTTGCATGAACCAACAGAGGGGAGGGGTTCCACTGCAGTGATACTAGGCCAAAAAGGTATCTCATAGGCGAAGGATATCATTGCCATAAGTGGGATCGATGCGCAAAGCTGTGGTTCCCATCGCGCCGTCAACCCGGGGGCGTTGATAAGACTCTCGCAATGTTAAGTCCGCAACAATATTGCAAGAGAATCAGCCGTTTTGCGGCATCACTTTCACCTCCGCATCTCATCGCCATGTCGTCCCCGTCAGAACCGCGGGCATTCAAAGTCGCGCTGGTACAAACATCACCGAAGGTACGAAGGGCCCCAAATATCCCGTTTCAATAACTAACATTGGGCCAGGTTCTTGACGCTGAACACAACTTCAATCATGCCTCCAAACAAATTCGCCGTGCATCGGCTCAAGGGGCATCGCTAGCTGTGCTTCCCGAGTACCACCTCATGGGATGGGTCCCCGACGACCCCTCTTTCGCCTTGAGCGCAGACGATGCCCAACGCTTCCTCCGAAGATACCAAGATTTAGCCGCTGAGCTGCACATTAACATCTGCGCCGGCACTATAGTTTCAGATGCATCAACACCAAAGCCAACACTCCTCGATGGTGCAAAGACGAAGCGGACTCTTCTGAACACATCTTACTTTATTGATCACGATGGTCAAATTGTTGGAGCCTACACCAAAACCAACCTCTGGATTCCCGAGCGCCAACATCTTACTTCAAGCGTTGACTACGCTCACCAAGCGAAGAGCCGTACGGAAACGGTCGCAGCCAGTCCTCATCAAGTCTTCAATACCCCTTTAGGACCCGTCGGTATCCTGGTCTGTTGGGACTTGGCTTTTCCCGAGGCCTTTCGGCAACTTGTTCTTGCAGGAGCAAAGATTATCATTATTCCTTCGTATTGGACTTTGTCGGACATGAGCAGGGAAGGACTCGCGTACAATGAGACTTGCGAGAGAATGTTTGTACAGTCATCTCTTACCACCAGGGCGTTTGAAAACACCGCGGCCATCATATACTGCAACGCGACTGGACCAAGGGAGGACGGTTTCTTTGGATGCAGTCAGGTGACGCTGCCTATCGTGGGCACTGTCCCAGGCAGTTTTACTGATGGCGAGGAGGACATGCGTGTTATCAACGTGGACATGCGGGTTGTCGAGATTGCGGAGCAAAACTATCAGATTAGGAAAGACCTGAAGAAGGACAACTGGCATTACGGATATAACAAGGGGGCAAAGTTGTAATTAAAACTTTGGTATAATGTCCTTCCTCTAGAAATCTCGACCTTGAGTCGATCTAGTCGTTCTTGGCTTGCTTAGGGGACTCTTCCATCCAACCTATGAGGAGGGGTTGAATGAGCTAAAATGTCACACGGCTGCAAGTAATTCAACGTTCCCTTCAGAACACATCTAAACATTGAGAATACAATTTAACTAGTGAAAACATTGGTCGGAGAATGGCGCAAAAGTACGCAACGTTTATCGCATGACGAAGGCAAAGAAGGTAACTTGCAGTGGTTTTCAAATGAACTAGAATGCCCCTTGCCTATAACTTTTCTGGTGTTTGAGTACTGTACACAATTTGGATACTCATTCCTTGTCTTGAGCATCCAAGTCGGCTCCTTTTGAGACTCTGTCCCCATGTGTAGTCGAATTGGCGACTGGCAGGTCCTCTCCGAGAATGAGATCAAATTTGGGGCCATTGTACGCCTTCCTCTTCACAAACCACAATCCCACGGCAAAAATAATGAAGACCCCAATAACAGCAGTAACATAGTCTAACAATAATTAGATCAATAATTTAATGAGGCATCAAAGTACTTACTCATGGTAGAGATGTCGATGGGAATCGCTGGCGGGAAGCAAAAGAACTACACCCAGCTGCGTTAGAATGGTTTCCGGATAGCATATACTGTTTAGCTTGGTTCTTACAACAGAGGTGACAAGCACAAAGAGAACTGAAATCCAGTTGGTAGCATAGCCAAATAGCCCTTTACCCAGGTAGAACTCTGGAGGGCTCGCTGCGACGACGTGACGGCCCCTGGCGAGAAGGATCATGACCGGCAAAGCGTACGACAGGTTGAGAAACAAGGTGCAGCTTGCGATGTAGGCATTGAAGGCCACTTCCGGACCTTGATGAAAATTTGTCAGTACAGCCTGCTTTGATGCAACTGACAAATCTGAGTAGCTTACCAAGGTAGAGTAGACCGAATAAAAGGTTGAATACGGCCTGGACAAGGATGGCTCGGACGGGGACGTTTAGCCTTGGATGGAGATGCGATAAGCTAGATACAATTAGTATACGTCACGTCGATCGTGTTTGGCCAGCTACAGTCGGGAGTGCTTACTATCTTGAAAACGGGGTGCCGTTATCCCGAGCCATGGCCCAAACCAGACGACTTCCAGATGTGACGCAGCCATTAGCTCCGTTGACAAAACACAGGGCAACAGCGACGCTGAGAATTGTCGCAGCTGCCTTGTTGCCTGTGGCCTGTGATATCATCTCTGTAAGAGGACTTTGAGTGGGCGATGCGAGAAGAACGTCAATATCAACTGCACAGAAAAGCATGACCAGAATGAAGGCAATGCCACTGTAACAGGTGTTAGAAACCTCGAGATTGGCTTTTTTTTTAAGATACTTACGTAGTTCCTCCAACTAGCACCGCGCCAACCATTGCTTGAGGTGCATCCTTGGATGGATTCGGCATTTCTTCTGTCATGTGGGCTACTGCGTCGAATCTAGAAGTGAAATCAGCATTTTGTTGTGGTTGAATGTGTTCGTAAGAGGGGGCGTACCCAATGAGACTAAGGGCGGATTGAAGCAGACCCAACATCCAGGCAGTTCCATCACTCCAGCCGGTCGTGTTGGAGAAGTTGGTAAAAACATACTCGGCGCTTGTCTTCGGTGATGTTGCTAGAAGCACAATGCTGATCACCACAACACTGAGCAATGACCAGTACACTGAACGGTTAGCCAGAGGCCCTGCTACAGCAGAACAAGACTTACAAGCTCCTTCGTTCCATCGATTTAGTATGGGGTAACCGAAGATATTAAGAAACACTCCAACGATCGATACAGCCACAAACATCAAGTAAGTACTCCACTGTGTGATTTGGTATGTGCCACCGGAGCCAACCACTGCTGCTGCAGCAAGGAATCGAGCTACCATACGTCAGCTGTCACTCCTGCAGTGTGGAGATTCAAGATGTTGATGTACCTCCAAAGTACGCAGCAGTCGTGTTAAGAGTGAGCCATCCAGCGATGTTGACCCATCCGACGAAGAAGCTCTAGGGTTGATTAGCACTTGAGATCGGATCCCAGTACGGAGTGTTTACTTGGGTGCACACCATTGACTTTTTCCATTTTTGAGTGGATAACGCGTAAGCATAATGATATTGGCCTCCCGCTGTTGGGTAGAGTGACGCAAGTTCCCCAACGCTGGCACTCAAAGCGATGTTGCAAAAAACGCAGAATATGAATCCATAAACGAAGGATACTGATCCTCCGGATGGCATAACGAGACCGATCGATCCAGCTAAAGAAATCCATGTGCTTGGCTTGTTAGCGGGCAACTCATTCAGCATTGTAGTTTTCAAGACCTACTTCAGAATCGCAAACGCCATTCCAACCATCGTAATCTTGGAAAATCGCTTCTGAAGGTGGCCATTCTGGCCATCGACTGCCCCAGTCATGGTGGACATAGTTTCGCGGGACGTGAAGATGCTTGGCGCAGGGGAGATCTAATGAGAGCGATCCTCTGCTCTCCTTTTGAGCGATGTTTCAATCGCATGAGGACATCTCGTTATCGCGACCCAGATAAGGCGTTCAGATAACAACCTACGGTGTTTTCTCGAATGTTTTGCTAACACAGCCGGAAGCACTGCATGCACGCTTCCCACGTCACTAAACCCAAATTGGCAGTGTTAAGCAAAGGAAAACTGAGCCCCGGGATGCCTGTAGGTTCGGGATGCACAGCTGCGGGGTTCTGTAAGATAGCCAGCCGATCACCCCGCATGCGCCGATAAGGGGAGAACGTTGGGATCCATTGCTGGTGCCGCCATGTGCCGTTCGTCTGCTTCTTGAACGTTATCAATAGACTTTGGAAATTTTATCACCGGTTCCGCCTTTCGAAAGATTGACTTCAAAAGCGCTGTTCATCCCATGTGTTGTACAGGCCTAGCAGGATGAAGGTTCAACTGCAGACAGCAACGTTGTAGTCTATTGTTGAAACATCCTCTGCGAAATCCAGATCTCCAGCAGAACTGTACTATCAAATAAAGCTGCGTTCGAGAACAATTAACAAAGCCAGTCACACGATTCTTCCCCTCGCCCTCAGAGGACTGCCCTGCTTGACTAGTCATTGCACGAGACGAAGCCCGTGCTCGATTCATGACGTCTAACGGTGGTTGGGCTTCAAATGTGGGGGATCACGTCTCAGACAGACACGTAACAGGTCTGAACGCTACAGCACCGTGCGGTTCAGACGACGATCAGCAGATGCAAATGTTCCATTCCTGCCGTTTCATTCAACATCACTCCTTCTTAGACTCGTAAAACAAGACGCCGAATTGAGGTGAATAAGTCTCCGTTTCTTGCCGGATTACCACAAGAAGCGTTGTATTTGATCGCTCAACAATAGGCCGCTTAACAATCGCCAACACGAGACGCTTGACGACCAAAAGCTCCAGTAGCCGTAAGACTACTTTTCTCTCAGAAGGATCTAGCTCGAGAGCTGGCAACCGGGTCTCGAGATTATCAAGTCGGTTTCAGCTTCATTTAGTGATCCAAGCCCCAATTCAGACAACAGCAACTCGTCATGGAGGCACGAAGTCCGCTCAAGTTCAAAGGCACCAAGCCCGGCCAGGCCATTAAGCCTGGAACCGCCCTTCGTATCCTTGGTGTTGGTGATTCCATCACTGTAGGGTTTCTCAGTGACCTGGATGGAGGCGATGGAAATGGATACCGGTTGAAGCTTCGACAAAATCTTTCAAGTGCGTTTCATTCGCCCATAGCCAGAGCGCAGACTAATGCTTGATGAAGATGATCGCGTGTCTTTCATCGGAACCGAGACAGTTCGCGGAACGATCCCTGATAACTACTTCGTGAGTGTTGCGTAATCTCCTAAATAGCTATTCGCCTAATCAGGTTAACAGGCCGCTTGGAATGCGCGAACGATTCAATTCATCTCAGATCATGTCAACCCCTCACTGCAACAGCAGCCCAACATCATCCTCGTCCATGCAGGGACTAATGACATGAACCCAAACTTGGATGTCGCTCTCGAAGGAAACGATCCCAAAGATGCCGCAGAGCGTTTAGGCAAACTCATCGATCAAATCGTCGAAGCCTGCCCAAGTGCGGTTGTTCTCGTAGCTATGATCATCAACACTCGTGATGAGGGGCAACAGCGGAACACCGTCCCGTATCAAGGCCATATACCAGGCATCGTGGCATCTCGTCAGGTTGCCGGTAAACATGTTCTTGCCGTTGATTTTACAAGCTTTCCTACGGGTTTACTTCGGGTTGATGGCGTCCACCCCACGAATGAGGGCTACCGTCATTTTGGCGACTACTGGTATGACTTCATGACGCAGATCCCGCGGGGGTGGATCCAATCACCTGATGATGAAGATGGGGATCAGTCTACAATATGTGAGAAGGGCCCTGAGGGCGGTCTTTGGCCAGAAAAGGCCTGCTGGCTGAAACAGCTGTTAGGATCCTGTATGGGACGAAAGATATGAGATGGCAGAAATTCGGCATCGAAGGATACCCAGTCGAGTTCATGAGCCACTTGAGCGTTGCCCGCAGAAGCCTCCTGTAAAGGTCAAGACTCCGATTTGACAGACCAGAAAGTCAAGTACGCAAGACACCATTCTTCAACCCGTAATTCAAGTTGTACGGGGCTAAGTTTGAACTATCTAAGCGCATTATCGACATACAACCAAGCTACTTCGGTCATTAAGGCATTTTTGGCGCATCAAATTATTTTGTATTATCTTCGAGGCTATCACGGGACACCGTCGAAGCCTTTTCGCAACCAGTCAATATGCTTACCCAAGTTGACGAGCTTTTCAGTCCCATACGTTGTCTCATGGTGGAAGCCTCTGTCTTGAAATTCGTGAGGTTAAATCAGACTTTCGCGTGATCTTCTCAACGCCCGAGACATGCTTCTTTTTAGCGTCTCCATACACATCTTCTCTCGCCAGACTTTCGCAGACGAAAGCAGTCATTTAAGTATCACTGTTCGAGCCTTATGCTCTGACTGGTTGATTTTCAGCGAGAACTAAAAGGAGCATGTCTCGTGTTTCAGGCAGACAGGCAGTTTGCTAGTGTAGCCATCGTTGAATCCTCTTGCGTCTTGTTACGTTTTCGGCAATGGGATTGGCTGTCACCCGATGTCCTGGGTCTTCTAGCCAACGCAGCGCTTGGTAAAGATTTCTCGTCCATCTTCGAGTGCGATCCTAGCCAACCTTACTACGGGTTTGATTCATGGGACGGTTTCTTCACGCGGGAGTTCAAGGAGGAACAACGCCCCGTGTTTCGTCCAGATTTCCAGCCTTTTGCCGACGGCGACCCCGACCCATCATTGTTCATCACCAATGCTTGTGAGTCGGCTCCACTTCAAGTTGCCTACAATGTCCAACTGTTCGACAACTTCTGGCTCAAAGGGCAACATTATTCTCTCGTCAATATGTTGAACAACAACTCGAAAGCCTCACAGTTTGTTGGTGGGACAGTATACCAAGCATTCTTAAGTGCGAAGAGTTACCACCGATGGCATGCCCCTGTTAGCGGCAAGGTGGTGAACATCGAGCAGCTTCCAGGCACCTACTATTCCGAGAACTACTTTGAAGGGCTTGCGGGCAACCCTAATGACCCCGATCCAGCCGCTCCGAACTACTCGCAGCCATATATTAGTGCTGTTGCTACCAGGGGCATCATTTACATCGAGGCCGACAATCCCAAGATTGGGCTCATGACTATCGTTTTTATTGGAATGGCTGAAGTATCCTCTTGCGAATTCATCGTCAGGCCTGGCGAACCCATCCAAAAAGGGCAGCAGATTGGCATGTTTCGCTTTGGAGGAAGCTCTCATTGCATGGTCTTCCGACCGGGGTTGAACTGACCTTCGAGCCTCCTCCAAAAGATTGGAACGACACGGAGAAGAATAACAAAGTCAACAGCTTGCTAGCGAAGATTCACTAGTCGTCGATAGGAATATTTTTTCTTTGATACGTTTCATTCTCAAGTTTACTTCCCAACATGGATCTCCTAAATGAGAAACGCAGACAGCTCAATACATTGCCATCGCAAGAACGATCAATGTGATTCTGTGCCCGCCTGAGGATTGGCTGCCACATGTGGTCACAGATAGCGAGTTCGCAGCTTCTTATGGCCATCATCGTCTTTACCACTCGGCCACGGCAAGCTGTGAACCCCCATGAGTGGGGGTCACCTTCGGGTGTCAGTCACCCTCGCTGAAGCCCCATCGAGTCTCCACAAGGATGATGACAGACACATTGCTGCTGGTGTTAAAATTACGACGAAAACAGGTTTGTGGACCATGTCGGTTCCAGGCGACCTAGCAGTCTGATGAATATTGATTTATTGTTGGATAGGATAGTTTCGCAAATGATGGCGCAACAACTGATACCCTCGAGTCAAAGGATTTGGCATCACGCTCCTATTGCACGCCTAACTGATGATTTCTGCCCTGGCGCCGTTTCTCGACTCAACAGCTCGAGACTTGAAAGTAGAGAGTCCATGGGAGATCTCCCCTCGACAAACGCCAGAGCCATCCAAACGCGTCCTCCCCCGGATTTATTCCCGACGCCCTCCTCCTCACCCCGCATGAGCGAGTCAGCCGCAGACATGGGCCCATCCCGGGGCCCCGGACAACTCCCGAGCTCCCCAGACACGCCTCCGGGGGCTTCTCCGCACGAGAGCCCAACAACATCACAGCAACGACGAATCGAACAGCACCCGGCAGCGGAGCCGCACCACTTTTCGTGGAGATGTTCGGAGCGTCTCGTCGCCCTTTCGTGAGGAGAAGCCTGGAATGCAGCCCCGTCCACCCCGGACACGCCTGGGTGGGGGGTGGTCGCGAGAGCTCAGCAGCAGAGACGAAGAAGGGAAAGCGTCCCAGGAAAACCGGCACGCTAGGACGGACTTCAGTCCGCTATTTGAACCCACGACGCCGGCCTGAGCCTAGCAGCACGCGGAGGAAGGCCATGGTCCATGACCCCCACGGATTCTGTCCCTAACCTGTTGTCGCGAGTTCGGTGGAGCTCGACTGCTCCAAGCAAGCCCCATGAGTATTGCGTGGGGAGGAAAGACCAGGTGAGACGTTCGAACGACCTCATTCTTGAGCTGCGCAAAGCACCAATCTCCTCGGGCCAGCACTCAGCCTCATCTTGACCACGCCCATTGGACCTATCCCACATTTCCCGTCCCGCAGGTCAGTTCACCAAGATAGTCAGTTAGTCACGATGGTGGTGAGCGGCACGGAAGTAGCAAAGAACAACACCAAAGACTCGTGCTGGGTCGTCATCCATGGCCAGGTATGGGACGTCACAGGTACATCTCCCGCTTCCGTCACCAAGCTCTCTTACTAAGACATCGCAGACTTCCTCGATGAGCATCCCGGCGGCGCCAAGCTGATATTTAACTGCGCCGGCCGCGACGCAACAGAAGACTACGACTCCATCCACAACCCGGACCTCATCGCAGAAACGCTGTCACCGGACCGCTGTTTGGGACCCGTAGACCCTCTAACCCTTCCTAAAGAATCATCAGCCCCGGAGCCAGAGAAGCCGAAGCCAAAGTTTCCACACCTGGGTGCCATCATCAACGCAGACGACTTTGAGAAGGTGGCCGAAAAGTACCTGTCCGAGATTGGATGGGCGTACTACTGCTCCGGCGCGGAAGACGAGCAGAGTCTCCGGGACTCGAGACGCATCTTCCGGAGGTTGGCGCTGCGGCCTCGGGTGCTTCGTAATGTAGACTCCATCAAAACGGCCACGTCGATCCTCGGTCTCCCTTCGTCCCTGCCGTTTTACATCTCGCCAACGGGCCAGGCCAAGTACGCGCATCCCGAGGCTGAGACGCTCCTGGTGAAGGCGGCGGCGAAGGAGGGGATCATTTACTGCATGCCTACGAAACCCAGCGCGTCGATAGACGCCATCTTCGGTGCACGAGCGGGAGGTAACGCGCAGCCGCTGTTCTTCCAGCTATACGTCGACCGCAACAGAGAAAAGGCGCAAGCGACCATCCGAAAGGCGGAGAGCCTCGGTGCGAAGGCCATCTTCGTGACGGTAGATTCGCCCGTCATTGGCAAGAGAGAGCGGGATGAGAGGTTGACGGCCGGTGACGAGCCATTGTCCGAACCCAGCGGCGTCGCAAAGACGACGGCGTCGGGATTGTTGAACGCGGGGCTGACCTGGGCTGATCTCGAATGGATTCGGGAGACGACGTCGCTACCGATTGTGATCAAAGGCATCCAGTCGGTTGAGGACGCTCTCATCGCGCACCAGCACGGAGTCGAGGGGATCGTGCTCTCGAACCACGGCGGGCGAAGCCAGGACACCGCCCAGGCGCCGATGTTGACGCTTCTGGAGATCAGGCGCTACGCGCCGCATCTGCTTGCCCCTGAGACGAAAGCAAATTTCCGGGTGTTCGTTGATGGTGGGATTAGACGGGGAACGGATGTTCTCAAGGCTTTGGCGTTGGGCGCGAGTGCGGTCGGCATTGGCCGGCCGTTTTTGTACTCGATGACGGCCGGGTATGGAGAGGCTGGTGTACGGAGATTGATACAGATTTTGAGGCATGAGCTGGAGACGAATATGGCGTTGGCGGGTGCAGCCAGTGTCGAGGATATTGTTCCCGAGCTGGTCAATAGCGAAAGGGCGGAGAAGGAGGTTACCGGGAGGGTGAAGCTTTAGATTACGATAGTGTTTAGGAGTAAGTAAACATATTAGAGAAGCCTTCTATTTCTACCTTACTTTATCAACTGGAAATGTCAGTCTTCGTTGCAAGATCCTAATCATGTAATGATCCCTCGCGGCCTACATGTTGACACTAGTGCTAGGGTTAGTAATTCTGTGAACCAAACACAACCCCATCCTTTGAATTCTCATATGGACAAAACTTTTGAATATAACACATTGTATTCAATCTACGACTTCCGTCCATTAAAATCTCGTAGATGTCCCGATGCCATCCCCTGGCCCATAAGCTAGTCCCCAGCTCAACCTAGATAAGATATCTAAACCCAGTAGAAACCTGCGCCGCAGTCGGCCCATGCTTACCACAGTCCTCGCCCCGATCCAACTTCGCATTCAGCCTCCTCAACCAGATCCGCGTAACAGTAGCAAACCCAATCGCCAGCCCCGTCGCCGCGATATTCACAATAAACGCGGTGATATACCTCGGCGCGCCGTAGTACAGATAGCTGCCCCAGATATTGGGCGTGTTACACATGGCATTAATCAGCGCGATGGCGCTGGCCCTCTTGACGCTCGGCTGCGCGAGGCTGCCCGTGATCCAGGACAGGATGACGACGGCAGCGGCGTAGAAGGAGCCCGGGAGCAGCATCATGGCGACGTAGCGCGCGGCGATGTTGATGGTGGAGACGGCGATGACGTTGGCGACGAGGGTGATGCAGAGCGGGATGACGATGTGGAGGTAGCGCTCCTGCTTGCGGTCAGAATGGAAGCCGTTGAGGAGCATGGTAAAGACGCAGAGGATGAAGGGGGGCGCGGTGAGGGCGTAGGTCATTGTGCGGGAGAAGCCGAGGCCGCCGACGACGGAGGGGAAGAAGTTTGCGACGGCGCCGACGATGTAGGTCTGTGGTTGGTGTTGGTGGTTAGTTGACATGCCTACCGGGAGACAGTTTGGAGAAGGATGTCAAAAGAGGTACGTACGGAATAGAGGATTCCCATCAGCATCCAGGTCTTGGGGTCCGCGACGGCCATCATGAAGCCCTTGAAGGCGGTCACCTCGCTTGCGTTGTCCTCTTGGCCTTGATCGGCTGCGAAGTTGTATTGGACCCATTCGCACTCGAGTTGGGTGAGCGTCGGGATCTTCTTGTTGGAGTTGGGGAGAATCATGGCGAAGGGGATGGCCAGTCCAACGGTGATGACACCCTCGACTAGGAAGAGCTGTCATAGTATTAGCCTAAGTCTCCCAAGACCGACATCATCAATAGAAGGAACTTACCCATCGCCACCCAGAAAGGCCACTGGTTCCATCCAAATTCAAGATAGCAATGGCAAACAGCCCACCGAAAGCGTTGCCCAACTGCGACCCAGAGTAGAGAATCGCCGTCCGCAAGGCGAACTGCTTACGGTTATAGAAAAGGGAAAGGTAGTAAAGGGCACCCGGAAAGAAGACTGCCTCGATGAATCCGAGAAAGAATCGAGCCATCAGGAGACCTTCGTAGTTGTGAACAACAGCCATGAGCGACGAAATCGCGCCCCACGCTGCCATGGCAGCGCAGATATACGCCCCGGGCCACTTGATCTTGCTGACAATCATGTTGGAGGGGATCTGCATCAGGACTACGACCGTCGTCAGCTGAAAGCGCACAGGAATGGCTGCTAAGGGGAACGTACTGTAGCCGACAAAGAGAATGCTGACAGTGGTCTGATACTCGACCTGGCTGAGGTTCAGTTCCGTAGTAATGTTGGCGAGCTTGGCGCTGGCAATGTTTTGACGGTCGAGGTAGTTGACTTCACATGTGTCAGGTTCGAATTCGAATCGTTAGGCGAATGGTGGTGATTACTTACGGACATACATGATGACCTATGCCATGTCAGCCCCCGCAGGTGGAGTGTGTTAAAGGAATGAATGACTTACCATGATGGGCATAATGACCATGTCCATCTTCAACGTGGCCTTCTTCCCAACCTTCTCATAATCCTCCTGACTCAAAGCTGCCAGACTGGCGGGCATGATGAGCGTCCCATCGTGGACGCTGAGCTTCTCCGCGTTGACATCCTCAACCTGGTCCGAGGATCTCTCTTTCTTTTCCATGTCCATGGTGCCGTCTGTGTTATGCGCTTGAGTCTCAAACGTAGAGCCCTCTCGACCTTACGTGTTGAAAAGGTCAAGGAAAAGAAGACGAGAAGTTTGTCAGACAAGACCTCCCAGTCAAAACTCATGCGGCAAAGGAAAGGAATGGGACCTCGACCGATCTTAATCAAATCCCAATCCCCCCTGCCCTTCTTCCACCTTGGAGAAACCCTACCTCCTGCAACGCTTGCCCCTTCTCCTCACTTCCGGGCAAGCTCACCCAAACAGCCGTTCCCAGCATGGAGAACATGGGCCTAGCACGAACGCGGGGAAGAGCCCCATGGGGTAGCCCCAAGCTATCGAGAGGGTCCTCCTCTTGACCCCCAATTATCGAGCATCGCGTTCCCCCACGATCTCCTTTCAACCCTCAACGCCATCTGGGAAATGCCACGACTGCTGGGCAGTCGGGATCCTGCGAGACGCGTGTGGGACTTTCGTGGGGGTCAGATGTTGGGGTAATGTCGGGGATGTTGCGGTGCGCCCTCGGCACGCGGCACATTACGACTCAGATCTCCGCGGGGGAACCTCGACGTGCGTGTCGTCTTCAACCTATCATTCCAGCCTGCGCCGCTGCTTACGCTCGAAAGCATCATCATGGAGTGGCCTAGGGGATTCGAGTTCCTGGTAGTTGGGAAAATCATGATCATTCCTCGCGAAGGAGGCAGCGTCCTCCGTTCTCCTCGATCTTGGTGTTGACCCCCACCGCGCCGTGCCATCCACGAATCCATGAATCGCTGACCGCCCCCCCCCAAGGCTCCGGTGTCGAGTGGTTGGCCGCTTGAGTGTGTGCCGGCATCGTACGAGAATTACTTATTCGAACGGTTCAACCATTTAAGTGCCGATTATGTCCGAACGAGTTAGTGCTGCTGGTGATTGGGTGTATTACCCAAGACATGCGCCGATAGGCGTATCAATATGAGCTGTGCCTCTCGGCAGAACGGATGCAAAAAAGCTGTTCGCTCGATACAATTTGGCCAACGTCGTTCGCCAGAATCGGCTGACTGAGAGACTCGCCCAGATGGAAATTGAATCGCATCGACTCGGGCCGAGCTATGCGGCGGCTGAAGGGAAGTTGGGTAGCCGGACCAACGTTAAGGACCAGTGGCGCGATGAAGCAGCAATGTCAACGTAGGAGCAACCCCGGAGTATTTCAGGCACACCGTCAGATATCACATATGGATGGGAGGTAGTACCACCACACCGTGGCTTTAACCCAACGTCTTTGAGTCTTCTCGCAGGAAATATGCGAGACATCGTTAGCAGATATGCAGGATTGCAGGCCGCACGTTGGGTCTCTTCCATCTAAGGTGCAGGATCCATATCCAGAATGGAAGCAAAATAAAAAAACGAGAAGCAAAAAACCAACATGGCGATACGAGATCGCTCGCGAAGGTCAAAAATAAGGTCCATCCAGGATTCGAACCTGGGCCTACGGAAGGAACTGATGTTGATCAGAATCCGACGTCCTAACCAACTAGACTAATAGACCGGTTGTAGCCGAAGCTCAGCAAGTGGGTTGAGCTGCTGGTCCGACAAGCGAACTGAAGTTTCCTCAAGGTGGGCCCGAAACCGTTGCAACGCGGATGCCTTCTAACATATCGCTGATGAAATGCCACACTCCCAACCGCCGAGGGGTTCCGCCAAAAAGGTGGGATTGAGCACGAAAAGAACGCAACTTGAGAAGAGGTTGGAAGACATTGATGGCAATATCGTCCAAAGGCCGGGCGGTTTCAGTTGTATACGAGTTGAGGGCATTCGCCCACCATGGGACTGTGCAGGCCGCACTCAATTCCATTCACACCGCAGATAGCATTACCTCCGCACGGCGATTCCATAATGGGACACTGCAATCATACCGCAGTCGATCGAAGCCTCGGTCATGTTGTTTCCACTGAGAGATATCCAGAATTTTTCGGTTCCGACATCGTTCGGCCCATGCAGCGCATCGTCCGAGCCATGACGGCACAGATGCCATCGCCGCGTGGTATCCAGGGGCCTTGCAAGACAGGCGCGAGCTAAATTGCTTGCACCGGACCAGAGTTTGGGAATTGCGTACGCTCAGATGAACCTTGACCATTGTTTCAAAACAGGTACGCGATAGATGAACGGGGTTTGTTTCGTCAGATGTCAAGATCGGACGTCGCCAAGGGGCCTGGCAGCGGCCTGTGGCAGACAAGCGACATGAGGATGTTGGCGGGAGGCGACAGGTTTTGTTGCGGATATTTCAGACGATTTTGTCTGTTGCACAGCTGCATTCATAGAAAAAGCGAGCATTGTCGTCCCCCTTTAAGCCCCTTTTGTGCATTGAGGTTATCTTCACAGCCCGGTCCACCGGCTGTCTAGTCAGTTATGCTGACGGAGGTGATGACGACGGTGACGAAGGGGAGTCCGGGTGCTGGTCCCTTGAACAATCGGCCCAGGGGTCGGGAGACGGGGGCGGGGCTCCGGACATCGCTTCGCATCAAGTAGACAGCTGGGAAGAACCTCCGAGCTCTGTGGGCAGAGAAATTGCAGTGAGCCGTCCGCACTTTGGACCCTAGAGAGAATTCAGCTTTTACCACATGGATGCACCCACTCGGAAAGCAACGTCATCATGGGCATGTGGGGAGCCACGAGACGAGGTTGAAGCGGCACGAATTAGAGGGAAGTTTTCCTTGAAGCCACGAGCCAGCGAGGATGCGTCGGGGTTTTCTCAACGAATAGCGCAGATTACAGGAGCTCGACTGTAAACCGAGCCGAGATGTAGAGCCCTTTGTGCATCCGCGAGATACAACGCGATGGTGCGCTGCTGAATTCAAAAGCCGAGAAGGGAGCGGCTCGTTGCACCTGCATGCATCCTGCAGGCCGCTGCAGCTGGCCGTTGGATAATGAGGTCGAGACATGTTACGAGGAAAAGCAAAAAAGCAGCACGAGCAGGTTGAATACGAAGAAGCTGAGCGTCTGCATGAAGCCTGATTGTTGTCGTACACAAGCAAGTTAGCAACAGAGAGGTAGCGTGGAAACAACAGCAACGACCAATGCCCAAGCTGAACTGCTGAGATGACTGAGCTGCGGTGCATGGAAAAGGCCATTACTTTGCTGGCAGCACAGCGCACAGCAGAGCAGAGCTGCACTGCAAAGCAAGGTGGCACCACAGAGCATCCGAGTTGCGACGGCGCTGGGATGCGCCGTTGATCTTGGACCCACCGTAAAGACGTTGGAAGCCGCTGTGGTAGCTGTCTGAGTCTATCGTAACGTCTCATTCTTGTGCTCGGTGGCGTGCGACAGTCAAGAATTTTCTTCTTTCGCCCCCCTCAAGCCCCTAGAACGTCCGCACGGAGGGTTTTCTTTCCTTCAGGTGGAAGAGTTTGCTCGCACAAGCACTGGGCAAAGGAAGAAGCAGCTCTGGTAAGCCCATTCTGACTGAAACCTTCCTCGACTGGCGCCCCCGATTTAGCCGAATGGCGGAGGCAGTGTGGCGAGCTGAATCGCTGGTCGTGGTGTGAGAGTCAAGCCAAGCTTTAGAGACACTGCGCTGGTCGGGGGCCCATACGGGCCTCTTCGACGGCCTCAGCGGTTCAGCTTAGGACATCTCGGGCCCAACGATTTGTTGCGGCTGCCAGCGAAGATGCAGACACGACGGGACGCAGACGCAAGACGGGACCCGTGAGCGTGTGACGCTGGGTTTCACAACGTGGCAGCGAGCTATCGCTGCGACGTGGACGGAGTGGGCGAAGGGGGGCCTTCAGCGTGTGAATGCGCCGATTCCGCAGACACTGGTGAGGTCTTGGTGGCACAGAAGGGGAGCCGCGACGGCCCTTGTTGCGACAAAGGCCTGTCGAAGAGCCTGTCGGAATAGGGGCCGCGATGGCTCCAGGCCGTAGCGAACGACTCGCTCCGGGCGCGCGAAGTGGGAGCAGATGCGAGCTGGGGCCAGGTGTTGCCCTGAGAAAGTGTCAAGCCTTTCAGGTTGAACATGGGACGTCCCACTGTGAGAAGGCTTCAAGGGGTTCACTGCTGGGAGCAGTGATGATCTCCGGCCTGATCTCCTTCGGTTCAGGCTCTCCACACCAGGCTGACGGCGGTGGAGCTGTTTGTCGGGTTTCATCCGAGGATTTGCATTTGCAGCCCCCAAATGGGATGGCAGCGACCGCCGTGAGATGACGGGAGTTCGGACGGGCGAGGATGAACACGAGAATGAGATGGGACCGAGACATATGGGATGGTTCCCGGCGAGTTGGCTGTCTGCCCAGGCCGTGGATCGTCGAAGGCTACCTTAGGTGCCTATCCAGAGAGCTGCAGGCTTCGGTGTTGCTGCTGCTGCGTTGTTGGTCGCATGGTGCGCTGCAGGAGGATGCGTGAAAGACGGGCGCTAGAAGCCAAATTGCGCTGGCGACTGGGGGCCCATTGAGAGCAAAGGATAATCGGCACTAGGGAAATGCTTCTCCGCGTGATCTGACACGGGGAATAGGAACGAAGATGATGACATTTCCCGGTCGATTTTGATTGTTTGATGGCCAGGAGTATCGGATAGGCGCACCTGCTAAAGACCTCGTGCTGGGTTCCTTCCTCGTTAGGGGCAGCACAGACCGTCGAACTACTGCTTGGGAAGGAGGAGGTCGCAGAGCGCTTTCCAGGTTGGGTCCTGCGCGATGAGAAATCTTTTTAGCAGGAGCGCACTGCAAAATGAGAGAGAGAGAGAGAGAGCACTCTGAGGCAAGACCGAGCCGGCCATCCAGGGCTTAGCGTCAGGTACCTTACAACCGTAGCTGTCCTAAGAGAAACCAATGCAGGAACAGCCTGGCAAGCGTCGAGTCTCATCTCAGGGCGGCCCCGGAAAAGCCAATCACCAACGGCGTCGGTGCGGGACACTGAGCCATTTCGACTCGGGGAAATTGTGCAATTCGCTCTTTTTATGAACAGCCCACTCACATCCCTCTGCATTGGGAATGGAGGCATTCGCGGTTGCTGCGCGGCACGACGATTTGGTTCCAATCTGGACGGACACGGCGTCGAATGCGGTGTCGAGTGACCACCCAGCAGATTATGCCATTTCTCTCTGTGAATATTGAAAGTCTTAAGACTGCCAATAAGATTGCCACCGTTAGTGACCCTTAGTCCACCCACCACAATGGCTTTCTTTTCGCCCGAGACTGGAGTCCAGACAATGGAGAAATGGACCGTTTTGTGTCTCGGCCGACATGCAGAGTGGAGAGTCAAGCCAGCCAACACTGGTCAGGTTGCAAATCAGTCGGCGGTTCACAGTGTTGCCCGATGGTCCTGCTCAGACCATATTCCGTTCTGGAAGAAGAAAAGAAGGCACTATTATTGGATGTGCCCGTCAGCAGCGTCGTCGTCGGCGGTTTGACGTGATGCGCAGCCTGAGAGGAAGCGCGCAGAAAAAAAGAAGACTTCTAAGAAAAGCGCTGTCACTGCCTCAGGACGGGCGAGCGAGGACCAGTCGCGACGCCCTGCCGATCCTTGGTTGCTGTCGCAATGGACGAGGCTGTTTGCAGCGCGCACAATGCCTCTTCATAATCCAATGGTGCAATGTCATAGTGCAGCCAGTAAGGCAGAGTTGCGCAAGGGTACGTGGTCCAAGTTGAGCGAACGCAACGCTGTGATTTTGCGCCTTAATTTCCCGTCATGATCCAGACCCCTGCAACTCGGGCGAGTCGTCAATACATTGGTTTTGTGGGCGTTCTCAGCCGCCATCAAGGTAGTCGATACTTTTGTTGAGATGCGCTTTGAGGTTTGATTCGTCTCTTGCAACTGCAGGCTCCCCGAAGCAGACGCGGGTACCTTGCAGTTACTTCCCAGTGCCCTGCCGGCCGAGTGCGCTCTCTCGTGCGCCATTGGCCTTTTGCAGCCGCAGCCCTGGTCCAACCAGCGACCGCAAACCTCTTTTTGTGTCACTGGGTCGTACCTACCGCCTCTTCTTGCCCACCCCGGGGAACTGGAAGCAGAGACGGAAAGAGTGAGAGAAAGATGCACAAGGTGGATGGCGCCAGGGACGAGGAAAGAATCTTACTGGCCGGCGCAAGGAGGAACCCAGCAAACTGTGTGGGTGTGACTGTGAGGTGACCAGGTGACCAGGTGGTGAGTTCACAGTTCACTGAGGGCAAGAGCGAGCGACGGGGACCAGGAGGGTAGGGCCGAGCACCTCCACTTTCCTTCCACGGACCACAGCTAAGGTTGTGCCTTCCTCGTCGTGGTTGTGGGCGCCTTCCATTCTGCGTCTCCTCGGCCGCTCTTGGCTCTTGCTCCAGACGTCGCCTTCCTTGTTGGCGCCTGCATCGTCTGTCGGGTCTTGTCACTCATTTTCTCTCGTCTCTTTCCAGCCTGCCCTGTCCCCTCCCCACACCCAAAACCCACGTCCCGTCCACTTCCTCACCGTTGGCCCCCTCCTCCGCGGACTCTCTTATTCAAACCACTCCCCCCCGAGCAAAAAACCCACAGACTTCGTTGGCAAAGTCTCTACTTCACCTTCGCTCCCATCACGCATAGTCGTTGAAACAAACACTCACTCCTCCGACCAAACCTGACTACTCGCCGCGCAAGTATTCAGACTGACGCTCATTCCTGCCTATTTCTATCCGCGAATAGACTCTGTCTTCTCGCAAACACCCCAGCGGCACCTTACACGAGCCACATCGCTCAGACTCAAAACTACAGCCAACACCACTCATCAGACCTTGGGGCCTTGAAAACAACTCTTTTGCGCCAACGCACATATATCATCACCTGGCCGCCGTCTCCACGATAGCAACCAGCAGGATTTACAGAAACAGAACATACTCGACAGATTTGATCAACAGCATCATTCGCATATTGGTGGAGAGACTCGGGACTCATTCGTTCACCAACGCATAACACTACCAACACCAGCTTTGACAGCATACACTACGATTCAACCAATCTCAACACCAAATACGTTCACCATGAAGGTTACCACGATTCTCGCCGCACTCCTGCCTGCGCTGGCTCTTGCCCAGACAGACAGCACCACCACCATCACTTCCACCGCTACCCAGACCAAGACCGTCACCCTCTCGCGCGTCCACACCACTACCATGACCTACGGCACCGGCAACAGCACTGCGACTGTCAAGCCTACCGGCTCCGGAGCCTCCGTCATTGCCACCGCTACCTCTGCTGCCCCCGCTGCCACTTCTTCCAAGGCCAGCG
This sequence comes from Colletotrichum chrysophilum, assembly GCF_026319265.1. NCBI lineage: Eukaryota > Fungi > Ascomycota > Sordariomycetes > Glomerellales > Glomerellaceae > Colletotrichum > Colletotrichum chrysophilum. Next base: position 161,187 of record NW_026517305.1, on the reverse strand, counting down.
CCGGCTCAAATGTCAACGTCGACAGCCTTGCCTTTGCCGGTGTTGCTGGCATGATCGCCGCTGCTTTCTTGTAAGCTGCGGCTGGGAGAAAGGAAGGCCTACGGAGGAGCAGGGGACGAGCGGAGGAGGAGAAGAAGAGAGATGGGGGAGAAGAGGACGGACGAGGTCGTCGACGGATTGCGATGTGGTTTTGGGGGATGAGCAACCACGCCTTACTGCCACACCGATTTCTTCGATGCGACATCTTTTCAAACATTTCTTTTGTCTCGCGCGCCGGACATCGCTCCGACGCCACCACATTTCTACGACCTGAACGATTGTAAAGATCGGATACCACTTGTTGACGGCATCAACGACCAATACCCTACTCCTCTTCGACCAACATGTGCGATGCTTGCATCGCCAACCTGCAGGAAAGGACGCAAAGACTTGTCATTAGGGACACTTGCCACGACAAACCTTTTTTCACTCTTTACTTCAACGGCGTGCCGTATGCCCTTCAGCTGGGAGGCGCACACGGCCATGCCGACTACAATTATTAATGTTTCGATTCTTCCCCAGCAGCACAAGGGTCGCATGGAAACAAGGGTCGCATGGAATGCGAAGTCGATCTCTACCCTTCATGCGCCGTTGGCTGCGTTTTGCGCTTGTCGCAAGTCTCGATCTCACCGATCCGTTCATCTCATGTCTGTGTATGAACAGGGGAGATGAGACGATGCTGTTTCAGAGCGCGGATCACCCGTTCTGGCAGCTTCACCCACTCGGGACCGCACGGCGCATGCAAGCGTGCTTGCTGGCTGGAAATCAATTTACGAGATCACGTCGTCTCATCACCACCCCTCGGAGGGTGTTGAGTCGGACTGATCAGGATGGATGATTAGGGATTTTACGGAGTTTTCGTGTTGGAACACAAAAGTTTCACATTTCTCTTCGAGTTGTTGATACCCCTATTGTTGTATGCTCGCGCAGACATGGCTGGGGAATTCATGGTGATGGTCACTGCTCTCGAACACCGGCCTTACCTTGATGCGACCAGACGTGCTGTCGCGAGGGCGGAAACGATGGATTTGCTTTGATATTCGGACGGGCGGACGATTTTGACTTGACTGACGGCTTGGTTGCATGATCTTGCCTGGAGAGGAGGGTTTGGAGGACATTGGAGGAGTTACCAAGGACATGAGAGGGGAGTTTAACAGCATAGCATAGCTGAATGGACTGTCAATTGACACTCACACACACCTGCATCGCCTTACTCAGATCCCAGTCGCTTGTAAATGCCCGAGACAAGACTAACACGGTCTTTCGGTTGTCAATCCGAACGTCTTGATTGGAAAGGTTTGGTGACTCTGAATCCGTTGGGGCGGAAAGCCCCGGGACGCCGTTGAGCGCGGTTCCAGTGGCCCCCGCCTTAATCAGCATCTGCCGCTGTCAGGCGCGCTGCCGCTTGTGATTGGCCGACACAGGCCTTATGCCGATTCAATCCGGGCCGTCGGGTCCCAATCCGAGCTGCAGGGCCTTTTTCCTTATCTCAGCTCTAATCGTCACTCAATTTTTGCCCCATCGCAGCTGCTTGGTAGCTTTCCCATACTTCAACCCGCCATCCACCACCACCACCACCAACCTGCCTTGGCGGAGGAAGCTCGCACAACACATCAAACACAAAATGGCCTCACCCGTAGCAGCGCCTCTGAAGCGCATCCAGGCGCCCCTCCGCAAAGCCCTCGGCGGCGGCTACCGAGCCTTCGCCACCGTCCCCGAACCCCCCTCGGCTCCGCAGCCGAAGTCGGTCGCCCGCCGCCCGACGTACTTCAAAGACCGCACCGTCGCCTCGCTCGACGACTTCATCGCCGGCAAGCAGAAGGACGACGCGGCGGCGCTCTCGGCCGCGGAGGCGTACGAGATCCGCACGGTGGAGGTGACGGGCCCGACGGGCAAGAAGCGCACCATCACGCGGCTGCCCGAGTGGCTCAAGACGCCGATCCCGGCGGGCAACGAGAACTTCAAGGCGATCAAGAAGGACCTGCGCGGGCTGGGGCTGCACACGGTGTGCGAGGAGGCCAAGTGCCCGAACATTGGCGAGTGCTGGGGCGGCAGCAGCAAGAGCGCGGCGACGGCGACGATCATGCTCATGGGCGACACGTGCACGCGCGGGTGCCGGTTCTGCAGCGTCAAGACGAACCGCGCGCCGGCGCCGCTGGACCCGCACGAGCCCGAGAACACGGCGGAGGCGCTGGCGCGGTGGGGGCTGGGGTACGTGGTGCTGACGACGGTGGACCGCGACGATTTGCCGGATAGTGGTGCGCACCACCTCGCGGAGACGATCAGCCGGATCAAGAGCAAGAAGGCGAGTTTGTTGGTGGAGGCGCTGACGGGCGACTTCATGGGGAATTTGGACATGGTGAAGATTGTGGCGGAGAGCGGGCTGGACGTGTTTGCGCACAATGTCGAGACGGTGGAGGCGCTGACGCCGTATGTGAGAGATAGGAGGGCGACGTTCAGGCAGAGTCTGAGCGTGCTGGAGCAGGCGAAGAAGGTCAAGCCGGAGCTGATTACGAAGACGAGTATGATGATGGGGTTGGGCGAGCAGGAGCGCGAGGTCATGGACGCGTTGAGGGGTAAGTTTTGGCTCTTCCCAGCCATGTTTGTGAGGGCTCGAGATTTGCTGACGGGAGGAATCACACAGAGCTGCGCAAGGCCAACGTGGACGTCGTCACTTTCGGGCAGTACATGCGTCCCACGAAGCGCCACCTCAAGGTCGAGCGGTACGTGACGCCGGACGAGTTCGACATGTGGAAGCAGAGGGCGCTGGACATGGGATTCCTGTACTGCGCCAGCGGCCCGTTGGTGCGCAGCAGTTACAAGGCCGGTGAGGCGTTCATCGAGAACGTCCTCCGCAAGAGGGCGGGCGAGAAGGCGCCCCTCGGGGCCAAGCAGCTCGGGCAGACGGTCGCGCTGGAGGAGGGCTTGAAGGCCTCTTCTTCTCTCTGAGGTCGATTCGTTCCTCAATGCGTGTACGATCTGAAGAAGGGGGGAATATAAAGGCAAAGAGTGGGGGGTTAGACGGGCGGCATGGTTGGGCGTTTTGGGACGGGGGACGGGATACATTCATCATGGGCATCGCCATCTTCCCGGCAACTATCTATCTATCCAGGTGTCACGACCGGAAATACATAACGTGAGGCGGCGTTCAACAACGGCCACCGATACAGAGACGAAATAATAACGCTTTATTCTTATCTTGCACTTATCAATCTCAGGAGGGGGTTTCCATTGCTGTGTATTTGGGCTGTGATATCGGCTTCGTCCGTCTCGGCGCCCATTTCCCCGCGTGCCAGCCACGCGTCGGCCGAGACTGATGAACGGAGCAGATCGGCGGACGTTGCATTTCTCGGACGAGGTCTAGCGTACGTTGATAAAGCCGTGAAACCCATCCTCCTTCTCCCTTTCCATGTGTGTTCGATAGTCTGGGGAATTTGGCAACAGTCGATTTTGCGTTGGAAACGAGGAATCCGACAGGCCGCCAAATGTCTCCCGATCTTGGCTTTTTCAGCTGATATTTGGAGCTGCAAGCCAGGGTGAGCGATGTTACCCCTCCATGCGCCGTCATGTCAGGGGTTTGCTCCGTCGGTGGGAAAGTCAATTGCCCGTCGATGGCAGCCTGACTTGGGCCCTCGAAGCCTGCTTGTTTTCTTGCAAACCTACAGGACGAACAGCCGTTCTAATGTCGCCATTCTTTTCTTTTTGCCGGTAAGTTTCGATAGACTTCTGACTGGCGAAACATTGGACTCACTCCAAACCATGCTGAGTCAGGGGGAGTTAGACGCCTCATTGCTTGACAGAGTCTCTATGCATGAACATGGGACAGGCAGAATTCCTCGCTCGTGCAACCGAATATCAACCACTCCCTTCCATGATCAAAGCCGTATGCAGTCCTCCCGCAGCGAACACGAGGAGCGAAAAAACCTTTCTCAACATCCAAAAGCAGGCCGGGGGCACAAATGACGAGAAGCTGCAGCCTCAATTGCCTAGCTCGCCCATACCGAGAAGTGATGCGCGTCCGGGGAGGCGTCTCCTCATTTCCCCCTCATTCATCATTTCCCAGGGCGACCAAGGCCCGGCTCCAATCCCAGTCCAGCCTAGCACACCTCCGACCTTTTCGCGTCGTCGCGTGGGTGAACAATAGCCAAGTAACAGAAAAAGGCAGCCAGCTTCTTTTTTTGAACCTTTTGGCGCGGATTAGACAGCCAGCCACAGACGACGAGCTCCCCTTTCGACAGGAAATTGTTGGAAAATGGCGTCCTCGCTGGCTGACGAGCTTCGCGCCCCGTTGATTCAGGTTGGCCCGTCTTAGGCCGAGTCGGGTAACGAGGACTTGTCATCAAGGTGTCTGCTCTGGCCCTGCCCAATTCCCGACGTCTGCACGTCTGACATCGTCACGGAGCTCTCTCTGCAGCGGGCATCAAAGTGGTGTCATCTCGGAATGGAGCAGGGAGGAGAAGACCGTCCGTCCCGCACGCTCGCGAACAGAGTCAGACTAAAACAAATGAGACAACCCTTTCTGCCGTATCCTGCTCCCCCGCCCTATCCCTTCCCTCACTGGGCAATGGGAGAACAGCAGCAGCAGGGCCGTTTATCCCGCTGGCGTGGTTCCTGAACGGCGCGGACGCAGGAACCAACGGGACTAACACGCAGGGCTGGTCATCGCTGACATGCGTGCTCAGCCCGAACCCCTCCACATCAACTTAAGTCTAATAAAGGATCAAGGGTTTCCCATCCCCCTTGCCCACGCTCGCTTGCTGTTCTTGAGTTTGCTCACCTCGGGACCATCGGGTTGATACCACGTCAACTTTGGGTTCATCCGTACTGACGGGAGATCAAATGTGTATAATTTGCTAGGATCATCGTCGTCCATTCTTTTGTTAACGCTGCCATTTATTGATTCCTCTTCGGGATCGTTCGTTCACTTTTTGACTTTCAGTCAACCCCCGCCTCTTGGGTAGAAAGGGGAATACACACTCTTTTCGTGGCATCGATCACTCACCTGACCATCACACCACAGTCTCTCTTTTACTCATCGTCATTCATTCCAGCTGTTCCTGTTTCAACTCTGTGTAATTGTTTATTGTATACTCGTCAGGATGCGCTTCACCACCGCGCTCTGGCTCGCCGCTGCGGCCGTCGCCAAGGCGACATATTGGATGGAGGATATCAAGCACCAGGGTATCTCGGCTTACAACGCCGATCCAAAATACCAGGTCTTCCGCAACGTCAAGGACTTCGGGGCCAAGGGTGACGGTGTTACTGACGACACGGCGGCGATCAACCTCGCCATCTCATCCGGAAACCGATGTGCACCGGGAACATGCAAGGGTGAGACGACGTCACCTGCGACGGTCTACTTCCCTTCCGGGTGAGTGCTACAATTGACTAGAAACTAGTTCACTGCTAAGACATGACAGCACATATCTCATCTCTGGTTCAATCGTCGATTACTTCTACACCCAAATCATCGGCGACCCGACAGACCGACCCGTGATCAAGGCTGCTGCCAACTTCGACGTCACTAACAACTTTGGTCTCATTGACGGCAATAAGTACGGTGCCAACGGGTTGAGTTGGGGTGCCACCAACGTCTTCTTCCGCCAGGTAAGCTACGGGACTCAACTCACCCGGGACGAGCTTGTCACTTACATCGAATAGGTCCGCAACCTGATCTTCGATACCACCGCCATTCCCGCCTCCTCTGCCGCTCTCGGAATCCACTGGCCCTCATCCCAGGCCACCGCCATCACCAACTGCGTCTTCCGCCTCGCCGCCGGCGCTGACAGCAAGCACACCGGTATCTTCATCGAGGAAGGTTCCGGCGGTCTTCTCAACGACCTGGACTTCTACGGTGGACAGTATGGCGCCAACTTTGGCAACCAGCAATACACCGCCCGCAACCTGTAAGCAACCCATCGTCACCCTCACCTGATACCATCCGCTAACAATCTCCCAGCCGCTTCTGGAACTCCCAGATCGCCATCAACCAGCTCTGGGACTGGGGCTGGACGTACAAGAGCATCTACGTCGAGAACTGCGGCACCGGAATCCGCATCCAGGACAACAGCACCTCCTCCGTGACCCTCATCGACTCCGAGTTCGTCAACGTCCAAACCGCCATCCGCACCCCGCGCTCCGCCTCCATCGTCCCCATCGCCGCCGGCACCCTGATGATGGAGAACGTCGCCTTCTCCAACGTCGGCACCATCCTCCAAGGACCCCAGAACAACACCATCATCTCCGGCACCAAGGGCTCCGTCGTCAGCCAGGGCTTCGCCATGGGCCACATCTACACGCCCTCCGGGCCCACGGACTACACCGGCAGCGACACGGGCTACTTCCCCGTCTACAACGCCCTCGTCGCCACCACCGCCAACGGCACAAAGTACTACGAGCGCTCCAAGCCGCACTACGAGACCCTCTCCGCCGACTGCTTCGTCTCCGCGCGCACCTTCGGCGCCAAGGGCGACGGCGTCACCGACGACACCGTCGCGCTGAACAACCTCTTCAACTACGTCGCCTCCAAGAGCTCGCTCGTCGCCTTCGTCGACGCGGGAACCTACTACGTCTCCGACACCGTCTTCATCCCCGCCGGCGCGCGCATCGTCGGCGAGGCGCTCGCGTCCATCATCATGGGCGGCGGGCCCAAGTTCCAGGACATCTCGAGCCCGCACCCCGTCGTCAAGGTCGCGCTGCCGGGCGACTGCGGGACGATCGAGTGGTCCGACATGATCGTCTCGACGCGCGGGGCCGCGCCCGGCGCCAAGGTCGTCGAGTACAACCTCAACACCCTGGGCGAGCCGGCGGGCATGTGGGATGTGCACATCCGCGTGGGCGGGTACGCTGGTACGCAGCAGCAGTTGAAGGAGTGCCCGACGACGCCGAACGCTACTGTCACGGCGGACACGCTCGACAAGAACTGCATCGCGGCGTGGATGAGCATGCACATCACCAAGCCGGCGTCGAACCTCTTCATGGAGAACTGCTGGCTGTGGGTCGCGGACCACGATCTGGAGGACCCGACGTACACCCAGGTGACGATCTACGCGGGCAGAGGGTTGCTGATTGAAGCGACCGCTGGCAAGATCTGGCTCTCTGCTTCTGGCGTGGAGCATCACACGCTGTACCAGTACCAGCTCTACCAGACGAGGGATATCTACATGGGCATGATCCAGACCGAGACGCCGTGAGTATTTCCACATTTCAGAGATAACAGGAAAGCTAACGATGACCAGATACTACCAACCCAACCCGGTCGCCTCCATCCCCTTCCCCCGTGTCAAGGGCTACCACGACCCAGACTTTGTAGCCGACTGCAAGGGCAAGGACACCAGCGAGGCCCCCTGCGAGATGGCCTGGGGTCTGCGCGTCATCGGCAGCCGCAACATCGCCATTTTCGGCGCGGGGCTGTACTCCTTCTTCAACAACTACAGCACGGCGTGCTGCCAGGTCGGCGCCGGCGCGCGGTGCCAGCAGCGCATCTACGACATCCGGGACTCGCCGAACAACTGCACCAAGACGGAGCACCTGGAGACGTACAACCTCAACATTGTCGGGACGAAGGCGATGGTCACGCGGCACGGCAAGGACGTCGCGCTGTACAAGGACAACATTGCGGGATTCACGGCGGGCATTGCGCTTTACCAGCATGCTTGAGTCTAATTCACGAACCCTTTTAGAGATAATATAATTTATTTTTCTCTGTCATAGTAGGGCCTCCTTTGCCTTTTGACGAACCATGTCATTGATGGTGGGCTATACGACGTATTACGCAATGATCATTCTGTACTGACTCGGTCCGCAACCAAACTAAAGACGGGCCCCCTGAAATCCAGACCTCATCTGGTAGACGTCGTTGTGGTCCTCCTTGATCAGATCAGCGCCCTTCTCCGCAACCATATACACAGAGTTTTGGATACGACAATCCGGGATCACAGGGATCACGGACGCATCCACAACCCGCAGGTTCTTGATCCCATGGACCCTCAGCCGCGGATCCACCGCGCCCTGCTGGATGGATACTCCCGGACAACCTCGCCGTGCCACACGGGTGGAACGCAGTTTGGCAGCGGTCAAGAACAGCTCTCTTCATCTCCTCATCGGACTCGAGCGGCATCTCCCACGGATACTCGTCTAAGACAACGTCCTTGAACCCGTCGCCTTTCTTGAGAAGGTCATACGAGAACCGGATGCCCTCGCGCATGGCGATGATGTCAAGGTCGTTGGCGAAGAAGTTAAGGTTGATGTTCGGCTGCTCTAAGGGATCCGTGCTGTTCAGGGTTACCTCGCCCGGGTCAGACACAGGGCGGACGAGGTCTACCACGACGCTCATGTGTTGTCCACTCTTGGGGATGGGATAGTGCCACTGGAATGCCGTGCCAAACATACACACGAAGTCAAGCTCGAAGTGAGGCTGGCCCTCGGGGCAGAATAGGTCTACGCCACCGTTGGCTGCTTTCGCCTGACGGTATATCGGATCTCGCTCGAGGTACTTGTCGATGCGTGGGAACCCGACCATCTCCAGTAAACCGGATCCCATGGGGCCAGAGTGGTTCCTATTGAATGCAGACACAGTCGCGTCGTGCTTTGGGCCCTTGCGAAGCAGGTGGTCGTCCATGCCGTACCCGTCCTTGACGCGCAGGACAAAGGGGACGCCGGGGTGGTCGAGGAGGTTCTGGCCAACATGGGGTGAGTCGACGATAGTGTCGATGCCGTGCTTGGCTAGGTGGTGCGTCGGACCAATGCCGCTGAGCATGAGAAGCTTGGGTGTCTCGAACACGCCTTGTGACATGATGACTTCTCGTCGGGCGAAGAAGCTCATCTCGTTCCCGGAGCTGTCGATGACAATGACGCCCTTGCATGTACGGTTGGCGCGGTCGATAATAAGCCGTTTGGAGTGCGCGCCTGCGAGGACTGTGACGTTGGGTTTGTTCTTGAGGAAGAGGTAGCTTCCAGACCGCTGACCGCGATAGATTGTGTCGACGCAGTGCGTGAGGCCGTTCATCTCCCCATCGTAGATGTTCTCCGACATCTTCTCGCCCATGGATGTCCAGGCTCTGGCCAGCATCTTCCGGAAAGGCTCCATCTCGGGGAGTAGTTCAGCGTGGGAGATGGGCAGCGGGCCACCTCCGCCCAGCTTCTTCATCTCGGGAGGGTAGCGGTTGACATCGTCATGGTACGTTGCGCTCTTCCTCAGGTACGGGACAAGAGGATCCCATGTCCACTGGCTGCCGCCGAACTCAGCCCAGCGATCGAAGGTGGGCTTGCATCCGGGGACCCAGGTGAAGTAATTGAGGGAAGAGCTTCCGCCGAGGGCCTTGCCGCGGGTGTTGGGCTTCTCGATGCGCTCGTAGTCATTACGCTTGACGAGAGTGGTCTTGTAAGCCCAGTCATATTTACTGGATCGAAGGTTCATTGCCATGGCCGGGGTAGTGATCTCTTGGATTTCCTGGGGGTTGCCAGGGCCGGCTTCAATCACGAGGATGCGGACATTGTGGTTTTCCGCGAGACGGCCGGCTACGACGTTGCCTGCCGTGCCGCCGCCAACAACGATGAAGTCGAATTGGTTTGTAGACATGGTGCTCTTCGTGTCGATCACTCACGACCTGGTGGATGATTTACACAGTCGCGCAATAGGTCGCAGAATGATGCAGCACTCTCGCGTTTTATGTTCTCAAACCATGAAGCCTCTCTTCCCCACTCTATGTTGCCTCACTTGGAGGTATTTGGGGACGTCGAAACTAAATCACCGTCTCGTCATAATTTCGTATCAGAAAACTATGCATCGTAAGCCGATGACAGTTGGGAGATAGGGTGTATCAACAACCTTCAACCACTCCGGGTGTCCCGCTTGCGACGTGTTGAGACTCAATCCAAAGCAACGTCAAACTACATCATGAGGTATCTCTTAGCTGTTGGCACCTCGGTATGGTGACATGAAAACCGCCAGCAACAAAACTCTGCGCAGGTGAAGCTTCCGCGTCAGGAGGGGAAGCTCTCGCTACGATACGATACACATCCGTTGGTCTATTGGGCATCGTAAGGCTATTCATCTGCTCATTTTACCTTTCTGTCAGATCATGAGCTGTTCGGCACCACTTCCTGGTCTGGCCAATGTGTGCTTTTGGTGGTATCAAAGCGTTCCTAACCGAAAGCTTTCTTAGATGGACATCCTGTACTGCGTAAGGCAGAAAATCTGCCAAAACGTTCATCCCTTTTAGTCCATCTTATCAGATCTGATTAGAGACTCACAAGCCCAGCCACGGACAACACGAGTGAGATAAAGTCGGTTCGGACGTGTTGAACGTGCAAGGCCTCAAGATGTATTTGATCATGTTACTACTGATTTCTTAGACACCCTCCTAGTTGATGGTCGCTCGAGAGCAAGAGCTGCAAACCTCCAAGTAGGTTGGCTTTTTAATGAGGATTTCTCCTTCGTCGCCCATTCCCAAGCGAGATGTGACGACGATGCGACGTATGGATTGAGTTTCGGAAACTCGGTCGTTCTTGGGACAGACCGGTCTAGCTGCCCTCGGCAAGGGATTGAAGCTTTGCCTCCACAGACGGGGAAGGGGGTCCGTCCGCAATGAATGCCGGCATGTGCATCCTGAGCTGTCTTCAAAGTGATCCACTGAGGCCCTGTAACTCGATCCCGCGGTGGACATGCGCTAGTGCTAATTGCTCCCAGTCGAGTGGCTATCCTAGGTCTCTGGAGCATCGCGACTGAGGCTGCTTCAAGAAGGGCACCAAGTGCCCTCTTCCTGTTCATTCTCAAGACCGTAGTATCGGCCACCAAACTTCCCCTTTGCACGCTCTGTCCATGGTGATTCTCCCGCGGCGGCTGTTCAACCGCCTAATTAGCGCATGAGCAATCCAGTTCATTTCTGCGTTTGGGTGAGCAACAGGCTTTGCATACGCCCGCTCCAATCATTCGCATCATTTGGAGCACAGGATGCTGTGTCTTGCGAAGCTCACAGTTGTCACAGTCACAATTAAGGGGCTATCCCGTCGGATCCAGCATTTCTACAACTTTGCCAAAAAATTGCCTCTTCTTGATGATTATGGCAACCATGATTCGTGCTGCTGTCTAAATCAAGCTTGTCGCTTGCGCCCGCTAACGCCGGGGTAGCATCGACCGATAGCCTAGCTGGGCTGGCACAGTGGATGAAGCTCGCGGGGAACTCGCACGCGGGGCATCCGTAGATCTGACGAACACATACGCACGGCTTTCGGCACGAGTAATTGTTTGGGGGTGGCTGAGGGACGTCAAGCGCCCAATTTTTGGCTAAAAAAAGCCAAGAAAAGGGGCTTCCCGAACCCCTCGGAAGATGCCTCCTGAACCTCACAACTGAACAAGTAAATGCGAGGGCAATGCGCATGAATAAACGTGATCGTCTTGGTTATCTAATAGAGTGCCATCAATTGACGTGACTTTTGGATGCGCGCATCACTTATACAGCCAGTGAGATTGAGATGGCCAATACGAGTTCCTATTGCAGATCCCCTGCATTGACATGACCGGAACCTGCTATTCTTACCTCTTCTGACCTAGGTGTATGGGATCATGGGCCCGAGTTGCTTCCATTCGATTGGCGCGCTACAATCCACTCTTTAGTTGTCGCGCACCCGCGCGGGTTCCGGAGAGTCAGGAACAACAGCGAGATCTTGAAATTCAAGAACAATAAAGAGTACATAATCCTCCATGACATGACCATACAGGACACTGTCGGTCTATCGTGTTAAGAATTCTTCTCTTGCGCGTTCTCATCATGGTCTTCTCAACCTTCATCGCCCTCGCCCTCTTGGGCGCCCCACTGGCAGCGAGTCAATCATTCCAGTCAACGCCTGTAATGGGATGGAACTCCTACAACCAAGTCTCTTGCAGCCCGAACCACGACAAGATCGAAGCCGCGATCAACTCTTTGGCAAGCCGAGGTTTCGTCGATGCAGGCTACAAGTTCTTCCAAATCGACTGCGGCTGGGCTTCCAGAGACGGACAGCGCAATGACACTTCTGGCGCCTTGAAGATCAACTTGGATGCGTTCCCGCAGGGTCTTCAGCCGTTGAGCGACCTCGCGCGGTCGAAAGGCATGAAGTGGACAATGTACTCTGACGCCGGAGAGAAAATGTGTGATCCGGAAGTTCCCAGTCCCGTCGCCGGCTCTCTCGGTCACGAGGCCGTTGATGCGGACTTCTTCAAGAGTCTAGGCACTGAATATGTCAAGTGTGAGTAACACGAGTCGGAGTCCTTCAGGAGAATATTCCGCTGACTTGCCCGTTAGACGACAACTGCTATGCTTCTGGATCTAGTGCGGACGACAACGCGCCAAAGTCCGCCAGAGACGACTTCGTGACTCGTTTCACGACCATGTGGAAGGAGCTTCAACGAGTCGGCATCCCCGGTATGCTTATCTGCCAGTGGGGAGTCCCGTTTTCGTCGTCAAGTGGTCTCCAAGGACCTGCACAGTGGACCAAGGGCCTTTCCACATCATTCCGACTGTCTGATGACATCGCCACCGGCTGGGGCAACGTCTACCGCATCTACAACCAGGCAATTCACATCGCAAAGTCGGGTATCATTGGGCCAGGACACATTGCCGATGCTGATCTGCTGGAAGTCGGCAACAGTGGCATGACTTTTGACGAACAAGCCACGCATTTTGCCTCATGGGCAATGCTCAAGTCTGCCCTCATGATCTCCACCGATCTCGCCGCGTTGTCTGACGAAACCGTCGCCCTCTTGCAGAACAAGGACCTGATCGCCATCAACCAAGACCCTGCAGTTAAGCCGATCCAGCTTGTTCAACGCTGGACCGGAGACCGGGACCTCTGGGCCGGAGACCTCGACAACGGTGACGTCGCCGTCCTCGTTGTGGACCTCACCAACACTGCCCGTACTCTAGACGTGCAACTTTCGCAACTTAACATTAAATCTGCCACGATCAAGGATCTTTGGGATTGGAAGACGGTTGATGGTGCGACCAGCTTCTCCAAGCAGGTCAACGCCCACGGATCTCTCGCCTTGCGTCTTTCCAACGTTAAGCGAGCCTCGGCTCCCGCAGCTAGCTACACCTACGTATCCGCTGCAACCGGCTCCTTGTCGTCTGGCGCGAACACCCAGTCTTGCTCTGGTTGCGCAACCTCCAACAAGGTCGGTAACCTAGGTGGATCTTCCGGAGGCCGTGTCGTTCTGTCAAACATCCGGACTTCACAGGCGAAGCAGAACGTGCTGTTCGACTTCATCAACGGTGACGTCGGATACCTCGGCGGGGGTAACAATGAGCGTACCGCGTCAGTGACCATCAACAACGGCGCTGCGGTGACGGTTAGCTTCCCTTTGAGCGGTTACAACTGGGATACCGATGTCTTCAAGGGCTACGCAGTTGAGTTGTCGGGATTCGATGTCAATGGCCCGAATACTATCAGCATATCTGGAGTTGATGGTGGATTTGCACCGGACTTGGACAGGGTTGGAGTGGTGGCATGATATTCGTGCTTGGAGACATTGGGATAGGCAAGACAGTTCACCAAACTCTCAATAAGAAAATTGACGTGTTCTCAGAGCTCTGGGTAGAATCCATTGGGGCTATCGCAGGGCCACATCGGGACATATCTAACGTTGAAATACCGTCCAATAATTTTCAAAGCAGACAGGCCCACTGCAAAGTCGGCCTATACCAAACAGATAGTTTCCCAACTCATGCCCCTGAGGAACGAATAGTCATGTGGATATCCCTTGGTTCCCTCCTTGCTCTCCGGCGGTAGGAGATGATCTTCATCATCCATGTAAACAAACCAATCACCCAAGTCATCAATTCTATCAAAACCAGGAGTGAAGGAGCTTATCGAACCGCTTTTCGGACGATATTCCAGACTGACAATCCCCGCCCTTTCATATTTTCCATTGTTGAGCGGGTGGAGAATGATGATGCTGTACGAACGGACTCCATACCAACCGATACTGTCATTGCGTAAAACCAAACCTCTTGTGTGGCAATTAGGATCATAGTCTCTGTCGAAAAACACTGGTATACCGACAAAAACACCAGTTTTGAGAAGAAACGTTGCCACTGTGACCGGCTCCCGGGGTTTCCAGGTTGATGGGTCACGCCAATCCTCGTCCTCGGCTCCGGGATAACAAACCACTTTGCGCAGTCTAAGTGAAACGACATGAGATTGAATTGTGATTTCCTTTGGATCCGTATCCGCAACTCGAGAAGTGTTCAAGGCGTGTTCTCGCATAAATTCATGCAAGTCAATCGTCCCATTGCCCCAGGGAAGCCGAATCTGAAGGTTGCGATTCCATGCGGTGCCCACGAAACTTCCTGCGTCTTCCTGAAAACTTTCTTCCGCTAGATCAGGTCGAAGTCCCAACTGATTACCCAGGTCCGTGAAACGGAATCGGCCCGACCAGCCTATCCATGACCAGCTTGGGAAAGATGTTACTCGGCTTGTAGCTGCGTCCCTCTGCCACAAAAGGTCGAAAGAGTCTCTGATGCTAGTGGTATAGGTTTTTCCTTCACCGAAAGCCTTTGTTTTGACATCCATTAGCCAGTATGGATCTGCCTCCGTCCCGGCTTGTGTTTCTTTCACCAATTCATTGTTGCAGAGAAGAAGGACTTCTTTCTAGGTGAAAATCAAGCGCCTATTGGAGAGAAACCCTTCTTGAAATGTCCACCCTCGAGTGACCCATTTTCCAGACTTGACAGTTTCCTGCCCGGAGTTGAGAAGCTCAACGACATTGATATCGCCAAATTTTAGAACCTCTTGCCGACGAGGAGGGCCGCTCATACCAGGCAGGCCCTCTTCAGAACTCTTGCCAGATGCTGCAATAATGGTGGCAAAGGCATTGCCATAGACCCGGTCCATTTGCTGTATCATCGAAACTTTGTGTTCGGAAGTCTGGTTAATGCACTTGTATCAACTGCCAGTCAGTTAAATGCAAGAGACTTTTGTACAAGAATATGACCTACGCATTGGTCAACCCAAAGGTACTGACAACCGAGGGCTTTGGTGGCGGACATGGCGTCTTCCACGACTAGCGGGAACAGACCCTCAACGTTGTGAGCAGAAGTGTCACCCCACACGTACGACAATGCAATATATTTGCAATCTCGGCTAGCGGTGATGATCTGTTTCGTATGAACGTCGATCAGGCGTAGGTCTACCATTACTGAGGCCGTGGCCGAGGAACAGCACTTCTCGTGACCATTGTAACACTCCTCCAATTTGAGTCTGAAAAAATCAAAACAGACTTGTGAAGGTCGAAGTACACGAATCTGGACGCTCTCACTGCTGGGGTACTTGTGGGCTATAAGCCAGCGCTTGTAATCGTCGCGAACGCCCAGGTGTTGCACGCCGGACTTCGGTGACCGGACTCTGATCTTAACACATTTAGCGTATCCAGTGTCGCTGTCGCTGGGATTCCAAGAATCAGCTTCTAACACAAATGCTTGTGGATCGATGTCAGAGCTCTGATGTGGGTTGGATAAGAGCCCAACGAGGCGACACACGCGACAAGAAGCTCCCAGAAGTTGGGCACGGATCGGGTTCTTGAAGATGCGGAGGACCTTCATCTGTCTGTCACCATGGTAGGTCGGCAGGTCTGTCTGAATGCCCTCGATGTCATCGTAGATAGTTATTTTGGACCAATCTACAGCTTCGCAGTCTCTGCAGAGACTCTCGAGGTCTTTTTCAGAGGAACCCGTATCGTCTTGCAGTTTCCCTAAAGTTGGTGTGTGCAGCAGGGCTTCTTCATTGGACGACGATGACATCTTTTCTTTTTTTGAATTTTCGAGTTTTGGAAGAAGATGTTGAGAGCAACGAAGACCATAATGGGGTTCAAAGATCAGTAGCATACAGCCGATTGCCGGGCTCTGATCGAATGTCTAAGCGGGAAGAGGGCGCACGCCAGTTTATACGCGAGGTGCCGCTTATTTGAGAAATCTTGGGCTGATGTAGGGACTACCTACCAGATCTTAACAGGACACTGTTTGATGCACCTTGCCCCACTGAACTTATTGCCTTTCATTCAACCTGTTGGCGGGCATGCCGAACGAGTTTCCATGAGTTGGGCGCTTAATTAGTATCTACTTTCCACATCAAGCGAGTTCTGCATTAGTGTGCGCGAACCAAGTCCACATCGCGCTGCTCTATGAACATGCAGTCGGCAAGCAACCCGTCTTTGATTGGCTCTCGGGCCTGTATTGAGTTCCAAATGAATGAAGGGAGTGATTTCGTGATATAATTCAATAGAGGGGATGATTGCTGCGGGCGACGTGTCAATGCAAGTCTAGCTAAGTTTAGCAGGTCATGAGACGTGGGTTTCTCCGAGTGTTGAATGAAGGCAATGAATGTTCGGAGACGTTTGACCGTACGAGGTCACGTAACTTGAGACCGTGGGCTCACCCGACACGAGTCCTAAGCCCCACTTCGGGTTGATGTACATGCACGAAGAACACCAACTAATAGATACCTATTTTGATAATCTTTACAGGACAAATATTGGAAACCGTCGCTGAGAACTTGGCTCCTCTCAAACGTATTAAGTGGGGCATCCCAACCACACATCCGTTCCGTATATCTAGGTACTAGTACCTTATGTACAACCCCCTCTTACCCACAACTTTCCGGACCTTGCGCCTTTTGCAGTTTAGAAGCAGGCTTCCGCCAAAACATTCTCCTCCCCGAGTCCAGACTGTCACTGGAACCTCCATTCCGACGGAGTAGCTGCACAAAAGCCTCGTGATTCCCCTTGATTGCTTGTTGGAACGACTTGCCCTTGCTATCCGTCCTCTCCTCGCTGGCACCTCTATCAATCAAAAGCAACGCCGCTGACTTCTGCCCCTTCTCGACAGCCATGCTCAGGAGAGAGAGTCCTTTGATATCCTTCGCTTTGATATCCGCGCCCTTGTCGAGAAGGAGATTCATGATAGGGCCGCACCCTCTTGACGTGGCATGGAATAGGGGTGTCCAGCCGTCGGCATCTCGTGTGTCAATAGTCGCTCCTTTTTGGATGAGGCTGTGCGCCAATCCCTCGTTTCCCTTCATTGCCGCCATAGCCAGAGGAGTAATTCCTCGCCGAGTACATGGTTCGATCTCGGCCCCTCTGCTGAGAAGCAAGTTTGTTAGGTCTTTATGCCCCTTTGCGATTGCCACATGCAACGGCCTCCACCCATCGGCATTCTTTGACTCAATATTGGCCCCTCTGTCGATGAGCAGGCGAGCGACGTCTCTGTGGCCTTTGAGAGCGGCAATACCGAGCGAAGTTTGGCCGTTCCTGGTCTTGACTTCAATCCCAGCACCTAAATCAAGCAAGAGTCCCACGACAGGAGCATTTCCTTGCAAGGCTGCAATAAGCAGAGGCGTGGTACCATGCTGGTTGACAGACTCGATATCGGCACCTCTTTCTGCCAACATGTGGATGAGTCCATCGTGGCCTCGTATTGCGGCGATGGACAGCAGGCTATGCCCCTCGTTGTCATGAGACTCGATGTCAGACCCTCTATCGAGGAGAAACTGCACGGTAGCTTCATGACCTTTGAGAACTGCTTGCATCAACAGTTTCTCTGACGCGTCGTTCAACGAATCGATGGCGTTGTTACCGATAGGCGATAGGCTTTGGAGCAAAGATCCAACCATGGCTTCGTGCCACTGGCTGACACTCTCTTCATCGAGGCGGCCCAGGATATCTTGCGTTATTGTAACAGCTTGAGACAGCGTGCCTCGTCTTTGCTTCAGAATGCGGTCCTGGGCATGAAGTTGCTCGATCTCTCGGGTGGCCTCGGTAAGGCCCTTATTCAGCGATTGCTTCTCCAACTGCAATTTATCGAGCTGCGATTGAACAGCGGCGAGCTTCTCCCTGTGAATGTCTGCGTTGTATGTTTTCTCTTGGATTTGCAGTCCTATTTGAGAACGTTCGGGTCCAATATCGCGGTCCTCATACAGGAGGTCTCTGAGATAGACCTGGCGTTCCAACTGAGCTAATTCCAGAGTCACGTTCACGCTGACTCTTGGGGGCTTGCTCATGGACGCCAGTCTAACGACGAACATCTGACAAGCTCCTGCACGTTCCTCGTCGAGCGTTACAAGCAGATTGGATACTCCATTGCTTGCGCTCTGCTTGCCGAATGTATGTTGATTTGTCTCCATAATCTTAGCAGCAATGGTATCCAAGCTGGTATCCTGCGATGCTGTCATGACGTGACAGCGGGCTTGAACTCTCGATTGGTTGACCTCGAGTTCCAACATGACCACATAGTCGCGACCCTCTTCTCGCTTTGGACGGAATCGAACCCAGGTCCTTTGAACCTGGTCATGATTGAAATCCACCGTCGTATTGATGGTTGCATTGTCCCTTTCCCAGCGGCTCTTTGGCTCAACTTCTATCATCTCTAATCCAGTCTCGTGGACTGATTCTTCGATGTAAAATCCGTACCGACGATTGAGAGTCGCGACTGATTCGTTCTGGCGATCTTTGCAGATGCGAATAAGCTTGGGAGGGTCCTTGAAGTCAATGCTGCGAAGCAATTTCCCTACGTACCCCTCAGGCCTGATGTACTCTTCAGAAGATCCATCAGAGTTGACGCCGAAAAGGGGAATGCCGACAACAGCCTGTGCATCATCTTTTGGGTGGCAATCCAGAAGACCGAAAGTCTGGTTCATCGTCGTAGTGTAAAGGCAAAGGTGGATACGTAGGTGGCCGCCAAAAACGTATAACGGGTCGATCGAGGTCCCTCGATGTTCTCGACAGACGATATCGCCACTGTTGGCAAAGTCCGAGGGGCTGGAAGCCAGTATACCACCTGAATTGATTTTACCAGTCGGCGTGAGATCTGTTTCAGCTTCGCTGCTGCTCAGATTCCATGCCAAGATGGAGTCATCCGTGTTCCGACGCATTATTTCCTCCTGGAGGCGCCCGAAAGCTTGCTCGCCTTCGCCGTAGATCATAGGCATAGTAACCCCGAACATGCCCAGAAGGCAATAAGCAATATCTTCCTTTCTTTTCGTGACCCTCTTTGCGGCCCAAGACATGCGCTGGGCGACGCTGGCTTCACGTAGCTCCGCGGTGCCCAGGAGGAACGGCCGAGGTATCCCTGTGATCTGGGCGACGACGGTGGACAAGTGTCGTTTCGTGCCCAGGAAAGACCATTCGCAGCTATAAAAGCGGACAACTCCAGGTGCGAGGAGCTCTTGAAGGGTCCATCCTCTCTCGAACCAGCGACTTCGTCGAAATTCGGAGTCTGGATTCGACACATCATCGGCGGCCGAGACGTCGGCAAGAAAAGCGTAGCATATAGCGGCCTTTTGATACCATGCGAACATAGAATTGATAGCCTCGCTTAGCTCCGTCGAATTGGCCTTGTCAATGCAGCACGTATCCATCCAGGCATAGTCAAGTCCGTCGGCTAAGGCCTGCTTGCAACACCCGGCGAACTTGTCCCTCCCGACACCGGTCTTGAAGAAGTCATTTCCTTCTTGCAAATCTCGGAACGAGATCTCTTCATCATCGCTTCCCCATGTGTGTGAAAGAGCGGCGTACGCAGGGGGCTCATGGAAGAACTCCTCCAATCGCCCAGTTCGTACATTGATCAGACGCATTGATCGCCTTCCAGATTTGTCCTCGCGGAGTGTATCTCAGTGGTTCTTTTTCCCAGCCGCTCAAGAGGTACAGTCGGTTGAAGGTGGCAATGTTGGCAATTGGGGCTCACACTCCCGACGCTGCGCTTGCGGGAGCGGTAGAAGCGGCGGTCGATTGGCAGAGCCTTATGTCGGCAATCTGGCATATGCGCTATATTTTCTGAATATCAATTAGCAAAATCGCTCTGTTCCGCGTCACTCAACATGCCGTACTTTGAATTAAGCGAGAGGTTCAAAGGAACGAGTGTGAAGAGAAGAGATGCTGACAGAAAGCAGGCCAGAGCCTTGCGATAAATGGTCGCCTGATTATGTGCCACACGACGGGCGAGCTGAGGGGTTGACTCAGCCGCAATGTGTCCAAAGGGGAGCGATTATGGAAGGATTCTCACGCAGCCTTGCTGTGCGCATTCCTGGGTGAGATGTTCCAACGTCCTTGGCAGACTGCTGTGCGAAGCTGGGGATTCAATGATTGGACGGAAGGCGTGGATGTGCAAATTGCCTGCATGTAAGACATCTTGAAGTACAAGCAGTAGATAGTTCAGCCACATGGCTCTACCTGACAGTTGTGATGATAAACAATATCTGCAAGGTCAAAAGATATTGATTCATGGTATTATGATGCTACCTGAGGATGATGGAGTCGCTCTCATGGTTATAGGTAGCCCGTCAACGCCAAACGCCAAATTGCAGACAAATGTGTTACTCATCACCACCAAGATCCGCCAGAGTCTTGATTGCCGACGCTCTAGGCGGCTGTCTAGCACCGGGCGCGGCGCCTCTGCTCGACTTCATTGGCGGCGGGGGTGGGTTAACCCGGTTGAACTGCGACATCTCGGCCGCCTTCTGCGGATCGATCTACCAGTCCGTCAGCAAACGGTTTTTGTCCTCATCGCCGGCACCACCCTGGAACAAACTAACCGCAAATAAGGATACAAGGTAGAGCCCGATAAAGGTGACCAGGCCGCTGAACAGCCCGCTGAGCTGCCACTGAATAGGACGCTGCAGGCTCGCGCGAGCAGCCTTGTCGCCGCCGAGGGTTCGTCCGGGGGTGCTGAAGGAGGCGCCGCTGCGACCGCTCTTGTCGGGAAGCTTCAGAGCATTTTGAATCGCTTGCGTCAGGGCCGGAGGGTTCGCTCCCTTGATTGTCTCGACTGCTTGGCCGCCGTGGAAGATGATAAACGTGGGCATGGCGCTGACACCGTGGGTACGGGCGATGCCGGATTGTTGGTCGACGTTGATCTTGCAGAAAGCAACCTTCTTCGGCTTCGAGTACTCTTTCGCGAGGCGTTCGAAGTGCGGCGCAATCATCTTGCAAGGACCGCACCAGTCGGCGTAGACTGTCACAATGGTTTGTCAGCGGGACCGGAAGCGCGGGGGAACTATTGTAGGCACTTACAGTCGGCAATCACGACATTGGTGCCGCTGAGGATGCCCTGCCACTCGCCGGCGGACTGTACACTGATAAGACTCATGATGTCGAGGTGCGATATAGGATACGAGAGTCAACGTAGCGACTTGAAGTTGAAAGGAACAGCTGGGCCGTTGTGTAGCTGACGGAAGCTGTCGCGACCTGTTCCTAGCGGAAAGGTGGCGGCTGCCAAGAGTAGAAAGCGGTCAGTTGGCGATCCGTCATTCTGCCGGGCAGGGGTCTAGCGTACCCCGGAATTGATACCGCCCACTGCGGGACCAGCTCAGAAAGTTTTTGGGAACCGCTAAAAGTTGCATCGACTTGCAAACCACCATCAACAGCTCTGCAAATCGCCGAAATGTCTTACGATCAGAGAACAAAGGTGGGATAGCTGCAGGCTTGATCTTCCCCAGGAACTGAACTGACCAATAACAGCGTAGAAAAACCGGCGAAGACGAATATGTCGACACCACCCAGCCGTCGGCCAAGTTCTACGCCTACCCTGGAGGCCGTACGTGGACCGTCTCGGTTGCGATCCCTACCAGTATAATCGCAGAGTACGTGTTGTCCGGCCTACACGCTGCGATTTGAAGCTAACCTGCATCTCAAAGTGCCGTCAACGCTGAGCGCCGTACTGCCGTCGCCGGCCGCATCGCCCGTGCCCTTGGAGTCTTCGGCATCGACGAAGTTGTGATCTTCGACGACAGCCCCGTCGAGACCCGCCCCAAGACCGTCGACAGGAAGGCTTACACCGGCGACATTGATCCCGGCCACTTCCTCGAGCACCTCCTCGGCTACCTCGAAGTCCCTCCCTTCATGCGCAAGATGCTCTTTCCCCTCCACCCGAACCTGCGCCTCGCCGGCCAGCTCCCCTCACTCGACATGCCGCACCACCCGAACCCGGCCGATTGGATGCCCTACCGTGAGGGCGTCGCCAAGAAGGGAACCCCGAAGGGCACCGAGCTTGATCTTGGTCTGAAGACGCCCGTCATCATCGAGGACGAGGTCCCGCCCAATACCCGCGTCACGGTCCAATTTTCGGATTACGACACTGAGAAGGCCGAGGCGTGCGACCCGGCAGCGCCTAGGGAAGAGGGGGGATACTACTGGGGATACAGTGTCCGCAGGGCGGCCTCTCTGTCAGCTTTGTGGACAGAGTGCAAGTACGAGGATGGTTACGATATCAGCATTGGCACGTCCGAGCGTGGGCGTTCCGTCGGCCAATCATTCCCGTCCACGCCGTTGGACTTCAAGCACTTGTTGATCGTCTTTGGCGGCCCCAGAGGAATCGAGTATGCGGCGGTGAACGACAAGGAACTCGACATGGTTGATGTTTCTGGGGGAAAGACAAAGGAGCTCTTCGACCACTGGATCAACGTCCTCCCAGGACAGAACAGCAGGCAGATCAGGACGGATGAAGCGTTGTTTATCGGACTTACGGAGCTGAGGAGACTCTGGTTTAACCAGTAGTGTTATGTCATATATGTCACTACCTCAGACTGCATTGTGGCGGGCATATGATACCCAAAATAAAAGTTGTCATTTAGTTCAATTCGGGAGTAAAACATTGAACCTCGGTATCTGTGCTCTTACGGCAACACTCCGAAGGTTCATAGCAGCCAAAATTGTCTATCGTTCGGCTGTCCGATGGCGAGAGTTTGACAACTACACCTCGCCCCCGAAACAGGCAGATTGTTGGTCACGTCGGCATCGACGATGGAAAGTGAAGAAGAACTGCGCAGGCCAAATTCGGCAAATATATATGCCATTGTGCGTTATAGTGAGTTTATAACAGAGAGCTTTGCTGCAGCCGAAAGCGACGCCTGCCTAATATATTTAGAGAATATCAATCTCTCATATAAATGTCCAGCCACAGCCACCCATCAGTGAACTGTTGTCCATGTATGACAGGTCGTCACACACTACCGATAAGGACAATCAGTGTAAAGGGCACAGTTGCGGCGAGTCAGCTTCTGGCCTAGCCAATTCGCATCACACTTGCATTGCGTGCAGTCATGATAGTAGCAAGCCCCTCCATCGTAGTAACAGCTCATGCCATCTTCAATGAGGCACAATTTCTGCCAGACAGTCAGAATACTAAGTTACCTCGAAAGGGAAAAGCGCCATTTACCCTAGCAAAGAGCTCGCTGCGCGGAGCTAAAGACACATTTTCTGGGGAAGGTGTCAAGGGGCTGGCTGTGGTGACAGCCGCAACCACGAGAAGAAGATGTGAAATATGTCTCATCTTGTATGGATATATGGAATTGACACCAGTTAGAGGCGACTTGTGTTGAATATAGAAAGCAAAGCAAAGGATGCTTCACTAAGAGCCATGGGAGTTAGGCGATGAAGGCCAGTCTTATATAGAGAATTTTTGACGGCCTCAGATCAATACACTTCAGATATAGTGCTTCAATTGAGTCATTAACATAGAAGCCACTCGGGCTATCTAGATGAGTACGAGGTTGTAGAAATTTCTTATTAAACTTAGTTGTCGATTGCATATGAGAGTTACATTGCCTCGGAGTTATGTTGCCTCTTTCGGCGGAGAATTCCCAAGTGTCTGCAGCACAGATCCAGCCCCATATGGACCACGCCTGCATCGTGTGCGACTCTATCAACATATCACATGATAGGTTTGAACCCGCGTGCAAAAACAATAGAAAGAGAATCGGAAGGCACTAAAACATAAGAGGTTTCCCCTAACGGACAAAAGTACGTCTGGGCTAGGTTCGTTAGTATTGAAGTTCAGAATAAGTGTTTTCCATGGACGCCAACAAGATAGTTTTACTCATGCCGTGGTTCATTAGTGTGCCATTGGATATGGGCAACAGGCTCAGCAACTTACACGTGCTGGTAATATGGTTAATAGATTGCTCAGAAACGGCATCGTTCTCTGAATAGTTGTCTGGCTTTGTTGCGGTAAATTAATCAGTCGTTTGTCAAGACCAAAGGCGCCGATGAGAATTTAGTGACTTCCGAACCTTGTGTGTACTTATCGTGCTATGATATGCAGATGGCTGAGAACGGACATAGCTGCATATTTGCGGAGCGGAGCGGCTCTTCGACTTTGACGAATCGCAACACCGCCTCGCTTCTGCATGTTTTAAGGCGCCATGCTTACCCCTCCCTCTGTGCGAACCATTTCCGATCGGAGCCTTTCTTGTAGCTTATCTGATAATTCTTTGCAATATTGTACGGTCGTTCTTTCAATGTGGTCTGACGATCGCCGACAGTCCGGAGCTCACGACTGTCCAATTTGGCTCGCCAGTTCAAGACATGCACCAAGCAAGATAGCATCGAACTTTTCAATACCGTCCCGAGTAACCTTGCCTACTACAGGCTCGGATCAATCTGGAAACGTATACCGCACACAGTTCTCCAGGTGATCCGGGGATTCTTCGACCATGCGACTCATCAACGTCAACACGGGAGCATTGGAGGATTTCCACAGAGACCCTCCTCCCTACGCCATTCTGTCACACACATGGGGGCCAGATGAGGAAGAACTCCTCTATGACGACATCAAGACTGAAGTTACGAAACCTGGTATAGGGAAATTGAAACTTGACAGGTGCTGCGAACAAGCAAAAGAGGATGGCCTTGACTACGTTTGGATCGACACTTGCTGCATCAACCGAGCGAATGCAACTGAATTAGGGGAAGCTATCAACTCCATGTACCGTTGGTACCAATCATCGCATACTTGCTATGCATATCTTGTCGATGTAGACGAGGGAGACAGAAACTTTCACGAGATTTTCCGCGCGAGCCGTTGGTTCTGTAGAGGTTGGACTTTGCAGGAACTCTTAGCTCCGAAGGATGTGGTATTCTACGATAAAAGCTGGCGGCATCTGGGATCGAAGCACCAACTTGCAGGTATCATAGAGGATATCACAGGAATTCCGCGTCCATTTCTTTTGGGACTCGCCGGACTTCAATCGGCCAGTGTTGCGCAGCGGATGTCTTGGGCTGCGAAAAGAACCACCACGAAGGAGGAAGACCTTGCATACTGCCTTTTGGGGATTTTCAACGTCATGATACCGATGATCTATGGCGAAGGTAGCCAGGCCTTCACTCGTCTCCAAGAGCAGATTATGAAGAAGACACCGGACGATTCAATCCTAGCCTGGGGGCTTTCTACAGACTCATCTCGCGTGGAGGCACGGACCGGAGACGTCAATAAGTTTGGAGGAGTTCTAGCGGCCACTCCTGCAGCTTTTCTCGGCAGCGAGACCATCGTTTTCGGCGGTAATCTAGATGCAACTGGCATTCTAGGTGGTTTTCTTCACGCCAAACTTGGCTTCTATACCAGCACGAATGGGCAAACATTTGGTCTATTGAACTGTCGGCCTAGAGACAGCACCGAGAAGGTTGTGGGGATCCCACTATGTCGCGTTCATCCCGGAGAAGATTCAGACGAATATATCAGGCCGCGAGGTGGTAGAGCCTCTCTGCTATCAAAATCGAGCACCCAGACCTCCAGCGCGAATCCGAAGTCTATGCGTATTCTAGAATCCCTTCAATTTCACGACGAGGTAGCCTTCGACCGAAGGCATGGGTTTTGCATCGAAACACCCTCCAAGGGAGAGCTTGTGTTGGTCGATGTGCACCCGCAGGAGAGATGGGAGAAGAAAAGTTCTTTCATTCTTACAGGAGCGGATTTCTCACGAGATTCAGTGCAGCGAACATGGTTGAAGTTCCGTCATGCGGCGTCTTTTTCAGAAGATTTTGTCATAGCGCTCGAACTTGAGATCAAGAGCTGCCAACCAAAAGCTCGGTGCCACGTAATGACTGTGTCAAGAACTGCAATCCTGGACGACATAACAGGAGAGGCGAGCATTAGGGATTATGTCTTCGGAAACACAAGCGCTCATACCCAATTCTTCAATCTCCAGGCCAAACTCACACAAGAACACCTTGGTGCTCAGCCTGTGTTCATGGTTAGATTGTACTCAATGGACTCCCCTTCAGGCGTTAGTGTGGACGCAAGCCTTGAGCTCTCACTCATCGAACGCGGCAAACAGCTCAAAAGACTACTGAAAGAGGACAAACGTATGCGTCCCAAGCTCTTGGAGCTTCCAAAGTCTATCCAGGAAAAGACAGCCGCCGTAGACGAAACCACAGCAAAGCTTAAAGCAGTGCAAGAGGAACTGGACCGATTGCAGCAGAAGAAGGACGAATTGTCGGCCCAACTGGAAGCAAACACTCAAGAACTGGCTTCTCTCGTTGACGCGAACCGAACACTGGTAGAAAGGGAGACGGAAATTTTCGATTTTGTATCATCAGCTGGAACGCTGCCTCCACATTGCGGACAAGAGAGGGCGTTGCAATGGCTTGAAGGCATCATCGACCATCTTTCAACCAGCGCACCAAGCAAAGATGCTACAATCAACGATATGCCTGACAGGTTCCATCGCGCATTTATGCAAAATGTTGCCAATGGAAATTTGGCAGCACTAAGGTTTCTTGCAGATAATCACGTCAACATTCGTTGTGAAACGACTGAACGGGTCTCGACGTTGTCGATGGCAATCTTCCGCGGGCACCTTGCTGCAGTATCTTGGCTCCTTGACCAGGGGATGAGTGTTGATTCGGAAGATGGCGAGGGGGTCACGCCGTTATTCAGAGCAGCTTTTCATCGAAACCAAGAAGCTGTTGCACTGCTGCTTGATCGCGGCGCATCCATAAATGCTAGAAGCTCCGGGGGAAACCAACGTACACCGTTGGCAATTGCTGCCAGGAGAAACGAAAAGCCTGTTTGCCAACTTCTCATTGAAAGAGGAGCTGATGTGGATATCGCTGACGAGTTTGGACTCACGCCGCTTGCTCTGGCAGCTCGTGCAGGTCATTCGGCAATTCTTCCAATTCTGATAAAGAGCAGAGCTGATATGGAGCTTCAAGACGAAAAGGGCCTGACACCGGCGTATCTTGCAGCACAGCAGCGCCATCTATCCATACTTACAACGCTGATCAAAAACGGCGCCAATATTGAAGCGAGAGACCAAAAAGGTCGAACCCTTCTCGCATATGCAGCGAGCAAGAACGATGAGGAAATGGCACAGTTATTACTCGATCAGAAGGCTCGTATCGAGGCTTGGGACGACGAGAAACAAACACCATTGGCACTGGCTGAGCAACTAAAGCACACACCCATGATCAGGCTGCTCCTTAAACGCAAGGCCAATGCCAAATTCAGGGACAAGCTCGGACGCACGTCTCTTGGAAGAGCTGTGGAGAGAAGAAGCCTAGACACAGTGAAACTCTTGCTCGATCTTAAGGTCAATATCGAGTCTAAAGACAACTCCGGCTGCACCGCACTTGCTCTAGCCGCCGAGAGCGGCTACCTAACAATATCCAAGACTCTAATCGAAGGAGGAGCAAATGTTAATACCACAGACCACGATTCAGATACGCCCATCAATCTGGCGGCGAGCCGAGGTCACACATCTGTTGTTGAGCTGTTGTTGGAACATTCAGCCGACCTCGAGTTAGCCAACACACTTGATGGCTGGACCCCGCTGATGCAAGCTGTACACCACGGCAACGAAGAAATGGCAAAGTTGTTGCTGGAAAAGGGTGCGAAAGCTAATGCCAAAGATAACCATGGCCGTACTCCACTCTTCATCGCCATCGATAGCCATCGGTCTTCTCTGGTGCCTGCCCTATTGGATCATGGCGCTCGCACCGACGTCAAATATGATGGATTGAATCCCCTGTATCATGCCATCATGCGGAAGAACAAGGACTCCGTTCGGTTGCTTGTGGACAGAGGCGCGGATACATCCAAGCTGAAGAGACTGGTGCCGCCGTTGCAGTATGCAAAGGACCTCATCGTTCACGAGGAAACTGGCAGCAAGGATGGAGAGAATCAGGTTGCTGACTTGAAAAGCATTGTCAAGATTCTCCAGAAATTTGACCCTCTCAACTCTTCTGAAGAAGCAAAGAAAGGCAAGAACAGAAAACAGCCGAGAAGTATCAGGTCTACTCGACATCCGAGCTGAATGAAGCAGAACCTTTTGAACATGAAGAGAAAGTGAACAGCAACCGCAAACACAGTTTGATCACTAATTAGGTACTTGATGGTCAAGGTCAACTCGTAAGCGAGAACGACTCTCGAGGAATAAGGTTACTCGTGCTGTATAATGATTTTGCGCCCTGCACGTGTCAGAAGCCTTGACCATTCAATAATTACATGGAATATGTGAAGAAAGATTTCTATGAATTTAACAACCTCATTAAAAGTAGCTATGGAAAGTGTTGGTTTGATATTGAATGCTGTGCCTGAGGTGGCCAATGATGTAGCCCTCATTTGCAACAGGTGGGGCGGCAGTTTTTTGAGCTCAAGGTCCCCTGCCCAAATTTCTTGCGACAAGCTCCATCGCTGCTTTCAATCTTTCACCACCTCAATTGCCACCCCGCCAAAAGCGCAATCATGTTGACCGCAGGTGGTCTCAGAAATGCTTGCCCAAGCTGTAGAGCTCGTATTCTGAGCTTGGCAGGCCAACGCACTCCAGGGACAGTATTCCCAGGACGATCATTACCTTCGAGTTCTTCGAAGCTAGCTGCATCACGATCGGTGGTGCGACCCGCCGCCCGCAGACCCCTCACGACAACATCGCGGAGATTCCAGGACAGCGAGTCGAGCCGAAATGATGCGAAAGACCTCACACGTGCTGCCGATATCGAGACGACCGTTCGGGAGGCGAAGCAGAGATTTCGCGACACACTACCGAAGGGCTACCTGAGCGAAGAAGAATACAGGCTGTACGAGCGCTGGTATGGGCCGCCGCTGAGGGAGACCACGCCGGAGGATATTGGAATCGAGTACTTGAACGAGAAAACATCCGAGGCGGCAGTGCGAAAGGATGGATCTGCAGAACCTGCTCTCCTTCGACGGGGCGAGGGTGGCTCCTATGAGGAGGTGTCGTACGTGCGGAAAGGCAAACGAAAAACGCCTGATCAGATCTTCGAAGAAATTGTGGAGGACAACCTCGCCTCTGAGCTATCAACAGAAGTCGAACTTGCGCAAGAGCCTGCGCCCGATGCCGAGCCCGAACCCGAAGAGCGAGACAACTACATCAATGTTGTGGCAAGGAACAGGAGAGAATACGATGCGCTCATGAAGCTGCAGAAGGACTTTGAGGCCAGTGCCCGCGCATATGAGGAGTCGGAGAGGGCACAAGCCCAAGAGGAGGACGAACAAATACGAGACGAGGAACGAGAGATGGACGAGGATGAGGAGGACCTCGACGAGAGGGAGGACGGAATTCAAGACCAGAGCATCTCCAACCGTGCAAGCCGCTTGCATCCGTACTCGAGAGAGGGCCACTTCTCGACAAACCCGGCCACCGTCGCCATGCCCTACACTGGCTTTATATCACCAGTCAACACCATGCTCAGCCGTACTGATATCAAGCACGTGCAAGAGGCGGCGGAGAAGGCTTTCGGAGGTCCTGGCCTGCCCCATTCACCGGCGACACCTGCTTCCAAGATGAACCTGCCTCAGAACCCCATTGGCATGGCTGTCTGGCAGGCTAGGATGTCAGAGATCGACGCGGACGCGTTCATCTCTACGTTCTTGCCGCCTACCTACGCCTCTGCCATGGCCAGTTTGGTCGAAGTTCGCAAGCGCCTGGGCACGGATTGGATGCGCAAGCTATTCGAGAGGGGGGATGGCGAGGGCCCCCGCATCCTTGATGTTGGTGCCGGCGGTGCAGGTCTCCTGGCTTGGCAAGACATTATCCGCGCTGAGTGGGAGGCCATGCAGTCTCGTGGTGAAGTCTCTGGTCGAGGTCCTCCAGGCAAGCAGAGTGTGGTTATTGGAGCCGAAAAGCTGAGAGAACGCATTTCGAAGTTCCTGCAGAACACCAGCTTCCTGCCTCGCCTGCCGGACTACCTACACTCCGTCGACCAACAGGAGCAGCACATTGATGCCAACGAGACCCCGCAGCCTAGGAAGATGTTTGATGTCATCATCGCTTCCCACCTGCTTCTTCCTGTTAAGGAAGGCCACAGACGCAAGGCCATCTTGAACCAGATCTGGTCCCTGCTTAACCCCGAGGGTGGTGTTCTCATCGTTCTCGAGAAGGGCCAGCCTAGTGGTTTTGAAGCCGTTGCTGAAGTTCGCGACCGCCTTCTTCAGGAGTTCCTCATCCCTCCAGGAGGAGAAGAACTCAAGGCCGAAGAACAGGACCTCGACCCATCTTTCGAGAGAGTGAAGGAGCACGGCATGATCATCGCGCCCTGCACGAACCACAAGTCGTGCCCGATGTACCTTGTCCCTGGTAGGAGCAAGGGGCGCAAGGACTACTGCCACTTCACCCAGCGCTTCGTCCGCCCGCCCTTCCTCCAGAGGATCATGGGCGCAACGCACCGCAACCACGACGACGTGCAATTCAGCTACGTTGCTATCCAGCGAGGCACCACAGCCAAGTCAGGCCCTCTCGCCGGCGACAAGGCCACCACTCGCGCCTTGGAAGGCTACGAGGATGCCGAGGCCGCCCCCGACATGCTCTCCCTACCCCGCCAGATTCTCCCGCCCATTAAGCGTCGCGGACACGTCACCCTTGACGTCTGCACGCCCTCCGCGAAGATTGAGCGCTGGACCATCCCGAAGAGCTTCAGCAAGCAGGCGTACCACGATGCGCGCAAGGCGAAGTGGGGTGACCTGTGGGCCTTGGGCGCGAAGACTCGACTGCAGAGGAATGTGCGCATGGGCAGGCCGGAGGCCGAGGATGACGGCGGTGTTCGGGCGCAGCGGGCGAATGCTGCCGCTCGCAAGAAGAGGAATGTCGTTGAGGTCGGCATCAATGAGCACGGTGTGATTGGCGACCCCGACGCTATTGAAGCGCGCGCGCAGCCGCAGCAGAGGCGGAAGAGCAAGAGAGGAGCTGCTCTGCATGACCTCAAGAAGCAGCTGGCAGAGAAAGAGGATTAAAGAAATCACCAACAACTGTAACAATGACTGTGTATCATATGGGTGGGAAAGGCATCAAAATACTGTAACAACACCACGGATTATACTACATACTTAGGCACGGGGGGAATGAGGGCATCATGACTGCGCCAAGGAGCCGCCACTTATCACAGTTCAATACCACAACTCAACTGAATGACAACCCATCTTATCTTTTGCATCATTGGTCTTTTCATTGTGGCATGCAGAACACAGATTACCCCTCTACCCCTCCATGCGCAGAGGCCGTCGACCGGAGATGCTTGAAGAAGCCCGTGCCAGGGGGACGCATCTCCGGTGACGGCTCCGCGGGAGTCGGGGCGAAAGCCGCTGATTGGTCACGATGGAAGATGCCGATAAAGGCCGATAAGACACCGCAAGGGCCGGCTGTCGGGATGGTGTCATCGCCAGCGAATGAAAAATTAGCTGACCTTTTTTGCCCGGCGCATGATTGGGTTCCGCAATCGCAATTCGGGGTCTGGCGCTGGCGCTGCAAGGGCAAATGGCAGTCCATGGGCGATTTCTAATTTCTTGTTAGATATCTAATCACGGTGGCCAAGACGCCATTTTTGATTCTTTGACTCCTCGTCTTATGAGAGACTAACCTGATCACGGGCCTTTCCATCTTTTGACTTTTTGTCTTTCTAAAGTTTCACTTTGTGTTGCGCATGGTTGAGTACCTTACTTGAACTTCACCGATACACTCACCCACACGGGCGACAGGGGTTGTAAGACCTTCACCAACATCCTCTTCACCACCTCAGACAGACTCATAGGAGTCACACACAGCCAAAATGGTGACAACAACAACATCACTCCTCACAGCCCTCAACTGTAAAGGCAACACCCACCTCGTCATCGGCACAAACCCCCTCGCAGCAGCGCGCTGCACACAATCCATCAACGCCGGCGCCACCCCCATCCTCCTCGCCCCAGACACCTCAGACCTGCACTACAACCTGCAAAAGCGCATCGACGCAGGCGAGGTAACCTGGCATAAGAAGGCCTTCGAGGACACCGACCTGTTCACCCTGGGCCGGGACGAGGTCGACAACGTCGTCGACGCCGTCTTCCTGACCAGCGGCCCGCGCGACCCGCTCAGCGCGCACATCTCCGCGCTGTGCAGGCGCAACCGCATCCCCGTAAACGTGGTCGACGCGCCGCAGCTGTGCACGTTTTCGTTGCTGAGCACGCACACCGACGGCCCGCTACAGATTGGCGTCACGACGAATGGGAGGGGGTGTAAACTGGCCAGCAGGATCAGGAGGGAAGTCGCCGCGGCGTTGCCCACGGATCTGGGGGCGGCGTGCGCGAGGCTTGGGGATGTGAGGAGGAGGATCCAGAACGAGGATAGTCTGCCGGATGAGGTTGACGATTCGGTGGACCAGTCGGCGAGCTTCAACAAGCTTGTCACGGATGCGGATCTGGAAGCGGCGAAGAGCAGGCGGATGAGGTGGTTGAGTCAGGTTTGCGAGTACTGGCCGCTTAAGAGGCTGGCTGCTATCACGGACGAGGAGGCGGAGAGCGTGTTGAAGTCGTACTCTGCTGCGCTGCCTGAGACGGCGGGGAAGCCGCCTGCTGCTGGGCTTGGAACAGGGGCAAGCAAGCCGCCACAGCAGGGCAGGATTATTCTTGCAGGAAGCGGTCCTGGACACCCTGATTTGCTCACGAGAGCGACGCATAAGGCTATTCAGACGGCGGATCTCATTTTGGCGGATAAGCTTGTGCCTGCTGGAGTGCTCGATCTGATTCCCAGGCGGACACCAGTACAGATCGCGAGAAAGTTCCCTGGGAATGCGGACCAGGCGCAGGAGGAGTTGCATGAGCTTGCTCTGGCTGGTGCGAAGGAGGGCAAGACCGTATTGAGGTTGAAGCAAGGCGATCCATTCATCTACGGACGTGGTGGAGAGGAGGTTGCGTATTTCAGAGAGCATGGCTTCGGCGACCGTGTCACGGTTCTGCCTGGTATCACTTCGTCGCTCAGCGCGCCGCTATTTGCCGGCATCCCCCCTACACAACGCGACGTTGCGGATCAGGTTCTGGTGTGCACTGGTACAGGAAAGAAGGGCAAGCCGCCAGCGCCGCCTGAGTTCATCGCCAGCAGGACGGTCGTGTTCCTCATGGCTCTGCACAGGATTGTTGGCCTGGTGAGGGAGTTGACTTGCCACCTTGAGACGGAGGAGCAGGTCGAAGGCGAGGAGAAGCCAAGGAGGATATTGTGGCCGAAGAACACACCCTGCGCGGTCATCGAGAGGGCGAGTTGTCCCGATCAGAGGGTGATTCGGACAACGCTGGAGTACGTTGCTGAGGCTATTGAGTCTGAGGGTAGCAGGCCACCTGGGCTGCTTGTTGTTGGCAGGGCGTGTGAGGCGTTGTATGAAAAGGAGAAGGGGCGAGCATGGGCGGTCGAGGATGGGTTTAAGGGGTTCGAATTTGAGGAGCTACCCGGGTTGTCATGAGAGCTATTTCTTCGGAGTTCTGTGGTACGGGTAGAAGGTGACTTAGACGGAAAGGCAACTTTGCATAGCTAGGTGTAGGAAGATTTGATACATTCGTCTGCTCAACCAGGCCTATTCACCAATACGTGCGTAAATGATACCCCATGCCTCTAGAGGCATGTTATTATTCAGACACATGCCTTTGACTATGATCATTAGCAATGGATGGATGGTGCCATCATGTCTACGATCTATTCCCAAAAGCCTCTTCATACGCATCCATGAACCCCAATCCAAATCCATCATCCGAGCAAAATCGCACTTGTACTAACTTTGAGTTTCATTTCTCTCGGCCGACTAACTACAGAGGTTTTGGGCAACAACCGTCATCGAAATCCCTAAGCCAAAGTTAGCAAAACCAAATTGCGAAAAGGGAGGTTCATGAACACTCTATGCTTACCAAGAAATGCCCCCAAAAGGGTATGGCATATCGTGCTTCGAGCCCACGGCTTGTGTCGCAGAATGAGCCGCGGTTCTGGACAGACTTTCTTATTGTATCGATTCATCTGGCCATCCAAAAGCTCAAGCAGACGATCTTTGTTGTGAAAGTTGCACTTCTTCACGACATCCCGCGGGCTGAGATTCGAGAAATATCGGCTGTTTTTCTTAGCATACCCATTGATGTCAAAGAAATGCTGTCCAATGTTTTTCTGGCCGGCCCGAAGTAAAATACGCCCCATGTACTCTGTATCTGCATCTTCGAATGAAAAGGTGAAATCGAGATTTGCTTCGTGAAGAAGTAAAGCCTCGAGGACATCACCTATCCATTCCACATTCTTTATACCCCGAATGTGGCTCACGAGGCCTTCTAGAAAGAATGTTTCTAAAATTGTGAAACTCCCACGCTGCTCGCAGCATTCGAATTTACAACCCAAACGCCCGCAAGCGATGAAATCCATGGCCGAATCAGGGATGATCAAGCCTCGTTCCAGCCCAATCTGCACCATACAAAGGCAGATGTGAGCCAGTTGATCACCAGGCTCTGCAAGTGTGTCATAACTCCTGGGCGCCAAGTGGGCTACAGTGCAGGATATAAGCAGTTGTGCCTGCGACTTCAATTTGTCAGTCATGGGTGTGTGACGTAACCACCATATGGAAAACTCTGAGTAGCCTCTGTGACTGAGCCAAAACACTGGCGATCGCATGTCGCCATAAGAACATCCTTCCAACCATCTTGTGTAAGGATCAATCGCGCACCGAAAGGGTCGTTTTCCAACTCTTATGACAGAAGTGGCAGGAAACCACGGAGACTCCTGAGAGAACAGCATCTCGAGACTGTTCAAAAACACCCACGGCTCTCTGTCCAGCTGTCCGGCTTCCCTCATGGCCATTACCTGGCGTAGCCAATTGTATTGGCGTGGGCAGCTTGGCATGTTCAATCCATATGCTCTCTGAGAAAGACAAACCATTTGAGAAAGAGCCTCCTTTGTATCAAGTACTGAAAGACATATGTTCAACCTTGCTTGAATTTCGGGCTGCATCAGAAATTCTTGGACTGAGCGATGAGAGAACTGGACTCGTCGAAATTCGCTGCACTTACCCACAGTCTCTATCAATCCTCTGCAGCACCTGACCAGTCTGCGTTCGCATACCAAGATTTCATCCGTTGTCTTTTTGGCGTAGATTGGGCTTGGCCTGTGTTGTAAGAAGAAATCCGGACGTGGATCCTTTTCGTACTGTCCGAGGAACACAAAGTCTAAAACAGAGAGAGGGAGGTCCCAGTGGCTTGCTTCAAGCATTAGCAAAAGAATTTTGTAGGCTCCTGGCCTATCTTGACGTGGCAGCGCTTCGATGACATGCATGAAGAGAGATTCAAGCTCGTCTAGTAACGAATCTATTCGCTGAATCAAGTCTTTATGACAATGACCGTCACTTAGTTTCTCAGAAACGTCATTTGTAACGATTACAGTCCAGAGAAAAACACCCTGTGCCTTTTCCACGATCGCTAGAACTAGATAGTCCAGTTTTCTGAAGGTGTACATAGGGTCTGGAAAATGAATTTTTCTTCGGGCAAATGAGAACATATCTTGCTTTGTCACTTCGTGGAGACGAATTCTGGATTTGCTTTCAAATTCGTCCATAAACTGATAGTACTCACGGCTGGAGACACAAAACTTGACGTTGCCGCCGCTCGCCTGTACCCACGATTTGAGGGTACGAGACAAGTCTCTGAAGGTGAAGTCTGGCGTTTCTTGAAGCTCATCTAAAGCATCAATGAAGAAGCAAAACCGATGAGAGAAGCTCTGTTTGCTGGACTCCGCGATCAGCCTCTCCAATGCCTCGATGCACTCCTGATCAGTCAATGTCAACGCTTTTCCTGTCTGCCAGGGCGAATCAATCGCCTCTTTCCAACGTGGTTGAAAGGCTAGAGATACAAGCCCTGGAGACGCTTGAAATACGTCAATCAGTAACGCTCGGCTCAGCCCAGCCAACGACTTTTGCAGGCGCGTGCCGGAACTCCAAAAAAAGAATTTGCCAGTTACCAACCTCCTGTCTCCTATGATTTTCAATTTGTCAGTGTTCTGGTCAACCATCTTAAGTGCGTCCCGTACCTGCCCATCCGGAGAGATGGTGTTTGTTGATCTTAGACAGTGTACAAAGCTGTTTTAGCAGCGTCGACTTTCCGGCTCCAAGTTTCGCGGAGATGTGGAAAATTCCCTCCCCAGATGAAAGCCAATCCGCAAACAACTTCCGATATCGCCGACGATCTAGGTCTTCAGCTTCTGAACCTAGTCTTATGAAAATATCTGGATACATGTAGTCGATGTCGTTATTAAAAGGATCTGCATGAACTTCTTCCCACATCCATTCGAATAACTGCGAGTGGGAACTATATCGAATCATGTCGAAACGTTCATGCATGCCGTCGAACGAAAGCCCTCTCAAGAAGGATTCAATTGCGACTTGGCGAGTGACAGCTTCGGGAACTTTGATCAATCGGCTGACTTGATCTTGAACCTCTCTGCTCAGAGACGTGACCTGGACACCTTGGCGCAAACTCTCAACGTAGTTCTCGATCTGCTTCAACTTGCCGGCATCTTCTCCAGTGGCCTCCAAAAGACTCTTGAGCGCCACTACTATTTTCGTGCTGGAATAGAACCGTCAGCCTCCAATCCAAGAAATCTTAGCAGCGAACGGGAAACTTTACCTAAGTCTTTGGTTGAGCTGAGCTTCAACCTGGCGTCTACATAACTCGAGTCTCTTCTCCAACATCTCCTTATCTGTTGTGCGCCAGAGATTCTTCGCGGCAGACTTCAGAGACTGCCACTTGGAAGACCGGTTTGCGGGCTTGATTCTCTCAAGAACATCCAAAAGGTCGGGAGCGAGCTTCTGGCACTCTGTCGCCAGAGCACAAAGTTCCTTGTCGTCGCCAATGAGATCGGGGGAATCGGGAGCGAGGAGGTTGGAATAGTGCTGCTTCAGCTGTGTTGCATACTTCTCCAAGTTAACATTGTCGTTCAGTCCACCGGACTCGGAGTCGTGGATTTCTTTGGCGATTTTCAGGACTTTGCCGGCGATTTCGATGAAGGGGACGATGTTTGCGACTAGACCAAGGGCTGTGAGAGGATCCATTGTGCCAAACAATGGTGATGGTGATGGTAATATTCGGGCCTCTCAAACGATCTGCTAGTAAGTATATCTACGAATACAATCATGTAGCTCTGTAGTGACTTTGCTGCTTTATACTGATTTGCAGAAGCAAGGAACGGGATGCGTCAGTCCTCAGGAATGATGACCGTTTCATCATGTGGCCTTCGAGTCTTTCATACGCCGGTACCGTCTTTGATATAATAGCACCGAGTGTCAAATTGGCTTTGAAGACTTCTGGTCGTTTTATTTGCCTGGTGAGTACTTGGCCTGAAACAGCCCGGAAGGAGAATTCCAATGGTTGACCCAAACGGCTGACCCAAACGTCCAGTCCAAACACCGGAATAAAGGCTTGACGCAAAACTGAATATGGGGATGAAAGCTAGGTGTGGGAAGAAATGATTCGTTCTTCTGATTCATCAAGCTCGTCCAAAAAAGCAAATGGGAAAAGGTGTCCCACACCTGCGTCTGGAAAGAGCGCTGTTACTCAAAGGGTACGGTTATGCATGGGAGCATGGCCATAAGCACCTCGCTATCATGTCTACAATCTGTATCACTGCCCATTAACGAGCGATCTCGATATAAATACACAAATCTCTCAAAGGCCTTGTTGATCATGTCGTGTTCCGGTCATATCTCAGCTTCAGACTAGTAGTACTTCGTGAAGTCGCACCTCTTTCGTAACAGAGATACCTCGCTTGGAGATGCGCCTTCTCAGTGCGATATCTTGTATATTCAGTGAGCTAGACCCGGCTGTAGATTTGATTTGTGGATGGTGCCGGTCGCTGTTATTAGCATTGGAATCGAGGCGGGCGTTGGAACAGGGCACACTTGAAGTCACAACTTTTCCTTGCTAACGACACCGTCGCTATGATTCTAGGTTCTATCAATTGCCATGCTCCTTGCTCCTCCATTGCTATGCCGTAAAGACCTCAACCACCATAACAATCTTCTAATTGCCCTCCGAGCAACTGCTTCGTAAAGCTATATGTGCCCGAGCTCTTTAGTCGCACTATGAAAGTTAATATGGCGTTCATTCATCACGGCAAGCGAGTGGTCACTTACGCAGTAAACGGACTGTGGGTTTAGTTTGTCAGCAATCAAGTGAGTGAACGCGAAATGGCATGTAGGGAACTTACACCGCCAGTGCAGTCCTGCGAGGCATCTTCCCGGTCTCTAATGCTCTGCGGGGAGAAGCATGCTCCTCGGAACGTCGGGAAATCTGCTGACTGAGTGTTCTTGCACTTCGGGAATACTTAGCAACATGTTTTCAGGTAGAGCAACTGCTACTCACGCAATACGAGTTGGCTCCCTTTCCCTAGACGCGAAGTTCTGTCAGTGGTGATCGTAGTGCAGAGCAGGTGAGATTCAGATACACACCTCACATGTAAGTGCAGCGTCGAGACCTTGACCACCGTTACAGTATTTCTGGAGGGCATTTACGGCCAAAGCCTGAGCCAGCAGAGCGGTGATGAAAGAAGCCTTCATGATTATCAACTGAGGAAGAGTAGATTGTAAAATAGCTAGTGAATTGGATGATGCAACCTGTGTGATTTGAAGCATCTCACGGGAGAAAATGCGTATTTATGTTAGTATCAATCCAAGGCTGACAAAAGCCCAGTAACAGAGTCATGTGCAGTGTCATCTAACATACTTTCTCTTGATTCAGCACCCGTGTCTCAGGCAGGGGCGAAGTGGAGTGGATTGAGCTAGCCCGAGGGGATCAGACAATGTTGGAACCCACTACTCATGAACTGTACGATTGATCTCAGCCATATTTTATGAGGCAGATGTTCATCCCGTCGGCTGTTCATCAAAATATCGTCTGAAGTAAGTTCTTATCGTTCTTGGCTTCCGGATATTCCAGGCTTGCAAACCTCAAAAGTCGTTATCATACGATATTAGGGACCCTTTTCTAGACCGACTTTGAACAACCCCACACGTCAGCCCGGACCCCACGATCCGCAACAGTGCAACTCTATGTGGTACCCATGCTCTGCCCCAGTCGTTATGCGAAAGCGAAGACAGCTCGGGCGGACGTGCGGACATAACGAGAAATAGGCCTGGTCTAAATTCTTAACGCCAGGTCGCTGCTTTGATAAGCTCTGTGAAGAATACCTACGCAGTAGGTGTTGTTTTCGAAATCTCATAGAAGCTAGGGATGTTTCATACTTGCACTTGCTCGCAATAACACAGACAGAAATCTGTCTATAACAAGTGACGATCGTCTCAAACATGGTACCTTAAGAATTTCAACACGTTGCGTCCGTGCTTTTTTTTTTATCAAACGTACTAGTACATATCACTAACATTGCCTACGTTGGAAACCGTCCAATGGTCGGTTTGAATTGGCCTTGAAAGAGAAAGCTGGCACAGCTGACATGGGCGTATGCACTGGTGGCCATTTCTAATGCCTAGCACAAAGCACATCCTGGCCTAAGATCGATAACCAGCTGATCGACGAAGTTTCGTCCAAACATCACAATAACATGAAGGAGATTAATGATTGTTCAGATATCACGACGAGATGCTACTTTTTCCATGACCTTCGAATTGATTCAGACGCCCGCCATTGTAGGCAGCCCATGATCGCTGTTTAAGTCTTGGTGACCAGGCGTGTACTTCGAGCTGGTACCGCGTAGTGCTGCATATGTTAGATCTGATTAAAGCTTGAAATATCTACTCGCACATTAAAACTCGATTGTTAAGAAAGATGTAAGGGATGGTGATGAATTGCCGATCCTACTGCTCCCATGGTGAGTTCTCCTCGCTATGGGCGTCGACGACGGTGAATGATGCATCGCGGCAAACCCAACTACTTCCGTCATAGCAACGAACTTGCTGATAGTCTGTTCTTTCCTCTTTATCCGAAGCATGTTCAGCCCAACTTGAATCTAGCAACTCAAGGTTCGGTATAGGCTGGTCTATCTGCGTGGTCAACAATGCCAAGCGAACATTTTGCCTGTCCGCCATCTCGCAGAATCTATCGAGATCTTCAATGCTCGAACAGTCGCAGAGAAGTACATATCGCAAATGCGGCAGAATCTCGCTCTTGAAATTGATGATGTCGCTAAGTAACTTCTCGTCTGGTTGCCCAATGGTGGACGTTTGCCCAAGGTGATCCTGGTCACTGTCATGCTGATGAGCGCGCTCCCTAACGCCTTCTAACATGAGCACTTCCAGATTTGGCGCGAGAACATGCTTCAACATCGGGCGCAAGTTTGTGCTCCCAAGGTAATTCACGAAGAGGGCTTGAGGGTCGACCAGAAGCTGCTTCATAGCTGTGAACTCTTCGAAAAGCATCGGGCCCCTGAAATCATAGTGCGAAAGAGACGATCTCCAAGATAGCTCAAGAGTCTCGAGAGTTTCTTTGCATCCCGATAGTAGAGAAACAAAAGAGCTCCTGCAGAATGATAGATGACGGTGATGGCGAAATCGGAAGCTCTGAAGCGACGAGGCTCGTAACAAGAACTTCCCAAGACTTGCGATGTGGATGTGGCAGTCGTCAATTTCCATGTGCCTGAGAGCCTCCATAGGAAAGGGCTCAGCGGGATGTTTTCTGAATGCTGAGAGGTCCAAGTGTGCGAGTTTCAGGCGGGCAAGAGTTGGTTGGCTGAAGTAGACGGAGTCTTGTGCGTGGATCTTGTACAGAGACGCCGTCTCTTCGACCTCGTTTGACTGGACTGCATCCACGTGCCTGCAAGCATCGAGGATAGCAAACTTGACTGATAATTTTCGAGTTAGCCTGATATTTGTGGAAGAGGTTGATGTGTTGACGTGCAGCTACTGAGTTTTGGTTTCAAACGTATGCCGGCGTTGAGTTCTTCTCTTCTCTCCGTGTCGGCAGTCTTGACAGTTCCACAAGCATGCTCGACGTTGATGGCTTCGAGGTTTGGTAGCTCAAGGCTAAGTAGCTCTCGAAAGCCGCTCTCATCCATCTCGTCGATATTCAGAACACTGATGAGCTGGCAAATGTCTGGGAGCCGTCTAAGTAGGTTAACAAGCCCGGCCAAGTCGCAACAAGTTTGCCGTTTGGTCCACACCTTGCGGTAGAACACGGGTGTAACCAGGCTGTAGATTGCTTTGTTGCTCTCCATCAGCTGTTTGAGGTGCCGTGTTTCAAGGTGTGAGATGATCATCGTGAAGAGCTCCGATGGGACATTCAGAAAGCCCATGGAGGAACAGAAGGCTGGATTAAGGCCCATGGTTCTGACCACTAAAGTTGACTCAAATGGCGCGATGGAGGTCAGCACATTCGAACAATCTGCTGATAAGCACTCCTCACAATTGCTAGACTATCCAAAACAAAGCCGAAGCTTGCGGTCTGGTTTCGTTCGACGTCGGTGGTGGGATTATGTAATTAGCAGCTGAGACCTTGTTTGCTTCTTTCTTTCCCAATCTGGCCCCTTGCATTGTCACGAGGCCCGATCCTATTGGTGATTACTTGTATTAGATAGTCTACGCAAACGACCCCTATTGATTGTTGATCTAGTAGCGAGGACCTTGCACAAACATCCGGTTCCTCAGGCTCCTCTTCTTCCTCATGGGGTTCGCAGGCTGCTTCCAGATGGGCTGGTCAGGGTCATATCCAACCAAGCAGTTCACAGTCTCGGCGCCCTCTCCAGCATCATTAATCTCGCTACCAACCGGGTTGCGCCACTGGCCACTGAGCTTGATGTACCCGTCCAGCGCAGCCGTCATGGCCTTG
The DNA here is from genome assembly GCF_026319265.1 of Colletotrichum chrysophilum. Classification (NCBI taxonomy): domain Eukaryota; kingdom Fungi; phylum Ascomycota; class Sordariomycetes; order Glomerellales; family Glomerellaceae; genus Colletotrichum; species Colletotrichum chrysophilum. Next base: position 119,347 of record NW_026517305.1, on the reverse strand, counting down.
CCGAGCTCAAGAGCCTTTGACGCGCGGCTGTGGGAGTAGTACGTCAGCAGCGAGCTCGCCGTCTCACGGTCCCCGCTCTCGATGAGCAGCTTCGCGCTCGTCTCGACCCAGTCAATATCGCTGCGGCTCTGGTTCTCGAAGCCCGTGAGCATCTGCGTGACGATGGGGTGGAAGGTGTCGGGCTGCGAGCACATGTAGTACAACACGCGCTTGAAGATGCGGCCGGCGAACTCGCTCGCCTCCTGCAGTTGGTAGTCCGTGTTCAGGAAGCTGCCGGACGCGCCGGTGGTGAGGTAGCGGTGCTCGCCGAACTCGGAGGGGATGCTGCTGACGCCGAGCCACCACGGCACGAAGGGCGCGGCGACGGAGCCGGTGGGGGCGTTCCAGATGCGCAGCAGGTCGCGGTCGATGCCGTCCTTGAGGGAGACGATCTGCCCGTAGCCGGCCTCGTCGTCGGAGATGCGCTTGTCACGGACGCGCTCCATCAGCTTCTCCTCGGTGACGGGGGCCATCTCGAGGGTGGCGTTTTCGAGCGCGGCCTGGGACATGAACTTGAAGCCGCCGTCGCGGGCGGTCATGTTCTCGCCCTTCTCGCCATAGGCGTTGAAGATGTTGAACGGCTCGCCGCTGCTGGCGTTCCACCACCCCTGCTCGACGGCGAAGGAGACGATGTTGTCGGAGCCCATGTAGTCAGAGCTGTTGGCGAAGTCCGTGGGGAAGTCCTCGATGTAGCCGGGGTACAGCACGCGGACCTCGTCGGTCTTGAGGCGCTCGGCGGCCCAGAGCTTCTGGCCGCCGGCCATCTCCCAGACAACCCAGCCCTCGTCCTTGTCGGCGATGAGATGAGTGTTGCCGCCGTAGGTCGCCTCGCCGTACTGGTTCATGAGCTCGCCGATGATCTCGACGCCCTCGCGCGCGGTCCTGGCGCGCTCCATGACGATGCGCGCGAGGTCGCTGTACTGGATGCCGTGCTGCGGCGTCGGGGTCATGTTGACCAGCTCGTCACGGTTCTGGGCCCAGACGTCGCGGACGGTGACGCCGTTCTCGTTGAGGCCGCCGTTGGTGAGCGGCGCCGGGAAGCCCTCGAAGTCGGAGTACTCCATCGACAGGTAGCGGTAGGTGTGGCTGACCTGGGGGATGGTGAAGAGCTCGCCCGGGATGCTGGCCTTGTCCGTGACGCCGACGGTGATTGTGGCGTTGGAGGCGTGGTCGCGGGCGGGAAACAGCTGGAGCCAGTGGGAGGAGACCTCCTCGCCCGTTCCGCCGACCATGACGCTGCCGTCGGCGGTGAGGTCCTTGCCGACGTAGAAGGCGTAGCTTGCGAAGGCCGGCCCGGCGAGGGCGGCCATCAGCACGGCAGAGGTTTGGAACATCATCTTGCCCGCTGGTGAGAACGGAGATGGCCCTTGGCTGAGGGAGAGAGGGTTGAACGGGAGAAAGAAGAGACTTTCCACCCCGCGACGGCTCAAGAGAGAAAAGAGAAAATGCGAGGCGGGGCCTCAATTCCCCTCTTTGGTATTCATTGCCGGCCGGGACTGAATGATGTCAAAAGGAAGCGCCGACGTGACTCTCGGGTTGTTGTACCCCACACCGAAATTTCCGGTATCGCTAGCGGTGAAGATAAACGGTGCCAAGGGCCGTAATAAACACTGCTAATTCACGTCGATAAGTGCGTGGAAGACAGGGATGATCTTGTTTCTCGTAAGATGACCCCAACGGCGCCCTTGTCTCTGGGGAAACAATTCCCGCAATTCCCATTTGAGTAAGCGACTAAAGTTTCCCGATTGGAACTCCGCGTGGTTCGGCGTCTCTCCGATCGAACACGACTTGACCGCGGAAAGGGGCCATGAACGAACGGGCACCAGTGCCTCACAACGGTTCTGATTGAGAAATGTATTTATCTCATCGGATGCCTCTGCTATGCACCTTAAAGTGAAGCTTCGAGTTTGAGAAACACATCAGTCTGCTTTTACCGCATTATCATAACAATATCGATAACTTGCCTTGTAGCACTTACCTAAGAATGAGAATCCTGAGTCGAATGAAGGGCGGTTTGTTGGGATGAATGTGAGGGATCGCAGACGTAAGCAATGAGGGTTACAGAGGCCGTCCCGGAGACTTGCCATGGATCTTCCTCCCCAGATCCACTTCCAACGTCGCCAGAACATCAGAAACGACGGAGGTGAAGAAGATCTGGGTATCTCGGGTTAGGAGGTTTATGAGGATAAACGTAAATTAAAGCCTGTCAGCTGGGTATCATGCCGGTTCTATTCAGACATCCATCGGCTTCTCTTCCTCCCACCAACGCCTGCGCATCGTCTTTCCAGTCGCTCCTGATAAGATCTCGCTTTTTCTGAGGCATCGTCGGCGACATTTCGATATTGAGCCCCCTCTCATGACGCCCTCATGTCTCTCTACACTCGCATCGAGAAGTCCTGTATCCATACCGCCACGATACCTCCCTCACCTCGACTTCACCGTAACCTCCAAACAGCTGACCCTCCTCACCCTGCTCTCACCTCCAAATCCATCGTCATCCTCTTCGACAACGACATCGTCCACCGTGCCCACCGTCCTCGTCCTGATCTCAACAACACAATCCCCTTGCTCCTCAAACCACGCCGCCACGCTGAGGACCTTCTCCACCGCCTTGCCCGTACCCAGTACAACCGCCTCGCCCTCCGCCTTGGTGCCCCCGTCGCGATGAAGCAGATCCACCCGCTGCGGCAGCGACATGCCTTTGGTGGAGGGGACGTTGCCCTTGAGCGCCCTGTCGAGCTGTTTCCTGACGCGGGAGACGACGGCCATGAAGGGCGTCGATGAGGAGACGTAGATGAGTCGGGACTTGGAGGATATGGGCTGCTGGCTGCGCGGGAGGGCGCGCTTCTGGATCTTGCTGCCTAGGGTGATGTTAGCTGAGATCGGCGATGAGACGGGGGAGGGTGAAACAGGGAGACAGGAAATGGTGAAAGGAGGGATGGTGCAAGTACCTTGAGGCAGACGAGGAAGCTTGTCTATTGACACATCTTTCTTTGATGAGGAGTCGCTTTTGCCAGGTTGGCTCTTGGGGTGAGTCGGCGCCATTGTAGGCAGAAGTGAGTCTAGGTGAGCTTCGGCAGGAAGCCTGTTGCTAGTTTCTGTCTTTTCCCCCCCTTCCGATGTAGTGACCAGAAGCTTGGTATGGTTCGAGTGTATGACAAGGGGAATTTTGAGAGTGGTGCTTCTTGATAATGATTTGTTCTGAACAAGTCAGTTGTATTAGTTGAAGATAGAAGCTGTGGTCAAGATGAAAATGCATGTCAACGAGTGCCTCACTCGCCGCCAGGAACGCAAAAAGTGCAAAAAGTGGGTCCACATGCACCCGCACCGGCGCAGCATCTGCAGCTCCAGCAGGCCCCTGCTCGAGCCCACTAGCGCGCGTCACCCCACTGACCCCAGACCTCCCACGATGACGAACTCCAATGCGAAGCTCCAACATCCAACCATGAGCTAAAACACCAGACACCTCAATTCGTCACGCCCGCCGCGGCTCCTTCGCAACCTCCAACCTTGCTGCCTACAAGCACCTCGATCAAACCACATATCCTCCTCGATTCGACATCAGGCAGTTATGTCCATAGCAATCTGGCCTCCCGTGGCCCCTGACCAGCTCGCCCTCAAAACGGAGGAAACCCTCGTACGTCCTTCCTGCTTCCCAAGTTCAAGCTCAGTCGCGAGCACGTTTCCGCATAGATTTCCAAACAAAAATGCTGATCAGGATCAACCCAAAGAAGCGCGAGCTAGAATGGATCGTCAACGAAACCCACACAATCCTCAGCGACATCCGCCACGGCCTGCAAGACTGCTACGCCCTCCTCGCGCCAATCGACCCGGGCAGCACCCTCGTCATGTCCACGCAGCGTAACGAGCGCGTCAAAGGCACAGTAACCCGCGTCGGCACAAGGATAGTAAAAGGCGTACGTCTCCCGTCCATCCCTCCAACCCCCCCTCCCCCCTCAACTGACAACCAACCCTCTCCAGGCCGTCAACCTCCAGCTCAAAACCCTCCCATCCCAAACCATCGCCCTCGACCCCTCGCACCCAATCCACATCGCCGCTCTCGAGACGATCCACACCCACCTCACCGAATGCATCGACCTCCTCTCCCTCACCTCCACCCCGCAACCCTCCTCGAACCCCTCCCAGCTCGCCGCCCAACTGCGCATCCTCCACGCCTCTCTGACCGAGTCCTCCGCCCTCCTCCGCGGCCCGCCCCTCAACGCCTCCGACCCCGCCTGGCAGTCGGACTCCTGCCCGCCCGTCCACTTCGCCCCGCCCCTCGGGCCCAACATCTCCGTCCACTTCTCCCTGCAGGAGTCGTCCCTCGTGCTCTGGCTGCGCGCCCTCGAGCCCGTGGACGCGCCGCCGAGCTTCGGCACAAAGCTCGGCCTGGCGCTCGGCACCGTCAGGAGGCTGGAGCACGACGAGATGGACCGCCCGTTTCGGTTCGCGTATAGTAGCGTCACGGACGGCGGGGAGAAGCACAAACACGGCGGGGCGCATCCGAGGAGCGGGCAGAGCAGTGTCAGCGGGCTGGGTACGCCGTCGAGTAACGGGGAGCCGAATGAGGTCTACGTGAGGGAGAAGGTGAGGGTTGAGAGCTTGCCTGATCCAAATCTGATGAGTTTGTCGGCCAAGCTGGTCGCGTTGGGGCATACTTTGGCGGGCGCGAGGAGGAATCTTGCTGCAGTAATGGGAGAGGAGGTCGACGAGTGAGCGTTGTACACTAAATTAAGCATTGCATTGGTGGATCAAAACGGCAAACTGGCCTCGGTCACAGCATTTGAGGTTATACCCTGGCGTTTAGGAACGGATGCATTTACTCAGGCTACAATTTTCAATTCCTATGTTTATGTGCTGGGTTTACCAGAATTCTGTACACTTATAAGCCCTTGGCAACCCCTGGTAATCCATGCAAACCAAAACCGATGGCCCTGGCCGAGCTTTGGTAACGGGTATGCCTCCATGCGCTTACTACCAGCGCGTGAAGTAAAGTCCAATGGAAGTAATCCCTTGGTACTAATCGTACGTGCATCGACGAGTTAACGATGGTGTGATAATTCGACATGTGCGACGTCGGGTTCCGATAGCAGGCAAGAAAACACGACAGACACCATGTCTGATGCCGTCTTACGCAGTAGGCGACCAAGGCATGGGAACAAGGATCCGTGACTTCATCGTCTGAATAAGAGGAACAGTCTTGTGAACGGTCTCGCTCCAACCCTCAACGCTCCAGCTCTTCTCACGACGGATCTTGCGCTCCTCCAGGTTGGCAAATTGCCAGAGGTGGTGCACTGTGTTGAGATCTCCGATCTGCACGAACCAAGCGCCGACGCCCTCCATGACCTCACGTCTGGCCTTCAGGCCCCGTCTCCAGTGGGTCTCCCACTCAAGCAGGTTACCGGGGTGCAGAGTGTAGGATCGCAGCTCAAAAACGCCGCCAAGCTGGCGGGGAGGCGTCGTGGGCCAGAAGGAGAACTCCTGCATAAGGGATGTCTTCTTCGAGGTGATCAAGCTCTTGAGCTTCTTGTCGAACGCGGCGAACTCGGGGTGGGAACCAATGTTGTGGATCGACTCGTGGTAACCCTGGTATCTCTGGTACTCCCAAATATGGACTGTTTAAGCTAATATTAGCAGCTGTTTCGGTCGTGCCTGAGCTCCTTGAAAGTGACATACCAAAAGTGTTGCAGTCGCCAACCTCAGTCCTCCAGCTTCCCACCAGATGGACCTTGTTCTCCGGCATGGAGGCCATGCGCGGGTACCAGTTTCCTACGAGCTCGGTGTACTCGTCGACCTTGTCAGGCTTGACCTCGTGGAAAACGATCGAGTGAACGTATTTGCCTCGGGCAAGGACTTGACTAAAGCTAGCCTCGAGCTGCGCATCGAGCTCGCGACCTTCCTTGGTACCGTAGATGAGGTTGGTCAAGGGCCCGGCCTTCCGCGGAGGCTCCTGGGTGGCCTCGGCCTTCTGTCCTGAAGTAGCAATCACAGATGAGATGCCGTCCTTAGCGGACTCAGAGGCGGAGGGGGGAGGAGAGGACTGATACGCACTTGCTTCCCGTTGCTTCTGCTGCTCGACCAACTGCTCTCGGAACTGCTTCGATTTCTCGTTGAAGGAGGCGACGCTTTGAGGGGCGGCGCTGACGTCGGCCATGGAGGGCACCTTCAGCTGCTGGCTCGTGGTAGAGAATGCTCGCAGCGCGGAACGCGGGGTCACCGCGCCGGCAGCTCGCACCAATGGACGGCTCAGCATTGCGAAAGGTGTTGGAGGAAGAGAGGTAGGTGTAGATGAGAGGGTGGGATTGGTGGTTGGTGATGACGAGGTGACCTAGAGGTGTCTTGTCTGCTGCGAGAGGTATGTCGTCCGTCGGGTCCGACAAAGAATGGACAAACAAGCTCTTTGTTTGCAGGTAACAAGCCTCTGGCACGGGAATGTGGAAGGAGGAAAGGAAAACGATATTCGATACGTCTCGATCGGCAAGAAGCAGGAAGCACCCGAGAGCAGGGGTTTATTGGTACTGGATCACGGAACGGGAAGCAAGTCGGCGTGCAGCGGCGGCGGCGACGGGCGGAAGGTGGTGGTGGCCTGGTCTCTGGTAGCAGAACAGCGGTATGGTGGTAGTAGCTGGTGGTAAGGTACGGATAGATAGCTGGGGAGAGGAGGTGCTTGCTTGTTTGTGGTCAAGGTGGTGGTCGAGACCGTGCTTGCGTCTTGGGGAAGCGGCAGAATGGTAGACTAGGCAAATGGGACGAATGTAATTGGACGAGTACGGGCTGATGGTCGGCCTACAACCGTGCGACCTGAGTGTCTTTGAACGTGCTTCCCCCGCACTTTTGAGGGAGGGAGGGAGGAGAGAGGAGAGAGCGCAACGCAATGCAGAGACAGCTTCAGGTAGGTGTGGCAGGCGTCTGTTTGGTGGTGGTGGTGTGTGTGAGTGTAGTGTGAGGTAGTGTAGTGTGGCAGGAAGGACAAGACGTGGGAGAAATGTGACACAAGGGAGGAGGACGTTTTGGCTGCTTGCTCTTTGCCTGCTCGGCTACGACGTGCCCTTTAGTTCCTACTGCTTGCCTGCAACTCTTTACCGGCTGTGTACTGGTGTTTCTCCTCTCTTCCTCCACGCTGCTGCGACGCTATTCGTCCTGATCAAGCACCACCGTCCACGCCAGCACGCCAATCCATGCTTAGCAAGGGCCCCGAACCTGGGGAAAGCTGACGCCCGCCTCCCACCTCACTTGCAACTGACAGCGACGGCGCGGAGCAGCGGGCGTGGGAGCTGAGCTCCTGGGCAGTTCCAGGCACGGTACGTATCCCGGCCAAATGCGTCCAGATGCGGAGAAGGGTCGAATGATGTCACATGGTCCTTGTCAGCAGGGGTGTTCGGGGCCAGAAGGGGCGACGGACAATTGTTTCAGCGATACCCGCACAAGGGTTCATGTGGGGGAAACGGGACACCTCCCGAGGTGATGGCCGGTAGCAATCAGCTGACTCTGGTGGCATCGCCTTCTCGGGTAGATTCAACGGCTAGATTGAGGTGCTAAGAAAAGCAAATCACAGGCCAGAAACATGAGATTTTGATACTGGGGCAGAGGGGCGTGTGAGAAGTCCATCTTGGAAGAAACAAGCGGCGGACAATCGTTCCGGCGTTGCGCCGATGTTACCCGCTTCTGTGAGGGTGATACGATTGCTTGCGGCTCTCGTACGAATGGCCCATATCTTTTGTCTTTTCAGTACGACTACATACACTGTGTGAGTACTCATACGTTTGAGTTCTTTGCAAAGCATTGAGTTCTTTAAGCAGGTGTTGATGGGTCCATCGATTGAGGCACTACGCAGCCGTTGAGAATTGAAGCTTGGCTCGAAGGAATACATCACGTGACACATCATGCGTATCGATAAATTCCCAATGGACATAATTCTTGGTACTGACATGGAAGTTGTGTTAAAAGATGGAGCTACCCGCTACAGAAAGTCCACTGATTGACGTGGGCAAGAATGGACCAGTATGTTATCGCCATTACGTGACTGTGATCAAAGAATGAAGCCGCGATGCACGAAACAGCTGCCTCCACAAGTTGTCGCTGCATGGCACGTGCGCAGCTACCTTACCTAAGCGCTCAACTGGCAGCATGCTGCCTCAGGCCACAATCGCCGCATCTCGGCAACGGGTCCAACCGCCGAAAGCTCAATCGGAGGAAAAAGGCTCGTTCTGAGTAGCTTCACGTTGAACCCGAAGTCATCAACCGCCCCTCCAAAACCTCGCTCAATTCCACCCTCCCGGCCACTCAAACCCCATCACAAACCGACAAGATGTCTTGGCTCGGAGCTCGCGCCCTCAAGAAGTACCCCACGCCCGTCCGTAAGTCACCAGCGTCTGCACCCCCCCATTGGTGATCGCGAAATGCTAAACATCCCTTGTAGTTAAGCCGATGGCGCCCTTCTTCGCTGCCGGTAGGTCCCAACATCCCTTCCGCGATTGATCCCCCATCCGACGAGACTCGATACGAAGTGGATGCGATGGAGATTTGGGGAGGGGCAATGCGCGCGAGAGAGAAAGCAGCAGGGACTGATGTGTGCGACAACAGGTCTGGTCATCGCCTACGGCATCAACTCCGCCCAGAACGCCATGATGAAGTGTACGTCGCAGCTCCGTTTCCCACGACGAATCCGTACTGACATGGAGGAACGCAGCCGACGAGTGGAAGAACGACGCCCGCAACCCCCTCGCCAAGAACAAGCACTAAACGGTTTCTCTCGACATGGGACAAGTTTTCCGGGCTATGGCATAGAAGCATTCGGGGGAGGGATCATACAGACAAGACCCGCCAGACGCGTACTTTACGGACGCTGTACCATAGACTGACGGCTCGGGAGTCAATTGAGCTGTTGTACTAATCCTATTTGATCCTTTGTCCAAGTGATTGGTGCTTCGCGGGGATGTTTGGCTCGGTGATATCGGGCATCGGCCGGATTCAATTGGGTGCGAGAATTGAAGCGCACTAGAGGACCGCCGAGAAGACGAGCGCTGTTAAGCGACCGTGAGGCCGGGGCATGTCCGATTGATCCGTTCGGCATGCAGGAGGAGGCTCCGGGCAACGGACATCGTCGAGGGGCCCGGACGGCCGGAGCGGATATCACGTGATGTCATCTGACTCACCCCGGCGAGCCTGCATCCCATCCCAGATGGCCATGAGCTGCAGTTTTCCTCTTGGCATTGGCAACAAGTTCACATTCAATGTGCCATGTTTTATTCGCAGTAATAGACTGTTTGTCTGAGTATTCCATCAGATAACTTATCTCACGCCGTTCGGCATGTTTCGGCGTAGAGTCATGTGGTGGATTTGTCAGAACCCACCTTCTCACCTCACAAACTTGACTTCACCAACACATTTCTCAGCCTGCTCATAGATGTTCTCATGAGGCTCCCGCTTCAACTTCGCATTAATAGTAGACTTGTTTCTCATAGACTCAACCTCTCACCCGCCTCAGCCTTCCAGCAGCCGTTCCTATTCGCCCACACTTTCACCTGCAAAATGTCCACCACAACAAACCCCCCGCCAAACGGCGCCGCAAAGAAGCCCAATGGAAAGAAAGAGATCAAGATCCTCATGCTTCACGGTAAGATATGTACCCGCTTCCCTACACCTCCCTCGTCAACCTCTCAAACCACATTTATCAACCCTGTCTCAAACCACTCAACCTACCCCGCCATCACCCTCTCAACCACCCTTCACTAACACACCCAGGATACACCCAATCCGGTCCCCTCTTCCGCTCAAAGACCCGCGCCCTCGAGAAACTAATCCTCAAATCCCTCGCCCCCTTCAACCTCGCCACCGCCCTCATCTATCCCACCGGGCCCACGAAGCTCTCCCCGCGCGACATCCCGGGCTACGAGCCCCCCGCCGACGGCGAGGAGGAGGTCGAGCTCGACGCCTGGGCCTGGTGGCGCAAGGACGAGGCCTCGGGCACCTACCGCTACCTCGACGCCGGCGTGCGCGCCGTCGCCGCCGCGATCCGCGAGGCGGGCGGCAACGTCGACGGCGTCGTCGGCTTCAGCCAGGGCGCCGCCTTCGCGGGCCTGCTGACCGCCATGTTGGAGACGCCGCACCGCGACGTCCCCGAGGAGATGCGGCCCTGGGTGCAGGAACTGCGGGAGGCCAACGGCGGGAAGCCATTCAAGTTTGCGGTGATGTACTGTGGCTTCTTTGCGCCGCCTCCGGAGTTGCAGTGGGCGTATGAGCCGAAGATCAAGACGCCCACGCTGCACTTCCTGGGAAGCTTGGATACCGTTGTTGAGGAGTCGAGGAGTCAGGGGTTGGTGGAGAGGTGCGAGGAGCCTATGGTTGTGGTCCATCCCGGCGGACATTACGTGCCCATCTCCAAGGAGTGGGCTATGCCGCTGATTGGGTTTATCAAGAAGATTGCGGACGAGGAGGCGGCGAAGAGCAAGGTCTGATGGGCATTAGAAACGCACGAAGACATGATAGATCACGTTATAGACATAGACGCAAAGCTTCATCAAAGCATAGACCGAAACCGTTTTACGCGTCCCAGTCTTGTTCATTGCCTGCCTCTAGTGTTCTACAATTACACACCATATCCCCGTCCCTGGGAACCGTAAGAACCGTTCTAATGCGCCTTGGTAGCCTTTCCCTTGCTCGACTTGGAGCTTCCACTGGGCTGGATGTTGGCCATCATCTCCTCCTTGGTAATCAAGTGGTCGATACGCTCCAGGTGGCCGAGCAGGCTCTTCATGTTGTGGCTCCACTCGTTGAGAATGTCGTCCGCGTCTCTCGGCTTTGCGAAGCTGACAATACGCGCGGGGCGGTCGATCTTGGCGTAGATGGTCTTGGAGGTGACGAGCTCGCTGATGTACTTCTCGGTCTCGTCCTCGGTGAGGTCGAGAAGCTGTGTCAGGCGCTTCATCTGGATGCGGGTGTAGTACTTGGCCACAACGCGCACGTTGTGCTCAATCACCCTCTTGCGGAGATCCTGCCAGCGCTGGTGCGCCTTCTCGTCTCCGGACTGGCCTGCTTGAGCGTCGAAAACATCCGTCTCGCAGAGATGCGGGCCAAAGTTCTTGGAGACCTCGGGCCAGCGCATGAGCTCGTGGACGGTAAAGAGCTTGAGGAGCTCAGCCTCTTCAGAGACTTGGCTCACTCTGGTGTCTTTTTGGATTCTGTGGAGAAGGTCGTGCTGCTCGTTGTCGTGGGGAGCGAGGATCACGAAGTAAATGATGCGTTGCAGAACCTATGATAGTCAGAGAACACATCATCACTTTCAGTGCCACAATAACTCACGGGGTGAAGCTTCTCAGGGTCCTCCTCGACAGCCTCGGTGTCAAGGACCTGGCGGTAGTGTTTGCAGACGTCGAGGTACTTGTCATCGTGCTTCGCAAGGATGATCTGTTGCTCGTAGTACCGCAGCTTCAGGTCGGTCGTGTCGTCCTCCTTCTCCTCGGGGACCTCCTCGCCCCTCGCCTTCTTCTTCTCACGTTCCTTCTTCTCCTTCTCCAGCTGCTCGGCAGTCTTCTTAGGCTTTCGCGAGAGGTATCTGGTGCTGATCTTGCGGCTGAGAATGCCCGCCTGGGTCCAGTCGCCGCTCTCGATGCAGAGAGCAACTTGTGCCAGGATGAACTCGGTCTTCTCCCGACGGTCCATGGAACCGAAGGTCTCCACCTGCAGCTCGCACAGGATATCCGTCGCCGCTCTCAGATCGCCCTGCTTCTTCTTGATGTCGGAGAGGATCTTGGTGACGCGCGCACGCTCGACTTCGACGAAGATCTTGCCCTCAGTAACCGTCCTGAGAGTCTCGATCACGGTGAGCTTCGTTTCGAGGTTCGGTGTAGAGTCGAGGAAGCCCATCACCGCCTGGACCATCTTGGTGATAGCTTGCTTGAGCTGGCCATGCTTCTTGGAGAGAACCAAGACCTGCTCGTTCATCAAGCTCCAGTCCCCGGCATCCTTGGCAATCGTTACAATGGCGATGAGTATACGCGATGTCGAGGCAAGATCTGAGGACTGCTGCTGGTTAGCTTGGTGACGTCGGCGAAGGGAGAGGCGGGGTCCTGACCTGGCGGGTCTGCTTCTCCAGCACACTAAGCTTCTCGATGGCAGCTGAGATATCGCTCTGCAAACAAAAGTCAGTCAGAAAGAGCTCCAAATGCCGGCAATTTCGACGCCGCCCACCTTCGCGAGCTTCTCAGCCTCCGGGATCTGCTTGTCGGTCTCCTTCGAGAAATCCTTCTCGGGCTTCAGCGCGCCTTCGGACATTTTGACAATTGGTCGAGCTGCTGTGTGTAGGAGGTAGTATTGGAGGGGTGAGGTCGGGTTTCGCGGGGTGTCGTGATGGAGGTTCGTGGGATTGTTGATCGATGGGCGAGGCTGCTGGGTGTTTGGTGGGAGGCTACCACAGCTACGCAAGATGCTCGTGCCTACCTCACCCTGGCCACCTTTAGGTGCTCAGGTACCCGGATTAGGTAAGGCGGGCAACTACCACGGAAGGACTGACCTTTTCCCGATTATACCTGCTCTGCCCCACCAAGCATGGCCTGTGCGCTTTACATCTTCGCCGGATTTCGCTCACCTTCGTTGACCGAGGTGAGTGAGGTTCCTTGAGCATCATGCTGTGACTGTTGCCGGCGGTCCAAAAGCATCAACCATGCTCTCCATCGTCCAAGATCCCAACTCCGAATTTATTTTCTGCTATATTCGGCTCATATTATGCGTGTTTCCCATGGTTTCGGCTTGATCATAGGTTCAACAGCGCAGCCCAATTGATGGTCACTGGCCCAACGGAGTTCACAGCTTTTTTCTCTATCCTGGATGCAGGTGATTCAGCTATGCTACGAGCTCGCTTCGAGTCTCTCACTGATCGCAACTGATCCCTCCAGTATATCTATCAGACAACACCGAACAATACCTTCTTGCATCAATTTTAACCCAGATTGGTTGATCGCATCATCTTCCATCTTCTCTCAATCAACGTACTCAAGGCGACCCAACAGATCAGCGTCACGGCAACGTAAAATTGGATGTGAACTTTTGATCAAGTCTATTGCTGGCGCCACGACGGCTTGCAGCAGCGATTTGCATCGCAAATTATTTACAGAAATTTTACACATTATGTACTAATTCATTCTCCAACTCTCTCCTCAATTCCATTTAAGGGTTGACGGGAGGAGGGGTGTTGTCGATGACAATCGTCGCAGGGGCGTTGACCTGGTTGCAGAGCAGGTCACCCAGGCCGCCAGCGTGGCAGTAGGCGGGAACATCGCCCTCACCCCAGAAACCGACACTATGCGGTCATGTTAGCTACTGAACCGCCAGATTCCCAAAATCGAGAGGAAAACTTACGCAAGGCCGAGCTCGTGGTAGATGCGCAGGGCAAACTCAGACTCGGCACCCGTTCTCAGGGTGAAGCGGTACTTGGACTCGCCGCAGGTGATGACCTCGGAGGGCAGCTCAGGGTTGGCGCCGGAGCAGGCCAGGTCCGTCGCATCATCGCCAGACAGGGTGAAGCTGACGTAGCTGAGGGTGCCGTTCACCTGCTTGCGAACGGAGAAGTTATTGATGAGAATGTTCTCGGACGGCGTGGGAGCGTCAGTGGCCTGAGGAGCAGGAGCCGCAAGGGCGGAGGCACCGAAGAGGGCGGCAACAGTGGCGAGAGAGAACTGCATTTTGGCGATGCTTGGTTGTGTTGGTTGAAGATATTTGAGCAGGTGAGATGATGTGGTGAGTAAGATCGTGAAGTGAGTTGACTAAAGGAGCTGTTAGGAGAGGCTGGCCTGCGGTCCTTTATACTCAAAATTCACAGCTACGATAGATGCAGGCGTCCTCGCCAAGTCGGGCAGGGCGGTCGTCGTACAGGTGAGGTTGGTGATTTCGACGTCACCGTCACTTGGGAGGGAACCATTCTGTGGGGAATGCCTGTCCGGTAGGTAGGCCGCGGTACTAAACTCCGAAGGGGCCCAACGATCACCGCCTCCGAATGCGAGGCCAAGAGCATCGGGTCACCCGGTCGGGGGCTTGGAGGGGTCCACTGCGCGGAGGATGTCCAGAAATAGCAACTGGCATGACTAGATTGATGAGTTTCTGTGTCAATCAGTAAACATTTTGGACCTTGTGAAGATGCAAGGAGTCTACGGTTCGGGCCCAGCGCGCCCAGCCAGGCGGCATCTTGGAGCCGCAAGCGAAGTTTGACAGACACCCGGAGAGCTAATGACGATGCTGGGGAGGCAAAATGAGAAAGCGAAAGAAACCGAACTGCGAGTCACTGCGACTGGTCCCTTGAGAGCAACGTTGTTTCCCGCAGTAATGGTCGTTGCATTGGGCGACCAGAAACGTGGGTTGAACAGCGACGATCATCTCGTATTGCTCCCAGCCTTTCAGAGGTTGTTTTTGCCGCAGCGGGGGCGCGGGACCACATCTTGCATTGCATTCTTGGTTAAGCGTAATCTAACCACGAACAGCTGGACCCTGGCGCTGCCAGGCTCGCTGGTGGTGCGTTGTCAGGCCGCGATCCGCGGACCGACCCCGGGATGTTCGTCTCTCCTTTATCCGTGCATATGATATGCTCCCTTTGCAACAACGAGCGGCTCGGACGATGGTGGCTGTTACAAAACTTGGTAGTCATCATAGCCGTCATCATAGCCAAAGTTTGATAACACTAGACGAGCCCACTCGGCCGAGTTTTCGGGCATGCACGTACCTGAATGAGGTACCATGCAGTCGCCTCGGTCCCTGCGGAAAAGTGCCTAGTGATCCCGGTTGATAATACATCCGCCGTACTACTGACACGATTTCGCAGTAAGTTAGCATTAGATGCGCAGCCCATACAAAGTCTGTGTGATAAGTCAACAGAATTCAGCTTGTTTCGATACCATTACCGGCCTCTAGCGTACAGTTAACTATCAAGATCGTCGCCAACGGGTTTCGGTACGGTGTACAACCGACCGCTAACCTGACCATTTCCCAACATTTCCAATCCCTTAGGAACATCCTCAAACGGGAGCTCCTCTAAATGAGGGTTTAATCTTGCAAAAGCCAGCAACTCAAGCACCTCCCGAAACTCTGCTATGCTTGCGCTTGTAGACCCCTTGAGCGAAATGTTCTGGGTTACAATCGCCGTTGTTGTGATTTGAATCTTCTCGGACGCCAGACCCACCAGCACAATGCATCCACCAGGTCTCACTGTAGATACAGCCGCCTCAACAGTTGCTTGAGCGCCGGCAAAATCCAAGATGACGTCAAATTTCTCTTTAGAGAACTGCGCAAGACTGGTGGAGCAATCAACCGCGCCGAGCGACCGAGCTTGATCGAATTTCGACGTGTTGATGTCAACACCAAAGACCCTGGCACCTCTTAAAGCGGCTATGGCAACTCCGTTCAGCCCCAGGCCTCCTAGACCGATGACAGCGACCGTTGAACGGTCATTCACAGCGCCTTCTGTGACTACAGCGTGGTAGGCCGTTGCAATAGAGTCCGTGGCGACCGCGGCTGAAGCGAAGTCGACAGTATCGGGGATCTTGACAAGATTCTTGACCGGCGCAACGGCATACTCAGCGTAGCCACCATCACAGCCGACGCCAAGAGCTTCTTGGAAGTTGCGCTCTTCGATGGGATGACCAACGCAAGCAACGGCGACACGGTCGCCAACCTTGAAGTGTGAAGACGGCGGGGTGTCGTCACCAAAGGAGGTGATCACACCAGCGACTTCGTGGCCCAGAGTCACTGGAAGTGCGCACATCCAGGCTGCACCGCCGCCATGGAGGACATGTGTATCTGAGTGGCAGAGACCGGCCGCTTTAACATGGATGAGAGCGTGGCCGGGGCCCGGAGTGGGGACCGGGACAGTCTCGAGACGGAGACCCGCGTCGGCTCCGTGGAATCGAAATGCTTTCATGTTTGGTGGTTCGGGGCCGTGGAGCCTTGGATAGGAGTTTTCGAGGAGGGTGTTGAAAATATGCGTGAGATCAAGACGTCAAGGTGAATCGAAAAGCTTCTTGCTTGAACAGTCCATCCACAGTCATTTTGAGTGCCTTTAAACTCGATTCTCGTCTTTATCGATGGGGTTGTAAATGCTTTGCAACATGCCATATCTCCACAAGTCATGATGATTCATAATGAGTCGCGGCGTTTATGGCTCCGGAGGAGTCCGTGCTTTTAAAGCCCGCACTTGAGTAACACTAAGATGCTCAAGGCACGGGAGACGTCTTTGCCGGACATCACGCAACATCTGAACGATCTTGTAAACGAATATACAGAGCGTACAATGCCATTGTGTAGGAAGCCCGCGGACAACATTTGCGCACAGAGCGCATGGATTTCTCCTCTTGCCCATTTTTCAACCTGCCCTTGTTCTCTGCATGTTCGGCAACGGTAGTAGACGTATCCGTGGTCCGCAGTCAACGGTAATCTCGGGAGACCCGGGCAGAGTCCCCACTTGCGGACACAAACGGCATTGTGAAGTCCGGCATGCGCCTCTTCTGCGGGACAGAGGTGAACCAATATCAGAAAATCACAAAGCCTACTTCTAATGAACTAGTCCGGCCATATCTTGTGATAGCCTCATGCAGTTTCCAGCCACGAGCATTCAAGTATTGGAAGGAGAATCCCGTCATGATGTTAGAAATTGTTGCCATGTGCAACCGGTGGTTGCAAGTACTTTGGTTAGATGAGCCGAATTTGATAGAACCACTTGCGTAAACTTCGTAAGGAATTGTAAGTTGCATTCTCCATCATATTTTAAACATACGCGCAAGTATTCGAATGTCTGGAACATCACTGGTAGAGGTTTTCGAAAGCCGATACCGCTGGCCAAACACAGGTGAAGCAGTGATTCACCCAGGCATCCGAATAGTGACTCACAACTCCGCGACCACTCTAGCCATTGAAAATGGAGCGAGAAATGCAAAAAGCAGTGAATCACAGCTGGTCACACCTGCGTCCTTGACTAATATAGATATGTGGCTTCTCGCAGACTGAAAACGTCACGGTTTCCCGCATCAAACTTTCCAAGCCTAACTTACACCAAGTTTCGAATTATACAATGAAAACACCGATGCAAGATCCAAAATGGACTCCGATAACAAGATGACCACCGTCGATTGGGACCAAGATCCATTGACATTCACCTTACCTCCGGAAGCACAGATGCTCAACCTGCGTCTGCCCAAGCAGTCTGGCTCAAGGGCTCTCTTCACTGTTTCGGCCGTACCCTTCTACTTCACCATCTGGGTGTTGGTGTACGTCTTCTTCTCCTTGCCCATCACATGTCTGTCGGTCAACTTCACACAAGACACGTGTAGCACGTCTGGAGTATCTTGGCTCTGCGACGCAGTGAAGAAGATTGAGTGCGGCGGAACGGCAACCAAGCTGATCACCTCTCTTTTCACCGGCTACCTGCCCTTATTATTTGGTCTACTTTAAGTGTCAATGAAGATGCTCGTCACGCGTCCCTAAACACAGGGAGCTAATTCGGTTGCAAACACGACCAGGCAGGGCCTCGAAAGAACCGCCGTCTATGATAAGCCGACGTATGGTGGACACATTCGATATCCATGGGTCAGAGAATTTTAAACTGCATAGTAAATTTAATTACTATCACTATTACTTCACTACAACTGATGCTGTCGAAGCTGATGCCATTTCAACCAATGCCTCTAAACAGTGAACCTAGGCTTCGATGTGATGATGATTGAAAGACGAAGAAGACCTGACGGCACTGAAGAAGAGCGAAAGTTCTTTATCGAGTCAGCGAGACCTTGAGCGAGATTGGAGAAACAGACTTACTTTCGATTGTTCAAAGCCTGAGATAATTATCATCCAACCATACATCTCTGGATCCTTGAGAGCTGGTTCTAAGACTTAAGTTTATAGTCAGTATCTTATCTCAGCTTCTAGAGAACTGGCTGGCATTTACCTTTCCAGACAATAAATTTACTCGCCGTCATCTTCAGCATCGTCCTTGGTGTCAGACTAAGTTTAGTCGTTCCTCGGAGCCTGCTCTGAAAGCCCCTTGAATATGGACAAGAAGGCGTCGATATCGGCGTCATTCTTAGCACCATCCTCGGTGGCAGGCTCGCCCTCGGTGGCAGGCGCGCCCTCGATGGCAGGCGCGTCCTCGGTGCCAGGCTCAGTGGGATTGTTTCCATCAGCGCCCTCGGCCTCAAGTCTCTCCTGTTCCGCGATTTCACGTTCCATCCTCTCAATGAGTAGCTCCACCACGCTCATGCGCCGCCCATCAGGGGTGGCAAACTTCTTTTCTGTGAAAGGCTTGAAGAGAGTTCGACCTATCTTGAAAGGAAGGTCAAACATATCAGTGATTTCACCAAAGCCCAAAGTTGCAAGCTCATTGGTGTCAGACTCGGCGACAAGCGCGGCGACAGGCTCCTTGGGAAGGGTAGGCATTGCCATGGCGGCCGAGGCCACGGACAACAATCCGACGAGAGTGGTAGTGGGACGCATGGTAGATGGTAGTGAATTTTGTTGGCGTATTAGACTGAACGGCTGAAGTTGTGAGGTTGTTGTGAGGTCCAAGATTTCTGGCAGGCAAGCTGTGATCATCGCCACTACTTATAGGCAAAACGGCCGTCAAGGTGCATGACCTTTTCGAAATTGAGCCGTATCTTTTGGTCTGCGTGACCACTTCTAAAGGTGTGCGATTCTACGGGTATGTATGTCTTCCCGGTAACCTAAACTCTGTCGGAGGCGTAAAACAGCCAAGCAACGTTGTCTGTTCACCACAAACGTGCCAATGCCTAGTCAACACATGTCTACCATTGGTGGTTTTTTGAGATAAGGCTCTAAGAAGGCTTGGCTGCCTATTACTCGTAGGTCCTATTACTCGTAAGTTCTCGTATCAAGAACCTCCAGGTAAACCCACTTGGATAATATACCGTTGTAGGTTGGTTGCGACGAGGGTATTTCCACAGCGAAGAGAACCTTAAGGCTGAATCTGCCCACATTTTCCCTCTACCCCAACGCCGACAGCAAACTCTACTGACATTAGACAACCTGCTTGAACCTTCATTGGGTGATGAGTCGATAACAAGTCAGTTACGGCTAGAGACCGGCTGCCACCCTTGGCAATCTGAGACGCATCAGACGAACTTGAGAAGCTGAGACGTCTAGCAGTAGTGAGGCCTAGGGTTGGTGCAGCCACAGGCCTCCCTACATAGCTTCCGCATAGAGGTGCGAAATCCCGGGTCGATTGGTGGCCTTCGAGTGTCTAGGCTCAACTTAAGTCTCTAGTTATGTCCTTGCTGCGACTTAACAACGCCCGTCAACGCTATTTCGATGACTAGTTGTATCATATTTTCCGAGAACGGTGCGTTTCAACAGTTGGCAACGATGAACTAGATCTCCGTCTGACAAGTTTGAATAGTTAAGCTGTTACCGCCTTTCAAGCGAATGGATCTTGACTTTATGATTCATCTCAATCTTCGGCGTTTCTTTCTGCATCACCTCTGAGAGATCAAAATGTTTTCAAAATGTGGAATTATCACCTTGGCGCTCTTGGCCTTTACGATCGCCACGCCAATTACAGCAAGCCCCATTCAAGAGTAAGCCTCCCTTTCCGGATACGTAAGATTTTGACTGACCACGCTCACAGTACTGGTGCTCTCGTTGGACGAGACCCTCAAAAGGGCCCATCGCGGTTCTCCTGCAGCTGTCAACGGAAAGAAACGGTAGATGAAGGCACCAATGGTGTAAACTCCAACAAGGACGGAGAGATGTGCAACAGCCTAATAACCAAGTTGACAACACAGGACTGCCAAGCATTGATTGACCCTTAGTCTCCCGTCGAGTGCGTCCAAACTGGCTAGGACAAACCTTACTAGAACATATAATTTCGCATAGTCATGGTCCGCAATCTAGCACCATCTTCATGAACTTTGAGACCCGCCCTTTCGGGTGTCATGAGTGTCCGCAACATCCGTTCAGGTGCTCGTCGCCTCAATACCATCTGTGGCGTACTACTCCTCACTGTGGCCGCTTCGCCCTGCCTTACAGCTGGATTTATTCCCAACGAATCTGTACCAGAGTCCCTTGTCTGGAACTCCCATTTTGGTCCTCATCCAAGGATGAATGGCCATGTTGAACGCGGCGCCCGCACCACTGCAAAACATGATGAACGCGTAGTGTCCCACAGTGCCTAATATCATATTTAAGCCAGTACTCTTCAAGCCCATTCTTTCGTGGAATTGCGAAGGCAAGTGTTATGAGAGCAGTGGCTTGTGGAGCGGTTGAAGCTGACCTGCAATTACAGAGTGTGTCGCGATTCCTGCCACACCAATAGCCGGCGTCGAAATCAGCACCGGAAGACCAACAGCAATGAGACCCACGGTAGCGATACCATAACACATCGCCGGAGCGACTTTGTTGCGGAGCCAGCCGTTCCCTTCCTATTCGGTGTGTCAGATACTTGCGGAGTTCTCGCAATTTTGTAAGGGGGTTACAGGTCTACCTTGGCTTCCAGCCCAAGGTTCAAGCCATCGGTTGAGGTTATGGCCGGTGACGTCGACCTCACAGGCTCGCCCTCTGAGCTACTATCACGCTCACGGTTGAAAGGTTGACGGCTTTTAGACATGATGACTAGTAATGTAGAAGCTGATCGCCAGAGTTTGAGGCGACGCAAAGATCGGGATTTTGAGCTTCGCACACGGGTCGGTGACAGACCTGGGAGCACGTGTATGAGATCTAGTGCTGTTGCCTATCTTTCCCGAAATAATTCGCCAGAAATGGCGGCCACGATTCAACGTCTCTCAGCTGAGCCTGATGTTGCCGCCTAACTGAGATAGGTGCTGCATGGGCTAACAACCCGGGCAACATGTGGACTTGGCGCTTGTTGGCGGTTGGCTGCCTTGAAGCCACCCATGTTGGAAGGTTTTGGACGCATGCGAGCCAGCACACCCTTTGAACAAGACGCTCAGCCCCATTATTCCCGTGCCACGACGTGTGAGCTGAGTCCTCTATGTCGCCCGAATCTTTTCCGGAGCCCCTCAAATTCCGATCCCAAGCTCCGGGCCTCGCACCCCGGTCTGGTCCAGTTTTCTCGGCACCTAGCCCTGGCGTACCCCGGAAAGCTGGTGACAAGAAAACCGGATACGCTGAACCGCACTTTAGCAGGAGATGTTTGTATTCACCTGGGTTCTGAGTTGCTGGGTTGGTATTCTTTAGTTAGTATTTTTCGAAACAGCCATTCAACGTCTCTGGCCATGTTTGTCAGACCCCTGCCTGGTTCCAACAGGCGAGTCGCTCTGGGACAGAGCTGAACAGCAACGGGTTGATAAGCTTGTCGTCGCAGAAGAGGGAGAAGACCCTTTTCTGAATAGCGGAAGAGGTACGGGAGACATCTGGAAACGAGTCGAGAGAGATAACGCCAAACAAGAGGCGTTGTATGCTGCAGGTCGGCCTGGAGGTTGCATCGTGGTTGAATTGTGAAATCAAGCACAGCTTAAATCTAACTCAAGGCTCCGATTGGCTAAATATATGTGTGCCAAATCTGCTTACAAAGTCATTTCCACGGGTACCCGTGAGCCTATTGGGAGCCCCCTTACTATACCCAAGGCTGATGATTGGCAAAGAAATTGATTTATAATCAATCTGCTGCTGTCTGGTCATGACGTCAAATGGGATGAGATTTGGCAACTGATCGAGTGCCGTCTTAGAACATTTTGCTCCACCAGGTTTCTCGAAGCTGCTTTGAGTAAGCAAGCAATCAGGCCCAAGCCTTTTGAGGTTTCTTCTTGCAGCCTCTCGAGTAGATACGACTATTTCACAGCAGATCATGGAGTCACAAACGGGTTCCAGGGTCCAGCCAAGTTTTGGGGGATGGAGCCAGCAAGCCATTGTTCGGGTGAGTTGACCCGAAGAGTTAACATCATGTCGCCTCTCTTGACACTACAAAATAAGGCTTGTGACATGTGCCGCAAGAAAAAGATCCGCTGTGAACCTACCACGCAAGGATGCGCTCAGTGCACCAAATATCGCACAAGGTGCCATTTTACGCCAATTGCAATGAAGAGAAAGCCTCGAAGACCAGCTGGGTTAGTCTGCTACCCTAGCTCATATAGCTTGCGCCTGTTAAACATTCCGCAGCTTCAAATACATCGCACAGCTCGAAGAAAGGCTCTCAGCACTAGAGAACATCAAGTCCACTGTGCCTGGAAACAGTTCGCGTGAAGAGCAAACAACTTCCGCAGTAACAACCGACATAGCGGCACTGATCACATCCCCGAGGAAAAGTAATTCATGGATTCCAATGAGCGAGTCACATATTCCATCGCCAAAACACACCAGTAGTCAAGAGTTTGATCTTGACGTTGCATTGCGCGCACGAAACCACGACCAACCCGAGTTTTCCACCGTTCATGGTTTTGTAATTGACCCTGTAGCTGGCAGCCCATGGCCTCATCTTGCTCCAGAGTCACGATCAGTATCTTTACCAGCGCACGGGCAGCTTCCCTCAAAGGCAGTCGCTCTGGAGCTGGTCCAGGAAACTTTCAACAACTACAATAGATTCCTTCCGCTTTTTGACGAAGAGGACTTCTTGAGAGAGTTCCACCTCAAATACTCGACTTCCAACCCCGAAGATGCCAGTTGGTGGGCGTGTCTCAATGTCGTGCTGTCAATAGCTCATCGTCTCCGCGGCCTGCGCACATCGAACCCAGCGCATGAGAACAATCTAGCGGGTGTTTACATGAAAAACGCCCTGAGCGTCGTCTCCGAGTTGAACGTCGCTAGCATCTCTGCCGTCCAAGCTCTGGTGGGTATGGCTTGCATTCTTCAGGGGACCCCGAATCCGGAGCCGGCCTCGATGCTCGTCGCCGCCGCCCTACGCCTGGCACAGGCTCTGGATCTGCACAGAGAGGCTTCCGACCCAAGTCTCACTGAGAAACAAGCAGAGATACGGAGACGGGTGTTTTGGAAGGTATACGTTCTTGACAAGGATATCAGTCTACGGACCTGTCGACCCTTCAGCCAAGATGATGATGACATGGATGTCCGACTGCCATCAAATACAAACCTCGATTCATGTAACGTGGAACTCTTCAACCATCTCGCGTAGGACTTGCGGTTATTCAGGGTCAGGTGTACAAGCAATTGTACTCGATCCGGGCTGGACGACAAACGGAGGCACAAAGGGCAATTGCGGCACAAGAGTTGAGTTCTGTGTTGTCCTATTGGAAGTCCAGTGCGCAGCTAGAACCCCCCGAGGACTTTCTGATCTTGTCAAGATCCCAAGTCGCAGGAGAGATGATCCACAAGGTGGTTCTACGACTCACATATATCCATTGTCTAACAATGATTGATCGCCACTTATCGCCGACAGCGCGATCTCCCTTGGACCAAGAACTCGGCCGGTCTGCAATATCGTTACACCCTGGCAGTCTTTGCCTCGCCGAGTCACGCAAAGCGATCCGTCTCATTGAAGCCATCCCTCACGAAGACTGCTCCTGCATCTGGTAAATAACCTCTTAGGATCCACAACCGTTCGATGTCCTTTCTTTGACTCATTATAGGATGCTTCTTCACTCTTTCTTTGCTGCAGCCAGCAGCATGCTCTACAATCTAACGCAAAACCCGACATCGCCGAGCGCGTTTTCAGACCTCCATCTCCTCAAGCCATTTCTACATCTCCTAGTTATGCTTGCCAAGGATCCAAGAACATACGCAAGGTCCGAGGAACTCAGGCGAATGCATAATACTTGCACCAGCTTACACAACGAGGCAAACAAGGCTGTTCATCTTTTCCGCCTAGAGTATACAGCGGCATTTGCGTAATTATTTCAGCGCGATTGTTTACAAATAAGACTATATTGGAGATCTAGCTCGCCCATAGCAGCAGGATGGATGCTGTAAGCCCAGTGCCGGTCCTACAGGCTGTTCGGGATGGCTGGACTGGCTTCTCGCGACCGAACCGATTATTACGAACCGGGAAACAATATTGAGGTTCGGTCTGTGTCCGCAAAGGAACATAGTAACGTGAAATATTGGGCAGGGGGGCGTACAATACAGGAGTTACCTATCCATAGTACTATTTTATAACACAGTAGGTATAGAAGTAGCCGACTTCACACCATCAACCCCCAAAATACACTTATGCACAACACAAAGATACTTTACGGACGGCAACCCAATTTTCCACAGATGATCTGATTCTATTCTCGATATGAACAACAGCCCCTGTTCAGCTCTACCGACCCTCGCAGCAGTAACTCAGCTGTGCAAGATAGAAAGACTCCCCCCAACAATGATTCACTGAGAGCTATTTTGTCTCTTGGAGCTTCAGGACCTTCTGCACACTCGGGCGCGCAAGCATGTTGTCGTGCCACTTCATGACGTGCGGGAATTCATCCTGATTGAACTCGACATTCGGGATTCGCGGCGAGGCCGTATTCTGCCACGTAAAGAAGGCGATATCCACGTACGAGATCCGCCCGCCCAAGAACCAAGAGTTGCCGTCCGCGTCAGGGGTCTGCTTTGCCAGGTGTCCCTCCAGAACACCGGTCACGCGGTTAACCTCCTTGACATAGCGCTCGCGCGCCTCGGGAAGTGGCTGATAGATAATAAACCACATCGCCTGCCCGTAGTATGGTCCCTGGCCGGTGGTCTGGTAGAGGAGCCACTGGCAGCGTGGTAGGCCGCAGCTGTGCCCGGCTCGAAGCTGAGCTTGCGAGCCTTGTCGTATGTGTCGGTTAAGTACTCGATGATTGCGCCCGACTCCCACAGCGTTAGGTCTGTGTTGGGATCCTGGATGGACGGCAGCCGGCCGTTCGGGTTGATGGCAACGTACTTGGGGTTCTTGACGTCGTTTAGGGGGATGATTTCCGTCTCATATGGGATTCCGAGCTCCTCGCAAAGGACAATGACCTTGCCAGCGTTTGGGCCATGGACTCCCAAGACTTTGATCTTCTTCATGTCCGTCATTTCGATCGAGGTGTATCAGGTTATCTAAGAGTGAATTGTAGGGGAAAAGTTTGCAAATTCCTTCAAGCGGTGGTTGATGGATAACAAAGCACAAGATAGACGGGCTTCTAATCTCGTTTTATACGCATCAGCGTCTCCTCCCCGACAGTCCAAAGTATCTATATTGATGAACTCTACTGCTATTGCTCTTGAAAGTATACAATACTCATCATGTGCGGGCTTGCAAGTTGGCAAATGTTGACAACGCTACACAGGAGGTCTATCTCAACCGAATGCACTCAAGGAGCCAATGCATAGCAAATATCCAAGCTTACACAACCACAAGTCAAGAAAGTCAGCCTGAGCGGAGGGCTCGAAGACAAGACTACCATTGGTGATGAACGGGATTGGGCATCAGGCATGCAAGTTCGGATCCTCCGAAGGGTCCGGGTCCGTGATTATTCAATGAATCCCTGAATCTAACTGGTCGATCCGCGATTGGCTTGCATTCCTAATAGGCTTAGGAGCTGTAAGCAGCACAAATCCAAAGCAGCGAATTCTGCATGCTTACAAACGCTACCAGCACAAGAAGCGCCGCCTTGAATCACTTGAACGATTACCAATTGCGCATTTCAACCCCCAGTCCCGATCTTTGTCTCAATCAGAAATGAACGTATATAGAATAGACACAGGCGTCTTGCTTTCTTGCTTCTTGCTTTCTTATTCTACTGCACACCGTCAGACTTCTCTCTCACATCTCCAATCATGCCCGAAAAGTCCCCTGTCGTTCTTATCCTCGGCGCCGGGCCCAAGGTAGGCATACCAGCTGCCAAGGCCTTTGCCTCAAAAGGCTACAAGGTTGCCATCGCAGCCCGGTCGCTAGACGAGGCAGACAGCACAGACGAGCAACTCAACATCAAAAGCGACTTCGCCAACCCCGAGGATGTCGTTAGAGCCTTTGGAAAGGTCAAAAAAGAGCTGGGGATCCCAAGCGTAGTCATCTACAACGGTACGTCTTAGCACCAAAGGACCAGACTCTAGCTGAATGCCCTGCTAAGGTTTCACAGCCGGCGCCGCTACATTCTCTCCCCCAGGCGACCCCTTTGCTGTATCGTTAGATTCTTTCCAGCGAGACATGACCGTCAACAACACCAGTGTCTTTGTCGCAGCCCAACAGGCCGTTCTCGGCTTCGCGGACCTGCCTGTCAATGCTCCAAGAACATTCTTCTTTACGGGGAATATCCTTAACGTTACAGCCCTCCCGCAGTTCTTAGAGTCAGGCGCTGGTAAATCGGCGTCTGCGCACATGATGATGGCTGCTGCTGCTGAATATAAAGAGAAGGGATTTAAGTGTGCCCTCACCACCTTGCTTTACTGTCTGTGTGGATGTGACTAAGAGATTGCAGATTTTATTATGTTGATGAACGGAAAGCGGACGGCTCGGCAGCCTTTAAGATTGATGGAGAGGCGCACTCTGAAATCTTCGTGGAGCTGGCGGAGGCGAAGACGCAGGGCCCATGGTTGCAGACCTTTGTTAAGGGCATTGGATATAAGGATTTTGGACCCTATCGACTATAGCGTATTGTATGCGCCGGCCACCTTTCTTTCATCAGTGTATTTCTCATTATTAGACAGCTTAACTTTGGTGGGTTCAGACGCTCTACCATAAGTACAAATATGCTGTTGGGTATTATATAGTCCTTCGCCCTCCCTCACTTGTCACACCACTTCGTCTCTTCAATGTTCGGACTTCTAGATTGCGATACATGTTTCGGATTGCTCATCCTATATGGCAAGATTGAGTTATTGAGGCAACGAGCTGGAAGGCGTAGCTTAAAGATAGAGAAATGCTTCATTCAATATTGGG
The DNA here is from genome assembly GCF_026319265.1 of Colletotrichum chrysophilum. Taxonomy (NCBI): domain Eukaryota; kingdom Fungi; phylum Ascomycota; class Sordariomycetes; order Glomerellales; family Glomerellaceae; genus Colletotrichum; species Colletotrichum chrysophilum. The sequence goes on along the minus strand of NW_026517305.1, from coordinate 92,526 downwards.
TTGTAGAGTCCCAGTGGTTCTCTACAAAGAGAAGAGGCAGGGGAAAATTCCACAATGCCTCTGGGCACATAAGATGACATTGACGTTGGTTGCGCTTCAGCCTTTTCAAAATTAGGGGAGGAAGTGGTGATCAATGAATCGACAAGAGAGTACATTCAAGACTATTCGAACGAAGTCACGCCGCGCGTCATAATTTAGACAGAACTGACGGAAGACCTACGGCTTGTCTCCAGCATTGGCCACAGCCACAGCTATGTAATGAATGTCTTTAGCCGTTGGATGTTTGTCAGTCCCCTGTCAGGCTCCAACAGGCCTTGAACACAGAGCGAGTCGCCAACAACCATTAGCCGCCGCTGGAAAATTCTCAATTCCAGGCTTGTGAAAAGCTATCTGGAATCCGATTCCAGTTCGCTGTGCTTCTTTCGCCGTCTTCCTTCTCCTCTGCCCTCCGTCCCCCCTTCCCTTCCTTTCTCTGCCCCCTTCTCCCTTCCTCCCTCTCTGCCCTTTCTTCTCCTCATGCAGTCTTATTGTCCCCTCTCATAGCTCACAAACCCCTCAATCCCTTCCCCGTCTTTTTCGCACGCCATATCGATGAGAAGGCAACCAAGGTTTTTCTTTTAAAATGTCGTCAAATACTTGTACATCGCCATAGTTCTGCCGGAACATACATTACAGTGAAGTCAAGTCATTGATTTTTGATTAACTTTTGATCGAAGTTCTGTCGATTATTTGCTGAGACCAGACACAACCCGGATCATATTCCATTGCTACCCTACACGCCCCCTCGTGGATTATGCCAAGCTTAGAGGCGCAGTTGGTGCAGCGCCGAGGTGCATGCACATCTAGAATTCAATTCTGGGTTTCGAATATCTTGTTCCTGTTTGCAGGAATTGATTCTTGATTCCCGTATTCAGATGTCTTTTCGATGAAGAACAAGTGATCTCGTCTGGGTATAAATATAGGCTGCCCTACCGATGAGGTTTCCATCTCACCAAAACTATTTTCATTCATCATTCAACGTTTCCAACAATGACTAAGCTTCAGGTAGGTCCGAATTCTTCCACCTTCCTTTTTCCAACGTCCCCGGGTAGGAAAGGTCTCCTGACTACCCTCTATCTACCCTCTAAATTCTCATCCCATATCAATCTGGGTACCACTCGCTTCACATGACTCCCAGAACCTCACCACCCATCTTGTCATCTGAATGTGGATAGGAGGGGAGGAGCGTCCAAATTGCCGCTCTTACCAAGTCCTGGACTATACTTAAGGCTGTTGAAGCCGTCTACCTCTGCTACTCTGTCCCTCCCCCTTACGACCACTCACAGCTTAGAGCCTCTGAAGCAAACTAAACAAGACTTTTCAACCTAACAACACCTACAACTGAAACAATTTTAGTTCGGAATATGTTCCGCTGACTTTGAGATTCATCAGAATCCCCAACTTCATACAACTGAGGAACACAACCTCATGAAGTTGTGCCCGCCGCTTGAAAACAACAAGCAGTGAGTGTTCTTTATCTTTCCATCTTCCTCTCCTAGGAATCATTGCGACCAGTTGGGGCTTCTTGAACGGGGAAGGCGTACCACGCTCCCACTTCCAGTCTGTCGTGTGCAATCAGTGCTCATCACCACCCCCTTTTTTACTATAAAAGAAACCTCTCCATCTGCTCACAAAAAAAGCAGTACCAAAGCATCACATCCACAACCCATTCTCGGGTTTCAAAGCCTTCCCTCAACCTTTGTCAACAATCAAGGCGGCTGGTCCTCCCTTGTCCATCAAAACACTCTCTCTTCGGTTCCTTCTAGTCCATCTTCCATCATGGACACCCTTGACCAATCCTCTTTCTCCGCCAGCATGGATGAGATCAACCAGATCGAGATCTGTCGGCTCCAGGCTGAGGCCTGTCATCTGTCTACCGAGAACCACGACTTGGCGCAGCTTAAAGAGGTCGATCAGGAGCAAATCATCAAGCTTCAGAACGAGAACGACAGGCTCAAACACAGCAACGCCACCAAGGACTCCTTCATTATGGCCCTTATCCAAGAGAAACAGGACCTGGAAGAGCAGAACGCCCAGCTTCGGTCTGAGCGTTACCTTGGGGATCAAAGACACACCGTCAACAACTCGAATTTCCCCCACAATTCGATCATGGCACAAGCTTCTACGCCCACGGAACCCTTGTCACCTTCAGAGACGCTTGTCAACGAGAATGATGAGGACCTCGACGCCATGGACATTGATGAGCCTGCTAAGGGCGGCGATCTCTCTGCTTCTGATAGCGGATTCGAGGGCTATGGATCGGAAGGTGCTTGGGATATGGTTTAGGTTCATGCCGTAGAGGTCGCCATGGATCGACTTCTGTAAAAGGGTGGTGGAAGGTAATTCATGGCATGGAAAGCAACGCCGGTGGTGGCTGCATACGGGCGGGACCAGTATGGCTGGGTGTTGACGCCGTTGGGATCATCGAGTCGGAATCATGACAGCAGAATTGCAGGGAGGGACTCATGGTCATTTGGAATTTGAGCATATGACGAGATGATCTTGCTCTCAAGGTTGAGGCGTTATTCCGGAGTCGGCATGGCATAGCACGATTTGTATTTCGAATTAAAGTCTATTCTTTACACACCTCAGGATATGACCCTTCGCTGATCTCCAGCGACAGGGATGCAATACGTAATTGGCCCAAATCATCTGTATCCTCTTTCCAAACGCATGCTTATTTTGGAGTTGCAGGGCCAAGCTTCCCGTGGCTACTACCCTATCCCTTCGAGCAACCTAATAATTATGGAACCAAAGCCTGTCTCGAGTGTTTAATTTGCACCGTCACCTATGCATTGAAGGTCAACAATTGGAATGACGAAGAATTGCCGTAAACTTTCTTTTTCTTTATTCATCTACACATCAAGGAACCCAACGTAGCCTCCACCAACTTAGGTGCTGCTGGTAGCAATGAGCTGCGACAGCCCCAGGACCTGAGCGGTGGTAATAACCTCAGTGCTGGTGTTGAAGCCCTCCTTGAACGGCAGACGCTCCTCCTCGAAAACAATCTTCATCCACTCCAACGGCGCAGCAGGCTCGGAGAAGCTTCCACCCAGCGTACCAAGGATAACCGCAGACTCTCCCAACGAGACGGTGACTTGGCTGCTAGTCAAGTTGAAGCTCGGGTTCGTCGCCTGGGCCGTCGCGATCCTCTTGCTGCGCGCCGTCGCCATCGTCGCCACGTTGACCTTCTCCTCCGTCGCGGCCGCGCCCTCAGTCAGGTATCCGTACGTCTCGTCAAAGACGGACTGGTTGAAGGTCTTTGCGTCGCCCGTGACGGCGAAGTCGGCGCGCGACAGGCTGCCGTCGTGCTCGATGACGTTGTGCTTGGCGATGTCGTCGAGGTTGAAGGTGTTGGCGTCGCCGGTGGTGGAGGTGGCGAAGGCGGGCGTGCCGAGGGTGCGGACGAGGGACTCGTTGAAGTTGAGGGCCTTGCCGAGGCCGGAGATGAGGTTGTCCATGCTGATGGCGTTGCCGTCGCGCGGGAGGTAGCCGTGGTTGGCGAGGGAGTTGAGCATGGGGCACGGCGAGCGCTTGGCCGTCGCATCGGGGGCCTGCCAGGCGAAGTTGGGGTCCTCGTCGCGGGGGACCGCGAAGGCGCTGGTTGAAGCGGCGCAAGCTGCGGCGGCGACCATGACTGAGGCACGCATGTTTTCAGCGGTTTGGGGGGGATAGGAGGGTCGGATGGAGAAAAGAGTGTGTGTGTGATGTGTAAAGCACGTCAACGAGAGTGGTGGCTTACTGTGCCTGGTGATGAACGAAAGTGATGTACTTGGTGTAAGTGGTAATCCGAAAAGGAGGGACTGTCGTTGGTCGAGGCCGCAATATAGATTTTATAAGACTTGTTGCTGCATCAACATATCGAACGATCTAAGGCCGCCCACAACAAAAGAGGATATATCAGTCCTTGGCGGAAGGGGGGCAAAGGGGCTGAAGAAGAACATCCGAGGCATCGGCCACCGGGTGGGACCGAGAAAACGGTGAGCCCGATAGGGCCGGCCCCGCTGCCGCGCCTTACGTGGTCCCCGAGGAGGCCGGGTAACCGGGTTGTCCTGCGCAGACCACGCCTAGCGGCACCCACGATCCCACCTCTCATCTATAATTACTTATGCTAACACGGAGTTCATCCCTTTTTCTCGGAGCTTTGCAGCACTCGCCGCGCCGTCCGCTGACCATTCGTGGCACCCCTATTGGCCGGTGGGCATTGCTGTGTTGATGAAACGGAGATCGAATGTCGCTAGAAAAACTCAAAGAGAGTGAAAAGTCTTGGAAGGCTGGCCATCTGGCAAGGGGATCCCATGGGTTTTCAATTTGGCGTTCCCGTAATGCGAAAACGAGTCAGGTGTTTCCGCGGCTGCCCATTTTCAGCGGGAAAAAAGAAAGGAACATTAAACGTGGATTAAACATGGGTTGTTCGGCAGACGCACGGAGGCAAAGACATGATGTGGGTCAACATCAACCCCTTCACCCACAAAATCTCGCTTCGAGACGCTTCAAGTAGACAGATTTCACCGACGTCTTCAACAATCATCAAATGCCTCGTTGGCTTAGTGGTACAGCGCCTCACTAGTAATGAGGAGATCGCCTGTTCGATTCAGGCACGAGGCAACTCGATATCTTTTTGCTTGTTTTGCCTCTTGATATATCTTGCTTGTATGCTTCAAGACTCTTCCGACTTATTTCATGGCACCACAGCTTCCACAACCGCCTCCACAACCACCACCGCACCCTCCGCCGCAGCCGCTTCCGCACTCAGCACCATCACTCGGGGGACAGCACGATGTGGGATGGTTGCCGCAGTCCGCACAGCGAGGGAAGGCAAGGTCTGCCAGGGGAAGCAGCTCGCGTTGCCTCTCCTCATCACGCAACCTGCTCTCAACAGCGTCGACACTAACGTGGGCCCTGCCCGCTTCGCAGGTCCAGCAGAGACAGGCGTGGTACTCTGTGCCAAACTCCTCGCGCCACAGACCCTGCATGTCCGTTGACAGCTCCTGCAGCCTGTCCGCGCTGATCTCGTCGTCGTGGTCGATGAGGCGGCTGGCCATCTTCTTGGAGTAGGCGCGGTACCGCAGCGGCGCGAGCTGGTGGGTGTGCCAGACCAGGTCGATGTCCAGGGTCGGGACCATCACCGTGCCGGGGTGGGCGCCGATGAGGTGGAAGAAGTTGCGGTAACGCTCGACGGACTGTGCGAGGGTGGCCTCCGCGGTGGGCGAACGCAGCCAGGCGTAGCGGGACATCTTTGTGGAAAAGTCGAATTGGCGGTTAATCGCCGCGGAGAGGTCGTATGAGAAGAGGACCGTGCCGGCTGGGTTCTTGAGGTTGAAGATGCCGGTGGATTGACGGCCCTCGGCGACGAGAGACTCGAGGGTTCCGTCGGCCTCGATCGAATCGAGGAATCCGGACAAGGTGATGTCGATGTCGACCGCGTTCGACTGTGTCAGTTGTCAGCACAGATGAAGCTTGAAGCGACTCGCGGCCTCGAGTCAGGAATTGTGCAAATGCTTGAACTTACGACTTCAGTCCAGTCCAGACCGTCTAGGCCGAGACTGCCGCCAAGTTCGATAAACCTGGCGTACGCCTTAGGGTGCAGCATGAGGGCGTGCCACGCCATCAAGACGTCGACGGGAGGCTGCCCCCTCTGCGTGCTGGTGGACCATTTCTCGAAGCGAGAGACGGCGCGTCTGCAGTACAGATCCCAGCCTTGCGCGGCGGTGAGGTCTGCTTCATCGGCGAGCAGCTCGACGCTTCTGCGGAGCGCGACGAATGTGTCGAGGAGTCTGAGGTGGGTTGCGCAGTCGGCGGTGCTGGGGACCTTGCGCTGTGCGATTTCTTGGTCCTTGATCGAAGCGTCGAGCTTGATCTTCTGCTCGTTCCCGACGGGAAGAACTCTGTTATCAGAATGTGAGTATGAATTATGAATGTCTCGAGAAGCACATATGTATGCGACAGGGGCGACGAACTGGTCAGCAAAGATGGCCGGCATTTTGGCGGTGATTACTATGGGAACCGGCCCTGTTGATGATCGTCTATGAGGTGATGTTGAAGCTTCGAATTGAGTTTGAACGGCACACGACACGATGAGATGAAAGATGAAGGACCTTCTAGAATTATGAGGGAACAGACAGCTCCTTTATCAGCTCCTCGACGTCTTCTTCACAAGGACAGAGAGCTTTATCAAGATGGGCCGCGTAGCACATGAACACAAGCAACAGCCCTGTGACCAGCCTCCGAATCCCAAAACGGCATGGAGGTGAGCAAGTTTCAGAACGCCAGCGCAAGACGGATTGCTGTGGCATCATCCTGCGCCGCTGCTGATTGGCGCGTCGCGGCTGTACGGGCCCGACTCAGGCGGTGCACGCGGGGGTTGGACCAGCCAATCCCCCACCACCTCCTGGCTGATACCGCTCCTACCAGCCAACACAATGCTTCTTCTATTTGAAGGCTCATTGCTGATGAGTGCTGAGTGCTGCGGGGAAGGGCTGTTGGAGGAGCAGGCGGGGGATCCTTGGTAGCGCTTGTTTAGCGGGAGGTGGGAGTTGCGGTTGCATGGCAAACGAGGGGAGCGGGAGTGGGGGCCACGTGCAGAGCAGGGGATGGCTTTGGCCCGTGATTCTTCAACTCTGCCATCTTCAACTTCCTTTGAAGGAGTAAAGAGCCTCAAATATGAGATGTCATGAGAGCCTCGTGGTTTAGAGACTAGATGATGGGAGTGGGTGTCTGCTTCTCTTTATCATGTTCTGCCCCAAGTGGACAAGCCACCGTGACGCCCTGCCTGAAGATAAGCCCGCCAAGATCCAAATGAGGACCGCAGACCCGACGGTCCTCGAGCAAACATTGACGATCAAGCATCCGGACCAAGGTCCAGAGCCTGGCTCGTACACCCTTCCATTCATCTCACGAACAATGTGTTTCCACCTCTCATCAAGAAACACAGCAGCCATCGCGGCCCCCATCTCCTCACCTGTGTGTCTCCCACGGCCGCAAGCCCGTCAGCAGTGCGACTGCCACAAGCAGGCTCCGTCTAGTCTCCCTTGCATGTTGGGGTGATGCTTATCCTCACCCAGACAAATAAGAATCACGATCCCCTCACCCTCCTTCATCGACAAGGTCCAATGGAAGCACCCTAGCTCCCGCGCCCGCCCATGCTGTCCTGATTCGATCGTCGGCCAGACCGGCCGAAACGGGCATGTTGAGGCTTTTGCGTCGCCCGCCACTGCAGCGACGTGTGCGAGCCCCAGGCTGCGGTTCTCTGCGCGATTTGGTTCCCCCATGTGAGACTTCCGCTGATGATGCTTGGCGAGTGTGAGAGCCTTCTCGACCGTCCTGCTGGGTAACCGGGGGGATGTTTGCTGTCAGCGACGCCTCCCCGGGGGTTGAGTCCTGCAAATACCCGTCGATGCCCGCCCCATCCAGGCCGTCTTCTTGACCTGGTCGTCATCTCTTCTTATCTGATTGAACCGCCGTTATGAGATTTGTCTCACTTTGGCCGCTTCTTGCGGCCATTTCTGGATCGGTCTTTGCGTCGCTAGATGCGAGGCAGGCTGTGAGCTCAGCGGTGGTCTCTGGTGGTGCGAGTAGCACGTCTGTGTTTGCTGCGCCTACAGCCGTTCCTGCGGCTGGCATCAACAGCACTGCCTTTGATCTGTCACAGCACTTCTGCAGGATATTTCGCCATGCTAGTGAGTGGTTCGATGACGCTTCATGTCTCTGAGTCTAAGTCTCGCTAGGTGTTTACGCCGATGGGAAGATTTACATTGATGGAGGAAATACGTATGTGCCGAAGGGCAATAACACCTTCTTCAATACTCAAGCTGGCGCCTTCACGTCTGGAATGCGTAAGTCCCCCATTAGCTCACTGTAGCATGACTGACACAACACAGACACGCAGCTCCTCGTCCTAGACTTGTCAAAGAACTTCACGAACCAGGAGACCGGGCCATACAGCTCCATCTGGAAGGCGCCGGACGTCCCGAATGGTCTGATCGAGCATGCGATGTGGTACTCACAGACGACTAGGAAGGTGTACCAGCTAGGGGGTTGGTGGTCGTCCAATAACAATGAGAACCCGGCATATATCGACGACTTCCCTGAACCGGCTATTTGGGAGTTCGATATCGACACAGAGCGATGGGCCAAGTCGACGGACTTTGAGGTATCCAACAACGACCAGATTGTCGACCGGCCAGGTGCTGCGGCGTTTTGCGACGCGCCGACGTTGAATCGGAGTTATATCTTTGAGGGGTACACGCAGCGAAGGAGCAGTCCTGCGAACAGCCAGTATACACCCTCCATGGACTTTCGCTGTAAGTGCATAGAAGCTCATAATGGGAACCAGTTGCTAACAATCATCAAATATAGTTCTCGAAGGAATGCTCGAACTTGACACAGCAGACAAGTCCCAGCCCAAGCTGACGAACATCTCCGTTCCGACGTATGTTGGGCCACGCATGAACGGTGCGATGGTCCACGTCCCCGTTGGAGAAAAGGGTATCATCGTCAACATCGGCGGGCAAACAACCCGAGACGAAACGGAGTTCGGCATCCGGATAGATGATGCAGCATCAGGAAACATCAACGTAAGTCCCCCTCCTTCAATATCCCTAGTCACCTCCTAACAACACCCAGATCAACCAATCCTTCGTCGACATCTACGACATCGAAACAGGCTTCTGGTTCCGCCAAGAGACCTTCGGCCTCCCGGACATGCCCACCGGCCGCTCCGACATCTGTGCCGTCCTCGTCCCCGCCAAGGACTCCTCATCGTGGAACATCTATATGATCGCCGGCGTCGAGAATTACGCAACCTATATTACCTCCGAGGAGATCTGGGTCCTCACCCTGCCGACGTTCCAGTGGATCCTCGTGCACACCCGCGCCGACGGCATGTACGGGCACACGTGCCACGCCGTCGGCGAGAATCTCTTGATCGTGGGCGGGATGCAAACCAAGAGCGACGGCAGCGGCGGGAATGTCCAGACGTGCTCGGAGCACATGCCTGCAGAGATCTTCTCCCTGGTCTCGCTCAATTACACGGGGAGCTACGACACTGAGGCTGCGAAGAGGTTGGCGCCAGTGCCGTCGCAAGTCGTTGACGCCATTGGGGGCACGGCATCGGGGGGAGCGTATGTCACGAAGCCTCGTGCGTGGAGTGATGTCTATCTGCAGTATGTCTTTGACCCGTCACTCAAGAGACCGGCGTACACCCCGACATACACCCTCGTCGTGCAGCCCACTGCTGCCACGAATAATACCACTCCCGAGCCAACTTCTTCTCCGAGCGGACCCTCTAAGGGTGCTATCGTCGGCGGGGTAGTCGGCGGCGTCCTCGGAGCCATCGCCCTCGTCGGCACAGGCATCTTCGCCGTCATCCTGCGTCGGAGGAAGAAGAGAAAGGCAGCAACAGAGCTAGCAGCTGCCGAGAACTCAAGACAGAGCGCCGCTTTCTCGGAGTTACCGGGATATACGCCCTACTTATCCCCTGAGCCGAAGCCCGGGTTCGCAACGTCGCCGACTGCGTCTCCGGGGGTGCAAGCTGCGGAGCTTGAAGTGCCAAACAGTGTGAGCGAGATGCCTAGCAGTCCGAGGTACGGCGGGTCTGTTGAGATGGGAAGTGATGCCACCCAGTCGCCGGTTAGTCCAACGCTTGGGTCTGGGGGTCAGGGGTACGAGGATGGTCGTGGGAGGCTTAGTCCTACGGGCCGGTAGCTGGCCTGAGTTACGCCGGTCGGCGCTCGGCTCCGTGCCGGCAGTACCCCACATGGGCCGAACGCACGAGTTGTCGGGTTGTCTAACGCCACTAGGTAGAGGCCTATAGCTTTCCCAGAACCTCTTCACATTTAGCTTGTTTAAGTGCTTCATTTGTCGAGAAAAGTGCCTATCAACTTTTCACTAACCGTCCCCTTCACGGTCGTGTGCTGTCATTGATGATTGCGGGTCTCGCTGAGAGAAAGGATATGGTGTTACGTGAAGCCAGAATCTCTAAAAGCAAAAGCTCAAACACATGCATTCCTAGCTAATTCTTCGTCGTCAGGCATAGTCATTGCCAAAAGAACGCTGACGTCAATAATGTCTTGCTACAGTTGTCACCCTATTTGGATTGAATCGGATGATCAACCTGCTCGAACTCAGGGCTATTTACCTTGGCCTTGATGTCATTGGCAGCATCGGCAACTTCCTCCTCCTCCATAACGACGAAGCGGTGTGGTCGCGCAACTTGCGTAGCCTCTTTGTCCAAAAACACCCACGTCCTCAGGCCCTCTTCGAAGACAATGTCGATATCTTCGAGCCTCCTATTCGCAGTTTCCGGGTAGAAAACATACAGAATGGGAACAGAGAAGAACTGCATGAACACCCAAATGAGATAGAACCTCCAGCCCAGGTTTTGGATGCCAATGGGGGTAATCTGAACGACCATGTAGTTGATCGCCCATTGTGCAGCCACACTGGCCGAGGCGCCCTTCATTCGCATGGCCAGTGAGTTGATTTCGGTGTTGTAGAGCCATGCAGTACCTTGCCACCCGGCACCGAAAATGGCGTAGAACAGAAAGATCATCGAGACCGAGGCAGCGCCTACGCGATATTTCAGGCCCTCGTCCGTCGCGTATTGACCAGTCCTGATGAGAACTGTGAGAATGATGTAGCATACCAAACAACCCGAAGTTCCTATATCACACCCAAAATTAGCAATTCCAATCGTCTTGATCGCATGTACTATTGATGCACCACTGACCATAGATCATAGCTCCCCGACGACCCCACTTGTCAATCAGCATCATCCCCAAGTATGAGAAGAATATGTAGTGAACAGAGTTGGCGGCAGTCAGGAGACGGGCAAGCTTCTCTTCCAACCCAACGGACTCGATCAAGACCGTTGGGAGATAGTAAGACGTGGCGTTGATACCGGACAGCTGGACAATGAGCTGGGTGCCCAGCCCAAGAAGAAAACGGCGCAACGCTCCAGATCCACCCTTCTCTGATGCTCCTCGGAACAGCTGAGACCAGGTCATGGCGTTTTCTGTTTCCTGCTTGTACGCGCGAACGATCTCGTTCCGCTCGGCCAGCACAGCGGGATTCGAAACGTTGGTTTCCCCCTTCAGATCGGCGAGGATGACGTCGGCTTCTTGGATGCGATTCTTCGAGATGAGCCATCGGGGAGACTCGGGCAGCCAAGGGGCGGTACAGAGGATAACGAGGCAGAAGATCAGCTTGAGGGCGAGAGGGAGGCGCCAAGAGATGCTGCCCTCCAGGTAGGAAAAGCCAAAGGTGACCCAATTAGCCAGAGAGAAGCCGGCAACGTTGACCACCAGACCTAGCACCACAAGCTTGCCTCGCCATTTGGCCTGGGTAGTCTCACTCTGCCAGACGGGAGCTGTTGCGGTATTCAGACCGTTTCCAAGGCCGGCGACAAGGCGGCCGACGATCATGTGGGGTACGCTGAAGGCTGTCATTTGCAAGATGGCCCCGATGACCAAGACCGTCGTGCCCAGAATGACTGATCGCTTACGTCCCAAGGAAGAGCCGATCCATGAACCTGACAGAGCGCCGAAGAAACATCCGACGTTGTACAAGGATGTGATTGTTCCTTGCAGATTGGCATCGGGGTTGTTCATCGTCTTCAGGAAGTCTTTCGACACAATAATTCCACCTAAAATCAAAAGGAAGGGTACGCGTTAGAAGTCATTATTCCATGACGGACGATGCTGAGAGGTTGACATGCGGCTGGAACTTACTGAAAACTGCCTGATCGTAGCCGAACAGCGCCATAGAGGAGACCTAGGGTTGGCGTTAGCAGGGTATACCGAGCAGGAAGGGGATTTCACGCACATAGCACACGGTCAGCCAGACGAGGAGAGAAGTCCCACGGCACCCGAAGTATCGGTTCGCCATGTTGTCAGTGACGGTCGAGAACGTGTCTTTGCTGAGTCCGTTGGCGATAATAAGATGCCTTTGCTTGTTTCACGAGGGCGGCAAACGTGGATAGCTTCAATATTTCCATGTCGAGGGGAGAAGCTTATACAAATATACAGATGCGGCATCGGGAAATACCCCAGATCTCGCGATTCTGGGGTGAACGTGGGGATAGAAGTCCTGGTTTGATTGGTTGGTCATGGTACGCGGCGGTGTTGACACGGCCCGTAAGGTGCGGGCTACTCGACTGCGATTCTGGCCTACGACGAGCGTGCAGTACGCTTCTTGATTATTGCCGGAACATGGCCGGATGTTAGCTTGGGCTCGGAGTTACACGGCCCTTTGCGCGGCGGGAGCCGGGGCGGGGGCCGACGGGAGTGTTCCATGTTACGATGCTCCATTTATGTCGCGTGACTGACAATTAAATGGGGCGCTATTACATGAACTAGCAGCCGATCTCGTCGTAGAGGCCTCGGTATATAACCTCCGTCGGCCCGCACACGGCCCAGGACTACAGGTACACGGTTCCCGCCATCGCGGTTCCGCCATCACGAAATGTCTTCGGCGTCACAGAGAGAACCTAGGCTTGCGTATGCTGCGCTGAAATCCTGAACTTCAAAATTGGTCATGTTGCTGACTCGGTTATTTCGGCCCATCGTAGATGCCTGGTATGCCGCCAACGTAAGGTCGCTTGCGATCGACAACGCCCACGATGTGGACTTTGCTCAAAGCATGATTTCGAGTGCGTGTACAAGTCGAGACAGCAACGGCCCGGACTCCGAGCAGGCTACGTATCGCGATTGGAGCAGCAGCTTGGTGAGTCCAAACGGTTTTCGCATAACTGGGTCCTGAGGCCGAAATAGTAATCATCTCCGCGACAGAAGCTATGCAGGCGAGATTGGAACGAGTTGAAGATTATTTGGTGCAGGGTAGCCATAACATGCCGTTCAATATCGAACGCACTACTGCCTCATTGCCGTCAGCTGACAACGGCCAATTAGAATCTGATCCATCTGATCCAGATCTGGCCGAAGTTAGTGGTGATGTCACCCAGGACGTGCTGGAAGCTGTTCCTCAATCTCACACCAATACTCTCGACACTGAGTCCCCGATGCAGTCGGCTACGCTAATGCTCCCTACGGCAAATGAAGTATTCACAAAATGGTTCCAAAGCTATCACCCTTGGTTTCCTATCTTACACCAAGGTTCCTTCCAAGGACTCCCCGCCTTTGAGAGCCCTGACCAGGAACTGGTCTATAAAGCTGTCACGGCTGTGGTGATATTTGACCAGGCGGATAGTTTACCATGGCACCAGGCAAGAGCCTCAGATCTTCGCGATCAGGTCTTACTTCAGGGTCTCGCCACCTCGTCGCTCCAGTCTGTGCAGGCTCTCCTGATTCTATCTAGTCATTTTTACGCCAGAGGCCAACTGACAGGGTTCTGGAATGTTCTGGCAATATGCAAGCGGTACAGCAGTTCATCAGAAAAACGAAGCAGAACTTACTGGCTTTACTAATTTTACGATAGATTGCTCGCTCATCCAAATCTCCAAAGGCATGGAGTAAGCCCTCCTTGTACATATACGTCCAGGGCACGAATGACGCATCGTCATGTTATGAGCAGTAGTATAGTGCAAGAGGAAGCGAGGCGAGCTTTCTGGATGGTTGAGATGTTGGACGCCATTTCGACCCTGGGACTTCCTCATTCTATGCCTTACTCGCCATCACCCTTCGGTGCTAGTCTACCCTGCCTTGAGTCTCAATGGTCGTCTACGCCAACTGTGATAGAACGCTCCGACTCAGAACCGCGGTATGCATCGGGGTTTGCCCTTTGCATCATGCTTTCAGTAGAGGAGCTCAAGGTTGTCCGCGAGTTTCTGGGCAGATCTTATGATTTAGACAAGCTGGATCAGAGACTTGACTGGCAGTCCGAAGCACAAAGGTTAGACGAAAGACTCACGAACTGGCGCGAAGAATTTGTTGCTGCAGTATTTCAGCTCATCAACTACGAGACAGGACATTTGCCTCGAGGAGAAATGGAGTCTTTCTTTACTCTCACCAACTGTATTCTCAATGAGTACGCTGATCATTCCCCATCCCAAAACTTGCCATGAGGTGCCTAACCTAAGCCATCAGGGCAATCATCGTTTTGCTTCAGCAGATGGCGCCCATGCCGAAAGGAATCGAGACGACCTTTGAACATGTACGAACACCTCATCGTTTTCTTTCGCTCCGTACAGCTGACAATTATTTCTTACAGTGGGCATTCGCCACAACTAGATGCACCTACGCCTGTGAAAATTTGACGGCCAAGGTGCGCCGCATAGGAGCAGACCAGCTTGAACGCGAATCGCCTTATCTGATATCACCACTGTTTGTAGCGGCACGCTTCTATATAGGTAAGCCTCTCGCGATTTCTACAGCCTATGCTCCCCAAGACTAACTTGGCGGTAATTGAATCAAGTATACTCCAAGGCACTCGATGCGGATGTCCCCGCAAACCTCCATACCCTGGCCTTCATCCTCCATGCGTGTGGCAAGCGCTGGCCTTTGGCACAACTTTACGAAACCATAATTAGAACTCCTGTAGCAGAACATCGAAGCCCAATATCTGAGTGTGTATTGCCCGTTGAGTTCTACGACTTCCGCTATACTACCTTGGAGATCACAGAGTTGCTTCAAAGTGCTGGGACGAAGTTGACTTAATGTGAAATTATTTTGGGTCATTTAGCAGTGTGGAGGAAAACCTGACTGAATAAATGATTAAGAACACGATGTGGATTGTTTCCACCCGCGTGGTATGACCGGATCATTTATGTGACTCCTTTTCTCGCTGTCTCCACGCGTCGCGAACCTCCAATTGAGATACCCCGCCATGACCAGCTCTTCGGGGCAAGTGCCTCTGGTAAGATCCGCGGAAACTGCAGGGTGACCACGATCTCACACGATTGGTGGTGGTATCGGGTCATTTGCGCATCCCTGCATGAATCCATGGGAAGCGGCGCGGACACGGCCCGTGAAGAACAAGCAGATCATCGACCGCTCCGGCTAACGCCGAGAAAGAGGATTCTGGTCGCATCACTGTCGACAAGGCGTTTTCTTATATCAAACGTCTAGTTGTATTGAGAATTTTACGGATAGGCTGGAGGAAGACATAGGTAAGCTCTACTAGGGCTATCATCAAAGAAGACCGATGCATTGCGATCGCTGACGTTGAACTATTAAGCTTCATATTACACATGGTAAATCCACTTTTTTATCTGGCTGCAGATGACCTTCTGTCGGACTTGACACGGTCCGACGGCGATCGTGGTGGAGTGGTGCAAGCCAGGAACGACCCGTCAGTCTCCCCGGTCAAACAAGTGCTGCAGAAGCCGCGTGTTTTCGAAAATATTAGTGAGTGGCAGAAAGGTACATCTTGAAGGAACAAACAAAAGCGCCGTCCTCAACTCAGTCTTCGCCTGCCGCCTTTCGTTAAAACTCTGCCTCCATAATATACTGAAGCCATCAATCTAACATGACGCTCAAGACACAGCCCGATGTCGTGACAGATGTGTACACTACACAGCTTGACCGATTGGCTGCGAAGGTTCTCCGTACGTTTCGCCGACGTGGACTGAAGGATTTGGCGAGAAATAAGGCTAACAAACAGTATAGGCTTGCATGAACTACATGATCCCAGCAGCCGTGTTATGATTGCGATATCTGGTGTTCCGGGATCAGGCAAAACGACTTTGGCAACAGCCATAGCAGCAAAGCTCCAGAGTGCACAACCTACAGAAAACTTTGTCACTATGATCCCCATGGATGGATTCCATCTGTATAGATCACAGCTAGCAGCAATGCCCAATCCAGCTGAAGCTATCCATCGCCGGGGCGCTGCGTTCACCTTCGATTCGGAGCGGTTCCATCGCCTGGTTCAAGCTCTTCGAGAACCAGTGACCAACGCCACACCCCAAATCTTCGCACCAAGCTTCGACCATGCGGTGAAGGATCCTGTGGAAGACGACATTTGCGTACCAAAAGAGGCTCGCATCATAGTCTTCGAGGGGTTGTATTTGAGTCTTGACAGGGAACCTTGGCGTTCCGCTGCTAGTCTTATGGATGAGTTGTGGTTTCTGAACATTGATCGCGAGTTGTCTCGGGCAAGACTGATAGAGCGTCACGTTGCTTCAGGCATTGTTCCGGACCGCGCGGCTGCGGAGCATCGCGTGTCTAGCACAGATATGTTGAACGCTGATGATATCATCCAAAATCGCCTGCCTGCACACGAATATATTGAGTTCTGAAGCAGACTGGCAGGGCACATGCGGTATGCATTGGCTTGGATGGAACCCAGGTTGTTGGGTAAAAGCTATTGATACGTGCGGAGTGAGGGCTGCAGATGGACAGGTACTCAACAGGACTTTTAGTCAGCCTTGATTTGATCAGTCAACTCATCACATCAATCTCTTCGATGTTACAAGTGCAAAAGTCAGTAAACAATCCAGTACCTAATTCCAAGCACGGCACCAAAACTCTAAATCCACGGGCCGGATTGGGCCCATGTAAAATTAGCTACAGGCAACCAGGCGATCCCGAAGGCCGACCTTTCCTCTTCGCATATTCATCAAGTCTCGTGGCAGATTGGATTCTAGCCGTCACTCAACGGTCTACTGGCACCCGACTTAATGCTCGGTATCGCATTGGACTTCTTTGTGCTGTAGCTCTGCCGATGCCAGTCAACGCAGTGGCTGTCAACACGATTTGTGGCGGAACGGAGCACCATCCGAATCAAGACTAATGCCTTCAGCTGTCAACCGATGTCATGGAGGCTAACGTTCAGCCACTTGAGAGTGAGTCTTTGTTGTCCATGACATACTCTCGGCTCAACCATCTCATACACACAAAGGCTCTTTGTGACAGTTTTACCTGACAGGTGCCTCCCACGTGGTTCTGTTATTCCTGGGGTCTCCGACTGCCAAGTCGGCTACCACTTCTGCCCAGCTGCATGGCGTGCCGAGTCCTTGTTTGTCTCCCGAGTCCAGCGACTCTAACTTGACATGTTCGGCCCTCCGGTCCTTGGCTTCTCTCCGCTAGAGCAGACGTCAGTCCATAACGTGCTCTTTCTTTGTGGCTCAAAGGAACGGTTTGTAGCTTGCAATTCTGTTATGGCCTGACAGAGTCCATCGTCGTAACTTTCTGATATATAACTCTTGAGACGAGTCGCTCATCTCTGTTTCAACCAGCCTTCACAGCCATTCCTTCACACAGCTTCTTCACTCACTTCTTACTAACATTCTTTTTACCAACTCAGCTACAATCACTTTCCAACATGCGCACCTTCGCTACACTGGCCGCCTTCGCGGCAACTGGTGCTGCTCAGCTCCTCACTCTTTCAGAGCTTGCAAGCATCCCCGCTCCCGCCTTGGAATCCGTCCCCATCGGAGTCGGCAACCAGACCGTCGCAGCATCCAAGCGTGATCTTGGCAAGAAGTTGATCGCCCGCGACTGCGGCGCTCTCCCTGTGGGCAGCGGCCCGGTCCCGTCTCCTGACACGGACCAGGCCTTCCTTGCTGACACCGACTTCTCCAACGCCGCCAACTCGGCCATCACTCCTTCTGGCTGGTACCGGACTTTCCAGAATCTCCAGTCTGCCACCTCAGCCTCGGCATACCAAGGCTACAGCACTTATGCGACCTACGATCCTTCTCTCTGCGCAGCAGACTGTGCCAAGACTGATGGATGTGCCGCTTTTAACATCTTCTTCGAGCGCGACCCGACCGTCGATCCCGCCGCTAGCTGCCCCAACCCCAATAGTACAACAGTCATCAAGTGCAGTTTCTGGGGTGTCGGCATTGGACCATCTACTGCCACAAATAGCGGTGGATGGAGAAACGACTTCCACATCGTGATTGCCGGCTCCAATGGATACCAGCTCACCGCCCCTGACTACCCCGTCTCAGGCTACAACGCAACTTTTACCGACAAGGCTACTATCAACGCTCCTTCAGACTGCAACAGCTACATCACATTCAAGTCTCACACCAACAACGCATACGATCCTTCCCTCTGCGCAACTGACTGCGCTGCTCAAGCACAAGAGACCAACCCGTTCAATGGTTTGAGGTGCCATTTCTTCACTAGCTACCTCCTCGTCAAGAACGGCGTCACACAGGCTCAGATCTGCGCTCTCTACTCCCGCACCTGGGACAAGAGCTACGCCGTTAACACTGGATACACCTCTGGCAGCGATGTTTACACCATTCAATACGCTTACTCTTACTCTCTCACCACCGATCCTGGTACTTTCGTTTGCCCTCAGGGCAACTCTGGCTCTTTGACATCTGTTGCTGGCGTCACGAGCAGCCTGACAACTCTTGCTGCCATCACTAGCAGCACATCTATCCCAGCTATCGCCCTCACAACCTCCACCACCAGCAAGCCTTCCACGTTGTCGACATCCGTCAAGCCCACCACCTCCGCAGTGACTGGTGGCTCTTCCAGTACCGGCCCCATCTCCAGCTGCCCGAACCCATCCAGCTATGTAGTCGGCAACAACGGCGGCCTGTACGCAGTCTGCCCCGATACCGACTTCATGATACCCAGTCCTCAGATCTACTACGGCTACACCTCCAACAAGGACTGCGCAACCCAATGCGAAAAGACTTCTGGCTGCACCAAGGCCGTCTACAGGCCCTCCACCCAAATTTGCTACCTCAAGGGCAGCCCCAGCGTCGCCGCTTCCAACTGGAACGTCAACTCCGGCTTCCAGACACTTGTCAAGGTCGCCGATAACACTCCCCTCACCCAGTGTTTGGCGCCGACATACACCGTCACCGTTCTCAAGACTGTGTACACGGTCTGCCCCAGCAGTGACTTCACCAACAACCCTGCCACGGATATTTGGTACGGCGTTCTCTCCGACACTGCCTGCATCTTGCTCTGCAAATTAAAGTCTGGATGCAACAAGATTGTGTACAACCCTTCCACATGGACGTGCTACAACAAGGGCAACCCGTCTCTGTCCAGCGCTGGGTGGCATGTCGACAGCAAGTTCCGCACCATCTATGTCAACTAGAAGAATGGATTTGACTGGAGTGGGAAGCAGTAGTTGTTGCGATAGACATTTTTTCCTTTGTAAAACCAGTACATAAACATAGACAAAAATCTGTATATTCCATTACACATCATCGACCTTCACCATTGAGATGTGCCTCTAAACTGCCGTGAGTCTTGTACGTCGGTCTAAACGTCGGCATAAACTGGTTGAAGCAGAATGCCTCACAAGAAAGTAAAAACTTCAGAGCCAAGTCCAACAGAGACTTAGCCCATTGAGTTTAAGCTGTCGACCTGAAGAGACTCGTATAGTTTATTACTGATCGTCGACGGTCACCGTGCTCGTGCTCAGGGACACCAGCTACGCCTGGCATGGCTCAGTCAAAGCAATCAATAGTGTCAACCATATTTCAACGCTAAGCCGAGCCACATCCGCATTCTGTCCGCTAAGAGACGTCCGCCAAATTCACTACCCCTTTCATCTTTTTCGACACGGACATTCGCTGCCAAAGAACTGTCCCAGAAGCCATCGGCTGCTTCCAAGGCTCGGCGTTATTCGTCGCCGACTGCCCACATCTTAAATTCACCGCAGCCACCGTTGACGGTGCCAGAATTTGAGCCTAAGTTTCATGACTCCTGTTATGTGATTGATCCGTTTATGAAAGAAAGCCTCAAATAGAAGTCTACGATCGGCTTCTCGGCTCTTGAGCAAGCCCACGTGTTTCATGCTAGAGCCAACAAGCAAGATGCACCGTTCGATCTAGGAGATAGACGCTCGTATTTCTTTTGGAAGCTCGACGATGAGATATTGCACCTGCGGTTGACTGGGGTGGGCGGAAGGCTTCCTGTCCGTACGTCATTAGGTAGTTCGGCCCGAGTAGACTTTCAAATAGGGGATCACATCCCCACTCCCACTGATCGTGAGGTTCTCACCGTTGTGTCACACGTCTCTCTTTCGCAAACAACCCGCATCATGGGCCGAACCACACTCTTTTCTTTCCTTTTCCTGTCTTTATCACTAATTCAGACTTCACGAGCCCAACTCTCGAGTTGTCCATCTGCCGAGGAGAACATCACCGCAGCCGACGGCTCTTCCACCTGGGCCGTCTGCCATCAAACCGACTACCAGGGAACAACGACCAAGTTCGTTGACACTGTCGCCACATTGTTTGACTGCGCCCAAGCCTGTAGTCAAGATCCCCAATGTGACAAGGCAGTCTACGACAAGGCCAACTTCGGCTGCCATCTCAAGGCCAAGGATGGTCTCACATGGGCCACAGACGCTCGCTTCACGACCATCAGACTCGTCTCCAAGCTGAGCAATGGCGCACCTATCCAATCTTGCCCAACTGGCGCAACGAACGTCACTTCCTCCGGAGCCATTTTGGCAGCCTGCCCGAACACAGATTATCAAGGCACCACGGTTCGGGATGTTGACGGAGTCACGTCGATCGAAGCATGCGCTATCGAATGTGGCAACGACTCATCCTGCTTGAGAGCCGTTTTCCAAAAGTCAAGCTCGAAGTGCTACATCAAAGCGGAACCGAAAGAACTTCAGTGGGCATACCAGCCTGGCTTCGACTCGATAAGCAAAGTCTCTGTCCTCGCAGATGGTGACGGCATTACCAGCTGCTCAGGTGGCTACTCCAACATCACCACCCAGAACGGCGCTAGCTTCGCGACTTGCAAGAACGCAGACTTCACTGTCCCTAGCGTCAACATTATTGACGGCTGTGCTTCCGTTCAAGCTTGTGCCGAAAGCTGTACCACGAACCAGGACTGCGTCTATGCCGTCTACGATATGCAGAACAGTGTTTGCCACATCAAGGGAACTGTGGCCGCCGCGTCAGATTGGAAGTTCAACCGCCAATTCACCTCCCTACAGATGATCAAGGCTAGCACGTCCAAGGCTACGTCAAAGGTCGGCCGGTGGTCGGATGTGATCCAGTTCCCGATTATCCCCGTTGCTGCCTACGTCGTGCCGGCTCAGCCTTCTTCATCGAGACTTCTTGTGTTCTCTTCATGGGGTGACCGCGCGTTTAGCGGACCTACTGGCATCACGCAGTTCGCGGACTACAACTTCCTGACTGGCGCAGTCTCTCAGCGGACTATCACAAACACGAAGCACGACATGTTTTGCCCTGGGATCAGCTCACTTGCCTCTGGCAAGATCGTTATCTCTGGCGGCGAGAATGCCGAAGCTGTTAGTATATACGACCCTGCTACGAACGAGTTCACTCGCGCAGCCGATATGGTCATCGCCCGTGGATATCAGACGTCAGCTACGTTATCAGATGGCCGCGTCTTCACCATCGGAGGATCATTCACAGGCCCCATTGGCGGAAAGACAGGCGAGGCTTATGATCCTGTCCAGAACAAGTGGACTCTCCTCCAGGGAACCGACCCTACCCCGCTACTGACGACTGATCGAGAGGGACCGTGGCGTGAAGACAACCACGCGTGGCTTTACGGCTGGCGCAACGGTTCCGTCTTCCAAGCTGGCCCTAGTAAAGCGATGAACTGGTACAGCACCAACAATGGCGGCTCTGTTTCTCCAGGAGGCGTCCGCACGAACGTCATGGACCAGATGTGCGGCGTCAACGTCATGTTCGATGTCGGAAAGATTCTTACTGCAGGAGGAAGCCAGGATTATACCGACAGTGACGGCACGAAGGCAACCCATCTTATCACCATCACGGATCCCGGTGTGCCGGCGACTGTGGAGATTCTCCCGGATATGAACTTTCCTCGTGGCTTTGCGAACGCCATCGTGCTTCCAGACGGCAAGGTTATCGTGACGGGCGGACAGCGCCGGTCCTTGGTCTTTACTGACACAGACTCTGTGCTGATCCCTGAGATCTGGGATCCCAAGACAAGGGGCTGGACTCAGATGGCTCCTGCTACGGTTCCGCGCAACTATCACGCCGTTGGAATTCTTCTACCGGACGCTACGGTCTTCGTGGGCGGCGGGGGTATGTGTCCTGCTGCCCAGGGCAGCGACCTGTCTTGGTGTGACCGCGCCAAGGATCACTTTGACGGCGAGATCTTTTCTCCGCCTTACTTGTTCACCGCCGCGGGTGAATTGGCAAAGCGGCCTGTGATTTCGAGCATCTCCGCCACTTCAGTCAAGGTTGGATTCTCAATCACGATTACGCTTGAGGGTGGGCTTGATGGTGCCTCATTTGCGATGGTTCGGATGGGAAGCGCGACACACAGTATCAACTCGGACCAACGTCGCGTGCCGTTGACTGACGTCAAGAAGAACGGGGCTGGCAAGTACACAGTGAAACTTCCAGATGACTCGGGTGTTCTCATTCCTGGACCTTGGTATCTATTTGCATTATCTAAGGATGGCGTGCCTTGTGTAGCTAGAACGGTTTTCATACCTGCTCGAGATTAATTCATGAAGCACCTCTATCATGACGTATGGTGCATATGTTATTATGTTCTAATTTACTTGAAAGGCAGTTACCTTTTGAGGCACCTGTCCTCGTGTTCAACTTATTTAAGAGCAGGGGGGTTGAAGGGTTTATGATATGGCCGCCCCATCTAGTCTCCAGGTCTTCATACATGCTGAAGATTGGCAATCGCATAGTACAAAGTGAAGCGAGGCTCAGCAAGGAAAGCTGGATCCTCAGATGTGTGATGCCGACTCTTTCTGATATTGAGAGATGATAAAAGCATAGTACCCAGCGACTTGGATAGAGGACTGATACCGAGAGATGATAAAAGTTTAGTATCAAGCAACTTTGATAGAGGACTAATATCATTCCTGTGACACAAAACAACAATACCAGGTACTGCCGTTTCGGGGGTTTTGCCCACCATACAACGCCTCAAGGATATGGGCTGCCGCGGGCGCTGAACAGAATAGTTACGTTTCATGTGGTGTGCTAAGATGTTCACAATTTGTGAGAGCCGTTTGTCCACATCTTCAGTTGGAACGCCGGGAATTTGGAGTGGTAGTGAAGGCCAGACTTTCTCGGTCCTACTGCCCCAAACTGACATGAATGGCAAAGGTTTGTCGGGCCTCCCTTGTGACAGTGACTGCAAAACCACGTCATCCTCCATGCCTTGGACATTTTGCGATGACGCAGCTATTTCTTCGCAAACGTGTATCCAAGCCTTGATCTGGCTTTCGGGGTAGTCAGGCAAATGTTTCATGTACTCAGGCATATTTTGCGTGTCCTCGGTCGCAATTTGGGGGGATTCAGGGTTGTCGTCAATGAACTCGAGTGGTGCATTGTCTTCGGAAGATGAACAATTTCCAGTGTGGCTTTGACTCTCAAAGAACGAGTCATTCGTATTGTTATTACTTCCGATGTCATCCGGCGAAGTTTCCGAGTACATTGGCAGCGATCGAAGCGCTAAGAACCTCAAATGCTCAGCGATGTGGGTTTCCAACGTTTCCAACGTTTCAGGTTTGTTGTCTCCGCAAAGCGGGCAGGCTGAAAAAAGCGGCTTTCTGTTGCGAGCCGACACATTGGCCAAAGTACGAAGTCGATCGTCAGTCAAAGTGACCACATGGGTCTCTCGCATGTGTTGCATGTACTCGGTGCGCGACAAAAATTGACAGAGCTCATGGCCAGAAGAACATCTCCAACATTTCGCGTGTTGATTCATGTGTCTTAGCCATTCGTCGCCGTTGCTAAACAATATGTCCTCCTGACCACATTCCTTGAAAAGGCAAACGTAAGGGTGCAGGTCTTTTTGGACATGACGTCTAATCCTTTGTTAGCTACAGCTTGATAGAGGCCATACTTGGTGCCATGACCGTGGAATATGCGATTACACTGGAAATGTACCTACTCCCATTTTTCCTTGATAAAGACATTTTCGGCTGGCAGGGCATAAAGACAATACGGGCAAGTGATCTCGCCCGCTGCTTTCAAGCTTGCGTTTTTCGATTCTTCAAGTTTGATGATACGCTCGCTTGACATGTCTGACCCTCCCAATTTTGTGTCTATGTCGACTTTGATTGCACTCATCCGTTCTTCATGCTCTCGCCTCTTCAAGGAACCCGGTGCTTCGGGGAATACCAAGCTCCTACCCCAGCCGATAGTCTTGCTATTCGAGATCACAGAGGGACTTGACGACACGCGCCTATGATTCGTGGGGTCCAGTGTCGTTGCTGCACTCCGGACGATGGAAGGAGAAGCTGGAGAAGGTGTAGACGCTGCGAAAGCTTTTGCCTGGACGGCTTCTCCATCATTCGCCTTTCGATCGAAACGTTTCGCATACAGCATTGGGACGTTCATGGATGTTTTAGATCCGGTCTGCCGTATCTCGATGGCATCGAAACCCTCGCGATGTCTTCGATGCAGTACTCGTTTCCACCGCAGAATCATTGAGCGAACGAGTCGTTGTTCAAGTTTCGTATCTCCCCTGAGTTCGACATCTTCCCTGATCAGGTGAAATCGGTCTCTTATCATACGGACGAATTGATTGGAAAGTGTAGCTTCAATGTCGGTCCCTTCATCGTCCGTTATCAGAAATTTTCTGGCTCGCTGGATATGCATTTCTTTGCTGGCTCTTCTAATCGTGTTTGAAATCTTGTTTAGATGACTTATCTCTGTCCCAATTTCCGAAAAGGCTTGTTCCAATTGAACTTTTTTGGGATGTATCTCCGTCGGCGTCACGTTTTGCAGTAGCTCGTCGAAGATTGTCGAGCCTGTGTAGTGAGTTAGGCCAAGTATCCGCTGTTCACACGACTTCAAGGGACGTCGTCGGGACGTCGTCGGCACGAAGCATTATAGAAGAGAGAATTATGAACTCACATTTCAAAATACGGTAACTCAGTGACTCCAACAACCCGTTCACGACGTCTCGCACATCCGGCGCGACTCGGAGTCGATGGTCCATGGATGCTCGTGCTGATTCAAATACTCCCATTGTGGCAGCCCAGGTAGAAAACCTAGCGCAGTAGTCTTCCACCATCGAAAGGTCTCTCTCGCTGCGTATAGAAGCTCGTTTAAGGGCTTCGTCAAACGATGCGAGACACTTGTTGGCAGAAGCGGCAACGGTCGGCTCTGGCTTAGTTGACGGCAAAGCCTCACGGCCATCGTCCCTCGATTCCATTATTCGCGAACGTCCGCTGAGACTGATTATGGTGCCCGTATATTGAGGCCGTCATGCGATGGGACAGATGGAGTTACACACCATAGCTCTTATTGTCTATTCGTGTAGACAGTGAAAAACTAAGTCTTTCGCAATCATGGATTCCGACTCCTCACTTCCACACACCTTGAAGCCATTCAGCTTGGCAACGACCACAGACGTTTTGATTGGTTTATCCAGTGAGGGGGCACTATCAAGGACGTCACTGACCGTATCGTTCATTTTCATCTTGGTATGCCAAATTCATGGCCAAAGAGACCTATCATTTCAATTTTTGCTGTGATTTGATCTAGGAAAGCCAAATTTCCCACGAATGTTATTTTTCATCTATGGAGCATAGGTGATCGCAATCATGAAGATCACATTATGACGCATACGTTAAGGCATCAGAGTTGACTGTTAGTTCTTTGGTAGGCTGACATTTCGCCTTCACCGCATTTCCCTGGCTATCTGTCAGCCTGAGCATCTTACTCGCCTGCTCCTCTAGTCTCCTGAACGTACTCAAAACATAGCTGGGCAAACAATGTGGCCGCACTGGTGATCTGACCATCTACATCCACGCATGGAGTCTTCTACGATTTCAGTCCTGAATTACTGCTGGCCATTGCATGGAGTACCACTGTGATGGCGGAACCGGATGAGGGCGGCACTGTGGATGCCAACTTACTTCGAGAGACTTTTGAGACTTTCCGACAAATGGCCACCACTGCACGACTTCGCAGTCCAAGCGGAGAACACAAATTATTTTACAGCCACCTCGCATACTATTGCCTGATATTATGGGACTACACGGTAATCTCGCCTCAGGCGCACCCTGCAGCAGTCCAAAAAGTCCTTCAACACTTGGACTCTTTGATCCCAAGGTCAGGTCTTCAAGAATCACTGTCCTATCCCTCAACAACTTCAGATCGACTGCGGTTACTCAATCGCCTTTGGCGAACTCTCCCCCTCGGAGGAGAACTCTCCTTTGTCAGCCGATGGCTGAGGCCCAGCGGGTCTGAAGAGGAGCGAAAAGGTTTTGAAAGCATCTTAGGAAATTACACGGATGAGTTATGCAAACAATTTCCAGCAGAGTTAATCGGAGATGCTGGGGACAAGACCCAACTTCATCCCATCGGCGAGCCATCGATGACGGTTTGGAAGCCAGCGCAGTCGGTATACAACGCATTGCTCAGCTGTAAGACTTGCAGTTGCTCACTGCCCCGTCAATTCGACGCGAAGTTTCAGCTGAGCACGTATCGACAGCCGTCCAGGACTAGTTCCCATCGGGCACAAAGGCGCTATGTTGACGCCAAATGTCATGGGGATCTTGAATTCGACATGTTTCTCTCACGGGAGGAAGAACGGCACGAAATTCGCGTCCATGCAGATCACTACGTGAAACGGTCGCGGGTTGGCTTCAACATTCCAGCTGATACCACATCGTCCCCTCAAAAGAATCCCCACAGAGTACGAGGAAAAGTCGAAAGGCTATGTGCTCAGCTGGAAATCAAATCACAGCAGTCAATACATTTACGACGACTGAAGTTGAAGCTTACCGGCGATGAGCTATTCGACATGGGTTTCGAAAAGACCAACTTTCCCGTTTCTAGAGCCACCGAAGCTATCTCACTCGCGAAATTCATAGAAGAGCGCCCCCAATGCTTCACGGAGAAAACGAAACGTGTTCTCTCCCTTATCATCGGCTGCACAGTTCTCCATCTACACCAAACTTCGTGGCTTCAACCAGGATGGGGATCTGTGGACATCGCATTTTTCCAGACGACCTCAAACGAAGTCCCGTTAAGGCCTTTCATCCAGACGGAGCTTCACGAGGACACTCTCGAAACCCATAACGACGACGTACTCGACGATGACGAGATGTATATGAGCCATCTTTGTCCTTTTTTGATTGACCTAGCTATCGTTCTAATGGAAATCCATTTCGTCAAGAGTTTCAGAACACTGGCTGAAATGCGGCAAATTGAGCTTCTCGAAAAGCGAAATGGCCGTGTTGCTTTTGTAGATACGGACCAGGTATTCAACGGAGACAGAGACGAAGATGACGATAGCGATTGTGAGCAGAATGGCTTAAAATCCGAAATACCAGGGGACTTTCGGAACCTCATTCTTGCTATTGAGAATTGTCTGGACGCCGAACTTTGGGAAGATGAACACCAGAATCCCCTCGGTCCTGAGACACTCAGATCGAGAATATATGAGAAGGTTGTTCGACCGCTTGAGCTGCATCTGGTCCACGGCTTCAGTGACATACCACTCGACGGCGTCGACAAGTTCGCGAGGAACATAGATTTCTCGCAATGGGGAAAGGCAATGTACAGCGAAAAGCAGATGCATTCGGGGCACGGCGGCGCCGAGAAATATTCAAAAACACCTGCGCCATCAACAGCGTTGTCTGTTCAAGCCTTTGCCAAACGCGTGGCGAGTACAGATTTTAGGTCAAGGATATCTTCAACGTTTTCCTACACACCAGGACGGCAGGTTGTAACGAGCTCTAGTCTCAGCGTCGGCGATGCTCAAGGTCACTTTTTTGATGACGAGAAAGGCCAGATGTAAGCTTTCACGTGTTACTCTACAAAATCATCGAGTTTCAAAAATGGGATTTCAAGGATTTCAGACTAATTCTACCTCCAGATCCAACAACTACGACGATTGGAAGCGGAGGTACTTGAGTGTTTATGAGAAGTTCATCGAGAAATACATCCCATCTTATTTGGAAAGCCCCATTAGGATTGCCATCCTTGACACGGGAATTGACGAGGATCATGTTTTACTGGAGGCTCACAGAGACATCAAAGGGAAGCACAATTTTTACGACACGTCTCGCAAGCGTAGGGTGACAGATACGACTGGGCATGGCACCTTTGCGGCAAATCTGATCCTCGACTACGCTCCTGATGCCGATCTCTATGTAATCAAAGTTGCGGACGATAATACGTTGCCCGATGCAGAGGTTGTACAGAGAGTAAGTTTAATACCTATCTATGGCAGCTTCGACCTCGATATGCCGCGTTCTCCTGCTTCAGGATTATGATAGCTAAGATTTGAATCCTAGGCTATCGGCCACGCAGTTGACGTATGGCGCGTGGACATCATATCGATGTCTTTCGGCTGGCCTACTTCAAACTTTCCAGGCCATGACGGTCTCCGAAAGTCAATAGACATGGCATATTCCAAACAGGTTTTGATGTTTGCCGCTGCTTCGAACAACGGCGGCAATTCTGGCCGGGCGTACCCTGCCAGTAGTCCTCACGTCATTTGCGTGCATTCGACCAACACCAAAGGCAAAGTATCTGACTTCAGTCCGCCTCCAGAAGCAAGTACGATGAACTTCTCAACCGTGGGAGAGTCGGTTCTCTCGGCATGGCCTGGTACTGAAGAGTACGTTTC
This sequence comes from Colletotrichum chrysophilum, assembly GCF_026319265.1. NCBI lineage: Eukaryota > Fungi > Ascomycota > Sordariomycetes > Glomerellales > Glomerellaceae > Colletotrichum > Colletotrichum chrysophilum. The sequence continues at coordinate 64,036 of NW_026517305.1, read as the reverse complement.
CCGGTCCGGAACTTCTTATGCCACGCCTATCCTTGCAGGCATCTCGGCTTTTCTTCTACAATATGCGCGACTACATCTGTCACCCGAGAAATCATCTGAATTCAGTCGCAAGGAAAATATGGAAGCGTTGTTAAGACGGTGCGCTGAACGTGGGCCGAGGTACAAGTCTACGGACGGCTATTCGTACATCGAGCTAAGTCTGCATGAACATAATCTATTTGGTAGGGAACTGGAGGGTGTGAACTATGAGTTTCTAGAAACGTTGAAAAGATAGGCGAGATGTATTGGGTAATTGTATGGTCTGATGATGGACACAACGAAATGCGACATAGTAGGTTCGCGTAATGCTGCATCTCAGTCATCCCCGTCTAACTCTTCGTCTTGTGGAATCGCGCAAAGCACCAAACTGCCATCATCCATCAGCTCCTTGGCTTCGTAGCCTTCTTCTTCAGCCCTCGGCTCATCTACTCTAGTGATTGCCAGTAATAATTCTTTCGTCGGCTGGCTATATTCTCCTAGCATCGCTCCCTTTAAATACTCTTCCTCGCTTGAAACCTGATCAGCCTTGTTCACAAGTACCCGGCTGACGCGGAACGCAAGACGAAGTCGCTACTGCCACCCCAACTGGTCCCTTTCTTGTCATTAACTTTTCCCTCTACGCCGGGGCCTCCTCCAACTGGAACGGTGCCGCCACTGAGAAGGGTACCGTCAACCTCCACGGCGATGTTGCCACCAATGCCCCTAGACTTAGAGGTGTTGGCTTCGGCTCCCTTGACGACCTTAATTCCGGTGATGACATATACAGGCTTACGGTAACGTGCGGCTTGCAGGAAACGACGGACGTTGGTGTTCTCGATGGAGTGTTGGAGGTAAGTCAGTGAAGGGTTGAACTGGGTGGTGTCGATAGTGCTGAAAATGAAGGATTCCTCATCGCTAATCCCGTGAGCATACTGCGTTGCAACTGTTCGACTACGATGGACCTTACCCTTTGGTAACTTCCGCTCCGACGTCGATGCCAAAACCGAGAATGCTCAGAAACTTTGTCAAGATGGAGAACTTCCCACTTCGCATCTTCTCTTTCGTATACTTGACGCTTCTCTTCTGCGTTCTGAAGATCCCATCTTCCTCCAGCGGCGGGATGCAGGAAATCGGAAGATGCGGCTTCTTAACCGATGTGATGATGTTGCCGAGCTTGATCGGTCCTTCTGGTGGGTAGTCCCATGTTGGTGCGTAAAAGAAGACGAACTCACGGTTCGCCATGAAAGCTGAGAAGTAAGAATGCGGCCTGCTTCTCTGTAATCAAGATTTGTCTCGAGCGTGATATCGTGCGGGGAAAGACGATGCAATATCGTCAGCACGCGTTGGCCGTGTCGTTTGCTTGGCGAGAACCGCGCATAGTACAGCCTGCTTGAGATTGGCCCGAACCTGCAGCCACGGGGCACATCGGCCCCTCATTGTGCAGCAAGTTGCTGTCTTCTCACAAGTCAATCGGACTTTAGGCCAATTCCCGACTCATGGAGTGGAGCGCTAACCATTCGTGGCATTCGTTGTGATTGCAAATTTCCTACAACGCTTCGTCGAATCAGCCAAAAGATTGCTATGAAGGAAAGCGAACTGCAAGTAATATTTGATGTTTTTCATCGATGCCGATATACGTTTTTGTAACCTCTACCAAGCTTCTTCTACCTGGAACGAGAGACTGCTGGAGATGAAGCAGGTGATTGATGTCGCGACTAGTAGCAAGGAAAGGCTCGGGTATTAGGCAGGAAAACGAACTCTTTGTCTGCAAAGTACAGTCTTGCATTTTGAAAGGGGGAGCGCTGTGTTCAAAGACTGCGTTGGTAATTATGTTTTGAGAAACAGCTCTCCAATATATCATCCCGATTGTCGATATTGGCTAGATCTGTCTTTCTGATCGTTTCTATTGCCCCCGACGTCTCTGTTCTAATTTGTCCCTATTGTCTCCCCTCACCCCTATGATCCATCCATCGTCTTTATTGTCCGTATCCGTCCAAGTAAGAGAACAGGACTATCGGCGAAAAGTAATACACGCTTCTGGTGGCCATATTCCAAGAGTTCAAGCAAAATCATTTGACAATCGTACTTATTCAAGATCGCCTTTTCGTTCTTAAGGAATTTAATCCTCATCCTGATCAGGCAGCCTGTAGTACCATGCAACCCTCTGAAGCCCAGCCCCAACATCCTGATGAAGGTTCCAAGCAGCGCAGTCGTTGTAAAACTTGAAGGTGAACTCGTAAGGACCAAGGCGAGCCGGGAGCGTAGACGTCAGGAACTCTCCGGTTTGCACACCCTCTGGACCCTCGGAGCCCTTCTCGCCAGTCACGTTGGACAGATGGAAAGGCCCAGCGCCAGCGACGCTGTACTTGCCAATTTTGGCCCACTCTGAATCAGGCGAGGAGCTTGGGTTGCTTTGGTCAAGCCCCTGCGGTCGGAGGTCGGGTCGAGTTGTGTCGTTTGCGGTGACCAGCAACGCAGTGTAGCCATTAGGCGTGAACAGAGACATGCCGGAGGGGACGGGGTAGGCCCAGTCCTGGGTGATGATATCGCCAGACGTGGTGTTGCTGCAGTACTTTTGTTAGCGACAGTGAATTGGGGTAAACGAATGAGACTTACACCAGCGTCGAGTTAATGAAGCCCCATGCACCGACGAAGCACTTCAACGCCGTCTTCACCGGCGACTTTTGGCAATCTTTACCCATGATTATATATGGAGTAAGTGAATGGAGTTGATGCGGGATTGGAACGCAATGGGCTGACTGAGATGGCGTGAAGGACCACAGTTCAACGAAAGAGGGGCGCCAGACTTTATATACCGCCTGATACCTCGTCAAACATGGACGGTAGAACGAGCGGAACTATGAAGCAACTCTATGGCAACTGTCATCGTCGCACCATCTTGGTAGTCATCAACTTTGGATTGTATTGATGTCCATGCTCTGTGACTTTCGCGACGCAAGGGACTGGGCATCAAGCACTAGAACCACACACTCTTTACAACCTTTTCACACTAACCCAACCACCGTTGCTATGGGCTGTAGGGCTTAGTGCGCCGATTCTGTATTTAAAGACATCAACTCCAAGAAGGATTGAAGACTATTCTCAGATGGGAAAATGTCCGACTACAGGGTGTGGCATGCACGGATCCAAGACCCTTTGACAGGGACCGGTTGGTTAGCCAGCAGCTCTTTGAGTTCAACTAAAGCTTGAACCTCATTGATCAGCCCGAAGTAATCGGCGAGTGGCTTTTTCGTAAATCCTACAATTGTTACGCTTCACTCCAATCGTGTGGTCGACCACCCCCAGAGACCCGTTCCCAAGCGCCAGCTAAGAAACTACACAATGGCGACCAGCCACTGGCAGACAGGAGAATCCTTCGACACTCGGAGATCATCCGAGCACCACTCTTAGTGCTCTTCAGGACCCCTACACCCGTGATGTGAACACTCGAGCTTCCATTTTCCAGCCACTCTTCTAATTCCTTTTCATCCTGCAGCAGATCAACCCTCGTTGGCCGATCCGTCCCAACGCAATTGACCGCATCACTAGGCGACATGTTCTCCTTGATTTGCGCAAACTGGTCAAAAGCCCAGATGTAAAGAGCGACCACCAACATACAAAAAGGGCTGTCGCACGAAAAGTGTTTCTTGTTTCGAAGGATCTTGAAAACCACCGCCGCATGCCAGAGACATTTCCGGGCATGCGAGGGTTTGTTTCGCATCCACTTCTGGAGATATTCTCTCGCCGCTTCGATTTGAGGCTCGGTCACCTGCCAACCAGAGAACTCGTACAGCTTCCGAAGCGGCACCTGCCGCAGGATGGACAGGACGTGATAGTACGTGAGCAATGCGTCGCTCTCTGGTGATTCCGATCTAGAAATATCTATGCCTCGCAGCGTTTCAAACGCATCGTTCACGGATGTCGCTGCGTTCGTCAGCAGAGTGTTGATATTTGGCTGAGTATCGACAGGATTCGACATCCCCGCCATCAGCGTCTTCCATATCGGGGATGATAGCTGGTAGTGTAGGAACTTCTCTTCTGTGTAGAGGCTAAGCATGTGCATTTGGCGGGCGAAGGATCCCATCTTCGTGACTACGTCATGCTTGTTTGAGAGATCTAGTCCGATGCGGCCTGCTGCACGTACTGCCGGGTTCTTAGTAAAATGCTTAATGAGTCTGGGTACGACAGTACTACCTTCTGGGCACCGACTTTCGATTCGCCATCTTTCGGCGTCGCGGCACTTCCAGACAAGTTCATGTGCAGGGAACCTATCCGTGAGTTCATGAAGCTTGTAAATCGGCGGCAAGCTCAAGAAACTGAGCTGAAGGCACTCGAGTTCTGCGAAGTACTGTGAGCATCGAGTGTCTGGGTCCGACTGGAGGAGTGCCTACTGACTGTAAAGGCAATGGACCAGTCGAACTCGCGACTCGGCGGCAAGCCACCCTCTCCAATCTTGTTCGTGGTCTGCGGCGGGTTCCAGTCCGCTAGCCCCGCCACGCTGGAAACTTACCACGAAACGACACAGGGATATCAACTGGCTCCTTTGCCACTGTGCTCTCATGGAACCCCGTTGGGATCCCGAGAACTGTAAACAAACCAGGCTTATCAGCGTGCCCTGGACTATGTGCAGACTCGGAGTTCGGTGAGGCTCTGGTTTCTGCTCCTGGTTAGCACGAACGCCAGTCGTGCGTGTCGACTTACGTAGACGGCCACGGCTCTACCAAGAAGTTCTTGGAGCCCTTTGGAGTACTGCTCGGAGTTTGAGATGGAGGAGTACTGTGAGCCAATCGACGCAACGGCAAGCACAGAGACCCACGACTCGTCGCCAGTCTCAATCATCGCTGGATGAATGAAAGGAAATTGAAAGTCAAAATGCTCATAGTAGAGTTGGACGAAGGTATGAATCACTCTCGCTTCGGGGAACACTTGGTCTCCGGACGGGCTCTGCTCCTGGAAAAACTGAGCCAGTCTCTCGTAGCCATTAATTTTGCTGACATGACGAAAGTCCTCTGCGAGTAGAGTATCCTCGTCGTACAGTTCCAGTGATGGGAATGGGGGAATGTCCTCGCAAGAAGCACAGGGCTTTCCGCCCGGGCTAGGACCAAGTCCGTCGATGGGATCAATGTATCTGGAGACGGCCGGTGCTCCCCCCTGAGAAAATACACCGTTGCTATTCAAAACGGACGATGGCACAGATCCAGGGAGCTCGTGGTTGAACAGATTTTCGGTGAAAGACCATGGGAAAGGCTGATTGAAGGAGACGAAAGCCGAGTTCCAGGCTTGAGCTCCCTCGACCCCGGTGGGATTCATGGAGGCAGAAAACGTGTCAAACTCGGACACTATGTTGACAGGCTGCCCTGAATGTTCTGCTGTACGAATGCTATAGCTTGGCATCGGGATGACGTCGGCGTTGAGGCTCGGCCCAGTCTCGTTCAACGTTATGAGGCGTCCGTATTCGGCGTCTGTCGGCATTGGCGCCGTTGCATCACAGGAGGACGCGTTGGGCAAAGTGCGTTGATCCCCGGCGTCAACTGCCGGTGTCTCGGAGCCGTCAGATTGGCCGTCTGGGGTTGTTACCCCATCGGAAGGTACCCCATCGGACGGGTAACGGCAGATTCTTCCCTTGCTTGCGCATGAGCGACAAGGGTTGCCTTTGGAGCACCGTTGTTTTGCCCTTGAACAAGAGAGACATGCTTGGGGTTTCTTTCCGGGGCGTCTTGGTGATGAAGAGATTGCGGAATTCAAGTCATGGGTTGTTAGATGTCGATTGAGGACATCCCTAAAAGATTCAAGTCAGCCATATCCTCGAAGAAATCTAGACGCGACATACTTTCGAGAGAAGGCTTTCAGGCAGACCGTACATTGGAACGGTTTTGAACCCAGATGACGTCGGAGATGGCGGTCGAGATGCTCCTTCCTCTTGAACGCCTCGTCGCAATACCTGCAACGCAGGCTGCGAGAATCGCCGTTCATGTTGTGAACGGTTTCGGGAGATCGTGTGGAGGTGAAGAAGGGACAAATAGTCTTCGACGCCAGACGTTGGAACTGGTCGAGGCCACTAGTCAGTCGGAAGACCCACTTAGTTCCCGTCATCCCGGGCGATCATCATCTTTCATTCCGGTGTGGTGGAGGTTGGCATCGCGATGCTCGATTGTTATTGACGGCCGGCCAAGAAGGGACGGACTCCGAGGTCGACCAGACCGTTGCTCTGCATGGCGGGAGCCGCTGCATCTTGTTTCATGCACGCGATCCAGTCATTAGGCAGAGTATGGCCCCATCAAACCAATCAAGGTCACGATGATTCTCAACCTGTTTGTTAATGAATCATGCTGGTGCGGCTTTCGGGAGATGTTGTGGGGGTGGGGAACCCGCGCGCCGCGCTCGCGGCACCCCATCGGGATGGTGGCGGGGCGTTAGGGAAATGTGTAAGTGCCGACGCCGAGATCTGCCCCACGATCTCTCCCCAGATTATCGAATGATTCTTCCCGAGCGCTATAGTTTCAACACTTGGATGGCAGATATAATGACTCCTGTCAGCCGTTGTTGTTGGGCTGGCAGTTCATGCAGTCTTGAATTTACTTCCAAACCAAAACTTACACCATGATTCTACCAATTCACGGCTTGGAAGGCAGACCACTGCCGCCATTGTGGTGGGCGATTCCTTTCGCAGCATTTGCAGTCCTTCTTTATCGAATCATCTCTGCCGTTCGAGATCCTCTTAGACACATCCCGGGTCCGTTCCTTGCGAGATTTACTCGGCTGTGGCTGTTTCGCCAATACTACCGCGCCGACTACGAGAAGACGGACAGGAGGTTGCACGAGAAATACGGTACTTCAACCCCTGATTATTTGAGAAGCCCTATTCTCCGATATTCTCGCTGTCATCGTCGTCGTCTCTTATGCTTGTACTTACTACCGTCCTCGGTCGAAGTGAAACTCCAAATCCATAAGCACTCAGGAATTGTGGCGGCGTAGACAGTGGGAATTTCGGCGGCCTCAATCAGTCTCATTACGAAGTGTATGTCTACTGATACAATGGATATTCAGGTCCCATCGTTAGGATTGCCCCTGGACAGTACAGCATCGACAGTCTCGACGCAGCCAAAACCATCTACGGCCACGGTAGCCATTTTGCCAAGGTAAACGCTTCTTACATTGGGAACCGAATTTCAGCTAGGGCTAACAGATTGACTTCTTCTCCAGAATGAGTGGTACCTGCCATGGGGCAATCCTGCTCTGAGCAATCTCTTCAACGAGTTGAATCCGAAAGTCCACTCCGCCATGCGCCGACAAGTCGCCAACGTCTACTCCATGTCCAACATGGTCTCGTACGAGCCATACGTCGACGAGTGCACCGACATCTTTGCTCAGCGATTTTCCGAAATTTCTGACGAGGGTCGCGTGATTGATCTTGGACACTGGTTCCAGTGCTACGCTCTAGATGTCATTGGCAAGATTACGGTGAGGCAGACATGACATTGTAATAGTGGAATTAAGGCATACTAATCAAGTGTAGTTCTCCAAGCGCTTCGGGTGTCTAGACGACGGGGGAGATCCACAGGGAGTCATCAAGGCGCTAGACGAAGTCCTGACGGTCAGCACCCTAACCGGTGTTTATCCGCGCGTGTACCCCTATCTATTCAGCGTTCTCATGCACCTTGGATCAGGTAAGGAGCCAAGAGGGAACGCATATATAGTCAAGTTTTCACGAGATCAAGTCGCTGCCAGCCGGGTGGAAGAGAAGCCCAAAGAGGGACCTCAGGATTTCATTTCCAAGCTCCTTCAGACTCAGAAGGAGCGGCCCGAACTTATCGACGACGCGTCCATTCAGACAGCTGCAAGCACCAATGTTGGCGCTGGATCGGATACGACGGCGATCTCCCTCAGCGCCATCATGTACTACCTCTGCAGAAACTCGGGGACATTGGAAAAGCTGCGTAAAGAACTGGACAATGCCGAGGCGGAGGGATCGATCTCGAACCCGATCACTTTCAGGGAAGCCCAGGCATTACCTTACCTTCAGGCTGTCATTAAGGAAAGCCTCCGACTGCACCCTGCCACCGGACTCACCATGCCTCGTGTGGTGCCTGAGGGTGGTAGACAACTGGCAGGAGCCTTCTTTCCTGCAGGAGTGAGTGGTTGATGTAACACTCGTTGAATGGACAGTTATGCTAACATTATCGCAGAATGTAGTGGGAATCAATGCCTGGATCGCGCATCACAATAAGGAAGTTTTTGGTCATGATGCGGACGACTTCAGGCCGGAGCGATGGATTGACTCAAGCAAGGAGCAAAAGAGCGCCATGGAATCATACTTCTTCGCCGTAAGTGAAATCTTGAAGGACCTCACATAGTTGAACGCGAAGCTGACAAAGACTCAAGTTCGGCCAGGGCTCGCGCACCTGCATCGGCAAAAACATCAGCTTGCTGGAGGTGTCGAAAGCCATTCCCAGAGTCGTGCAGAACTTCGATTTGATACTGGAGAAGGAGGATGACTGGAAATGCACCAATTACTGGTTCGTAAAGCCTCGAGACTTTTTCGTCAGAGTGAAGAAGAGGGGATCGTGCTGATCTCTGCGCCCGGCTTTGGTTATGGTGCTTCGGTAGCCTGGCTGAGATGGCCAGCATCAAAGGTGTGGGATCATTCAATTGAGGGATTTGTACAGATACTCTTATTGAAGTTAACAATTGTTGTTTAGTTTGTAAACATCTCTGGATCAGGAAGTTTCTGCGTAATTTGAGTGTATGTTCTTGGGTTGTTTTAATCCGTAGATGTGCCTGAACAACAGCAGCCAGAAAGAAGACATTTCCAGCGACCCTGTGGGCTGTCTGAAACCAACAGGCAGCTGACCGGAAAGCATCGTGATATGCTCCCAAAATGAAGCGTCATGTTTCCCAACACCAATCAGTTGCAAAGTATGTAAATGCCCAAAGCAAGCCGCCTACCACTGTCGTCATCATCCGAGCGGCCCCTCCAGCACGGATGCCAAGCGGGCCAGCCCACAACGTTCACGATGAAAAACAGGAACAACAGAATGAAAATAAGGCTTCAAAGAGTTTCTGGACCCATACATAGACAATCTCGTGACCAAGCCACCTCATTGCTTTCTCAAGTGAGAGTGGCCAAGCAAGTCTGACCACGCAACGCGGGGCGTTTCCTCCGGGCCATCCCACCTAAGATCTGCGATCTGACATCGCGGGGCGGAGACCGTGGCGGGGCTTGCCCCACCATCAATGACGTTTACAAGGGGGTGAGCTCGACGGCGGCAGGTACCCGGGAGGCACTTGCACCTTCCCTGCGTGACGTCAATTCGATATCAGAGCTCTAGGAGCTCGAGGTGGGCTCAGTCATCTTTATAAACTACTCCTTCAGCCCCTTCCCAAGACAATCCGTATTCAATCAAGACGAACCTTCACATTCAACAACAAAAAAACGAACAGCTTCCGAAAGCATCACCTCAGCCATCTTACACTTACCACAACTTCATACACATCAACAAAACCAATCATCATGCCTCGCGACGGATCTGGTGCCTCTGACAACGCCGTTGAGGCCGGCCACGACATCGTCCACGGCGCTGGTGCCATCAAGGTACGCCGCACCTGGTGCAGCTTCCTACCTTGAATCTCAATACTAACAGGTTGTCATAGGACCCTCACGTCGACCGCGCCGACAAGACCGCCCCCATGCCCGAGATCGAGAAGGGCCTTGCCATTGACGGCAAGGACGCCAGCGGAGGCCAGAGCCAGGGTCTCGCCAAGGGCGATAACGTTGGCCAGGGTGGTCGCTCCAACTAAGCGCACCTATCGAGTGCCCCTGGTTGGTAGTAATGAATGAATGGAGAGAGGATGGTGCTATACCACTACAATAGTCCCAGTGAAGGGGAAAATTGACTCAGTGGTGACTACATGAGGTAGTCTAATGAGATATGAAGCCTAATAAATCAATCTCTAATTACTCGTACGAACGATTAAAGCTATGATACATGCGGTCGTTATCTTCATTGAGCGTGCCTTACATGAGCTCACAAGCTCTCATTCAAATGCGTTGGATTGCCTGTCCATGATCATGCTACCCACTAGACCCTACCCAGCTTTCCATGGGTCCAACAGTAACGCCCGCGTAAAGGGTCCCGCAATGTTCTCCAAGAATGGATAAATGCCTAGCACAGCATACCCTAAACACCCAGCGTTAACATCTCATGCGTGATCACGCGCTGCCGGGCGCAGTGATTCGAGAAACCTACACACAACGACGGTCTTCCAGGATAACCAGGATATTGCCAGACAGAAGCAGATTCGTGGAAACTGGATGATCCCGCAGACCATCAAGGTGAGCCCGAGGATCTGGTCCCATTGAAACTGGGTCATTTGGCAGTCGTTCGCGGGTGGCCGACAATGCGATGCCGTTCTTCTATCGAGTGACGTATGGAAAGACAAACTTTTTGCAAGTGATGGTGAGGGTGAAGATTAGCGATGAGATCTTGCCAAAGTCGCAAATCGTCCGTTTTAAGTCCCGCACCCCATCAGACGAACTCAAAGGACCATGTCTCACTGTCCAATCTCAACCATTCCATACAAAACCACCTTGGTTCTCACACAAAGCCTTTCAAGAAACAACGTCCTTTGTTAGTTAAACGTGAATGTCATTTCATCAGAACCTATCTGGTCCAGCAAATCATTCCGCATCATCGCGGTATCATACCACCCCATTTTTGTCTATCCCCTCATAAAGAAACCATATTCAATCCTCCACCCAACACACACCCCCTCTAAGCCTCAAAAACAAGAACAACACCATCATCGCCAGCAGTAACGACCCTCTCCCCGGTCTCACCCTGCACGAATCCCAACACACCACCGCCCTCGCCACCACCCATGTGTCCCTTCCACTCCTTCACCAACCCGGCGTCCGCCGCCCTCAGATCCCACCTCCTCACAACACCGTCCATGCCGCAACTCGTCAGCAGCCACGAGTTCTTGACGAACTCCACCTTGACGACGCTGAAATCCTCGTGCGCGCCGGGCAAGCTCCTCCTCACAGCAAACCTCCTGCCGGCATCAAACACCGCGATACTGCCGTCCACCGAGCCCGCCGCAAGCAGCGTCGACGCCTGCCCCGGCCCGCCCGCCGCGACCGTGAAGCTCAGCGTCTCGATGCCGTCCGACGCCGTCTGCAGACTCGCCAGGATCTGCCCGCCCGCCGCTACGTCCGCCGCCGTCTTGCTCTTGCCGCCCTTGCCCGCCTGCGCGCTGCTCGCGAGCCGCGGCAGGCTGACGATGCGGATCGCGCCGCCCGCGCCGCCGACGGCGACAAGCGCGCCCTTGGGGTCCACCGCCACGCTGTAGAGCCCGCCTTCGACCTCGAACCGCTGGTCCTGCGCCGTCATGCTCACCGTCGTCTGCCCGTTGCTCTCGACCAGCCCCTTGGCCGCCGCCTCGCCCCACACGTCCCAGACATACAGGCTCGAGTCCTCGGCGACGGTGCACAGCAGGCTGCCGTCGGGGGTCCACGCGCCCGCGGTGCAGGGCGCCTGGTGCAGCCAGTAGGTCTGCACGAGCTGCAGGCAGTTGGCGGGGTCGCCGCCGCCGGCCGCGATGTCGATGGTGTACACCCAGACGGAGTTGTCGCTGGCGCCGAGGGCGATGGTGTTGGGGTACTGCGGCGACGGGCACGGCGCGATCCAGTTGATCTCGGGGACCTCCTGCGCCTCGGCGATGAACTTGATCTGCACGCTCGCGGCCTCGGCGGTGGGCGAGTTGACGCGCACGGCGTGCACGCGCAGCTTGCCGTCCATGCCGCCGCTGACGAGGAAGTCGCCCTTGGGGAGGGTGAAGGCCATCGCGTTGATGCTGTCCGTGTGGCCGTCGATCGGGTAGATTGCGTCGAGGCTGGTGCTCTGCTGCGGGGTCTCGCCGGAGAAGGAGGCGGGGAGGACGGGGCGCGAGGCGGCGGCGGCGGTCGAGAGGAGGTAGCCCTTGCCGGGGGCGTCGTCGGAGTCGCCTTCGGAGCCGCCGGTCGCGATGATGGTCGGGTGGATGGGGTGCTGGGCGATGGTGAAGACGGAGTCCTTGTGGGCGTCGAAGTAGGCGACGGAGTCGTTGTGGAGGGTGATTTCTTCGTTGTCGTCGTCCGAGTCCATGGCGACGTCGTCGTTGTCGATGTTGACCTCCTCACCGACCTCGTCAGCGCCGAGCATCTCGGGCTCCTCGTGGTCGTCGTTGTGGCCGGACATTTTGGGCTTTTCTTTCGGTCGGTTTTGGTTTATTTCGATGGGATTGCGCTGAAGCGGATTGCGCTGGATAGGATGCGCTTGTCGACTCTCAGAAAGAACTGTCGCTCGCGCTGGGTATCTGGATATTAAAAGGAAGCGCAGAAACCAGAGAATGTGGTTTATTAATGCGTCGAGGAAGTTCTGCGTGCTTGATAAGCAGGGTCGGCAGCAGCGCAGAGGTGAAGTTTTTTGCAGCTTGGATGGCGGGGTGGCGGGGTAAAATTTGTCCAGGAAGCGCAGGCGGTGTGGGCCCGGTGACGCTGGGGGCATCGTTCGGGGGGATGCTGCCCCGGACGTCGGCGGCACGGAGCTTGGTCGGTGTGATTGTCCGATGCGTACTTTCAGCTTACAACCATTCTTCCGACCACTTCCTCGACCAACAGAGTTATGAAATATCCTGGAGACTTTGGGCTAGCCCGGATCATCGCTTGCTACCACACGGCCAAAGAGATGATGATGCACTGACTGAAGCTTCTAGTTCAGCCCTCATCGAAAGTCGTGTCTCAATATAGATTTGATGAGTATTATTTCTCTTATCATAGTTGATCGTGTCATTTAAATGCTTCTACTGAACGTGTCATTCGCGAAGAAGTTGTGAAACAAAACCCCGATCACCCTCTTCAACTCCCGCTAGTCGCCTACATGCCCATCTGAATGCTGTCTGAAAAGTCCCCCAACGAGCTCACCAAGGACCATGATATATCCACCTCGAAATTACTCTCGTTATTAAAAGCCCTTCTGCCAACTACCTCCCATTACCTCCGCTAGCATCCAACTCCGCCGGCGCCTCTCCCACCGGCAATTCAGCAGGCGCAGCCGGCGTCTGGTGCGGGTACCCCTTAAACTGCTGCCCCGCGACCCCTTGCCCCGGCTGCAGCACCTTGTCGTTCTGGTAATACCCCGCGACGCTGCCTCCCGCCATCTCGCTCGGCGCGTAGCTGCTGCCCTGGTAGTTGCTGTTCTGGTACGCGTACGCGCTCTGCTGAGGCGGCGTCTGCCCGTCTGGCCCGGGCTGCGTCTGCTGCACGCCCGCATACTTGTGCTTCCGCCGCCTCCAGCATAGGAACAGACCTGCAAGTATCGCGATGACAACGACTGGAACGACGACCGCCACGGCGACGATGCCCCCTGTCGAAAGCCCGTTACTCGTAGAGGAGTCGCTGCTGCTGCCGCCGCTACCGTCGCTGGTGCCCGTTGTCCCAGCCCCACTGTCAGTGCCCGTGGCCGTCGCCGACGCAGTGTTTGACACTAGATCGCTCGCTTGGTACACCATCCGGATGCCATACGCGTTGATGCCGTCGCGATCACTCATCGTCGCCGCCGCGCTCGACGTGCTTCCGTCCGAGACGAGGGTATACTCCACCACCGTCGCCGGGCCCGCCATCCACGTGCAAAACTGCGTCTCCCACCTTTCCGCCAACGTCAGGTCGTTCTCCACGCATGACAGCGTGATGTCGCCGCGGTGCGGGCAGCACGTCACGGTCGTGATGCTGCGCACGCCGTTGTTCCGGGAGCACTGCGGCTGCGCGGTATAGCCCGTCGGACAGGCAGTGCCGGGGGAGTAGAAGGCGGTGCTGGCGCCGTTAAACTTGTTCGGCAAGCAGGCCGGGTCGTTGTCAATCGCGAAAACGGAGTTTGTCCAGTACACGCCGGAGCAGGAGGCCGGCGGGTCAAAGTTCTGCGTCGGAAGGGGGTTTTCGGGGAAGGTCGAGGCGACGTAGCGCGTTTTCGAGGTTGATGTTGCCGCCGCCATTGTGTGATGATTTTGTTGCAATGGAACTAAGGAGGGCTTGCCCGATCGAAAAGACTTTGGGAGCTTCGTATGGGGAATCCCTGTGCCGTTTATGGGTCCCCGTGTGAATGTGATGAGGTTGTTTTGTGGATTCTAATGCGTTGATGACATGAGAGCGAAGCAATTCGGAAAGTGACAGCAAACAAGTCTAGTCGGGTATTAGTCGCAGAAGCAAGAAAAGCAGAGAAAAAAGAAGGGGAAAGGAAGAAGCTTGGATTGAACAGAAGAACAGGGCTATTAGGATTCAAACTAGTTTTGACGAATCCTTCGCTCGAACTAGTCTTGCTCTTTGCCCTCACTCCCTCCGTCCTGGCCAGCCACTCATACTGGCTCGAAAGTCCAATGACGATCCCATGCTTGAGAGGATCCGCTCGTAGGCAGACGCCAAAGGGACATTCGTACACTAAGGAAACGCGACGCTAAGAATGGATGGGACCAAGGGCCATCGCCGCCGCAGCGCACCATTCGCGAATCCTTCGCCAGGGGGTCGAGGCCGTCATATTACTACTCCTTGGTAGGCAGTCCTGATTCCTGGAAACTTCTCAGACAACCATCTGCAGTGCAAAGGGGCGTGTGAGACTTTTGGGCTCGTCTTCCCTGTGCGATCCGAGAAGACCTCGCTAGCCCTCACGTCTCATTGTCTGATTGGCCACATTGAGATCCGGCGCTACCTGATAATGAAGGGATAGATGCAATTTTGTTGCTTTTTCTTCAAATTGAAGCATTGAGAAGACGAGGTCGAGCAGCATTGGGGTTGAAGAATAAGAAGAGAAGGCAGGTGGCGGTTGTAATGACGGGATGGCTGTGCCAGGCTCGACTGCTTCAGAAATCCATAGCCCGTCGGCTGGTCTGTGAATATGACAATGACTTGGCTCCTTTGGCCACCAGCAGTGCAATCTAGCGTTGAAATAGCTAGACGGAAAGCCCCAACTACTTTCGTTTGTACTCAATCAAGTCCTCGCTACGAGCTGGGTGGCTTGATGAGGTGTCAGCACTAAGTAGCCGATACATTTGCGTGGAACAAGCTAAGCTTTCCACGGCTCAGCCACATCCCTTGCCAGCCCAGCAAGGCGCAAGTATTTTGGTGCTGATGGTGAGACGGATAGGCGGCATCGCGGCAGATCATCCAAACGGGTTTTCGTCGCCTGTCAGCCGTCTCGAACGCAGCGACCGGAGGACTGCACACAAAGTGGGGTTTGAAGAGAGTATGTCTGATTATTAGTCGTTCAATTCGGCGTGTTTGCCTCGGATGCTACTGTAATAAGCATTGCGCGCAACGCTGTGTAAATGTGGAAAACATGTGCCTGGATCGGTCCTGGCAAGATGGATAGACACGGCGCCCCAAACGCCGCGCCGTCCCGCAGAAAAAATGCCGAGTACTCCGCCAAATGCTTAAACCAGCCACCGCTAATGTCTCCTTCACTTTGGTATGCCCATCATCTTCTGGTGGTCAATATGTTGTCCTGAGGGCGTGTGGCTCGGTCGGTCTTCCGGGAGTTCTCTCGGCAAGGGAGCCGGGAGCTCCGATGTGAACGTCTGCCCCGGTGCTAGGTTTTCCTCCGTCGCCCCCGGAGGCTTGTATCCCGCGTAGCTGGTGTACGTCCCATTGTGGCCATACTGCTGAGAGAATGGAACGGTGGGCGATTGATTGGATGGTGCCGCTGTTGATGACGGGTATGTCGAAGGGAAGGACTGTGTGGAGGGCATCGTCTGCATAGGCGGATGCTGGTGTTGTTGATACGCGTTTGGGTCTTGGTACTGCTGCACTGACGGTGCCTCGTGAACTTGCTGCTGCATGGGGTTTGCGGGAGGCATTCCATTTGCGCCCTGAGGCGTTCCGCTGCCGTTTACGTGGTTGTACTTGGACGCCTGGCGTTTCCTCCACCACCAGAAAAGCGCGCCAGCAATCAGGCCTAGAACGACAACTGGGACGACAGCCGCAATGGCAATGGATGCTCCAGTGGATAGTCCCGGCGATGAGGTTTCTTGAGGCGCAGTCACGTTGCCAGTGCTCGTAGCGGAGACCGTGGCTGTCGCTGTCGCTGAAGCAATGTCGGTCGACTGGTAGACCATGCGGACGCCGAAGGCGTTGACACCGCCCGGGGAAGTGACATACTCTTGCTCAATCCACGTGCTCGTATCGGCGGTGTGCACGATATCGATGCGCGTGCCCTCCGGCGCGATCCATGTGCAGAAGAGCCCAATCCACTGGCCAGAGAGCGTGGCAGGGTCGACCGCCGAGAGGATGATATCGCTGCGATAAGGACAGCAAGTCACTGTCGTGATGCTGTGAACGCCCTTGTTGTCGACTCTGGCCGTCATGTACCCTTCAGGACAGACATATCCAGGTGAGTAGTATGCTGTCTCGTCTTTCGAATGGCTCGTGGGCAGACAATTTTCTTGGGGGTCAACCATGTAGACGGCTCCATTGTAAATGCCACTACAGTACGTCGGCGCCACGAATTGGGTAGTCAAAGGATTGAAGGGGAAGCTGGTGACGACAACGCTGCTGTAGGTACTCGTTGCCGTCGACGATGAGGACGATGTCGCGGTGGCCGCCATGGCAGGCGGCGACCGTGTAGGATCGCGGGGTCAGGGACCAGAGAAGTGCAACACAACAGACGGGACCCGATACGCGAGACGGGGTAGTCGAGGAGCTAGGACAAGACGGTCCGCACACAGAAGTCTAGTCCTGTATGCGACTTGGGGTCTCGAAGCGCGCCGATGGCTGCGGAGCCGTGCCACTAGGTGCGGTTCGGAACCGACGCCGTGGTATGTCTTGAGGCGATGTCGGGAAAATCACGTCCACTTGTTGGCAGGCAGCAGCTTTTTGCTGGTTTTGGGATGAACTCTGGGAGACTGAAAGTGGAAGCGAAGGATGGAAGATCTTTGAGATGGAAAAAGCAAGCGGGGATTGACTGCGAGAAATCCAGGCCAATTCTCGCTTCCCTCCAATGCCGATAGACTTGATGGGTCTTCGGGGGAGACGGTTCTGCTCTTTCACAGCAGATGGCGCGAAAGAAGAACCGGCAGAATCCCAGGGGAGCATCGGAGGGTCGGCGCCATAAAGGGGTCCAGA
Source organism: Colletotrichum chrysophilum (assembly GCF_026319265.1). Lineage (NCBI taxonomy): Eukaryota > Fungi > Ascomycota > Sordariomycetes > Glomerellales > Glomerellaceae > Colletotrichum > Colletotrichum chrysophilum. The sequence continues at coordinate 46,872 of NW_026517305.1, read as the reverse complement.
ACCGCAGAGCAACAGGGGTTGGAAGCTCTATGGGGACTGTTGGGTGGAAGAAGGCGCGCAGAAATTATCCCCGGACTGTGGGTATGGGCCCTGGAGAGAAAGCATGGAATTGACGAGGGTGGGAGTTCAAGCCGTCTGAATGGTTCTGGTTGTGTTGCAACGAACCAGTCTCTCGTGTTCCCTCAACTTCGCGTGCTGCTGCTGGTGAGCTTAAGCCTTGGCCTTATCAGGTTGGTGTGCTGGGATGCAAGGGCCTTGATCCTGGCTCGCTGCAATGAAGAGACAGCAGAGCTCATCTTAGCAAAACGAGACTGACCTAAACAAATGCCTCTGGTTCCGTAGTCCATTGGTTTCGGCAACATGGCCAAATTGATACTGAGAGCGACAGACGCATCTCGACAGGGCTGAATGATGGAGAAAAACGGTTGAAGGATTCGCTGGGATGCATGACAGCGGCGAAGGGTCCATAGGCGGTGGTGACTGGCTGGATGGGGGATGTCAGGTCGTTGAAGCGCCCGCGCGAGGGCATACAAGTTCGTCTTGATGTTGGCGAGCTTGATAGGTCCGACTTCTGTATGCAGAGTCAAAGTCCGTAGACTTTTGGCCAGTTGCAATGGTCAAAGGCGACGCTTTTGGTGGTCGAGGGTTTCTTCCTTAGCCCTACAACGCTGCTCCCACGACGTCGGAACCAGCTCTGGACCTGGGAGGGCATCCGCGGACCGCAGTCCCATCTGACGGCGTCCAGACGCGGGCGCCACCTACTGGCTCGTGTAACGTGAGCGGCGGCGTGTCCAATTGACTTTGAATTGTCGAGCTGGGAGGATGCCCGCGGTGGAGGACTATGGCTCAAGGACATGCAGGGCATGGCATGGCTCATCCTTGATGACGAGATGAACAGGAAAAGATGTTTCTTGATAGCATGGCTTCCGCCATAGAGGCGCCTCAATCTCAATCATGCCGTCTGTCCGTTGCTGTTGTTGCTGTCGACGTCTCCCTTGATCAAGCATCGGGTGAAGTTGAAGCATCCAGAGGATGTCCAGTTCAGGCACTCCCGCCTCATCCGTCCTGCCCATCTCTCAAGCGGCAACCGCCCCAAAAGTGTCCTGTGCCTGCCGTTCGTTCACTGCTCGAGGCGCCCGTGCACCCCAGCTCGTGGGAGTGGGTCTCGAACAATTATTAGTGGGTCGGCTGAAGACGCTAAAGCGACAGGGATTTTGCTCCTTCCAAATCCTTCGAGACCAACCCTCACTCACTCGGATGTCTTGGCAACGGCTGACCGACTGTCGAATTCAATTCCGCCTGCTTGAGAAACCGCCGTCGGACTTCTCCCGTCAACTCAGCCATCAAGTCAAGCCACCCACCCTATCCTGGGCTGGGCAGCATTTGCACTGCGATTTGAACAGACCTCGACCAGTTGCTTGTTCGCCGACTGATTGATAAGAGTCTTTATCCCAGAGTCTCTTCACTGTTCAGCAGCCGACTGATCCAGCAGGACTCTCAGCCAAGATCCGCACCTCCACTGCGGTGGACCAACTACCCAGCAATGAGCTGGCAATATCGACGATGCCACTCTTACGTCGGCGGAGTACTTTTGCAACCCGACAATCACCGTATCAAGGCCAATCACCACACCCTTTCCCCCGGAACTCGGGCGGCCCCGTTCAAGTCGTTTTCCGGGTCGCCATATGGCACGCATCTGATATCCCGAGTTCTTACAAGTGAAGGATCATTAACCGTTGCCCCAATGCTGCCGTCGCAACTCAAGTCACCGGTAGATACCTTCCACATCTGATGATGACATGCAGAGGACCAACATGTAAGACGTCTTGGCCCTTCGAGCCAACGGACGTATAAACCGCCCGTGCAAGGCTGACAGTCATACTTTAAGCCAACCTTTCCAACCTGTGATACTCGATCCTAGCAATCTCGCTGATAGCTATTGAGATGACATACACATGACTGATGTCGACTTCGCTGGAACAATTCTGAGAACCACCATGGCCTCAGGTGACACCAAAGGTTGTCGGATCGTGATCCGAGGACATGAAAACGGTCGAGATGCTTTCGTTCCTGCTTTCAATCGCTTCCACATGGCCAGTCACCAGAATATCCCAGATGTGTTATTTTGATTCATGAGGCAGTGTTAATCACGTCGACGCGCAATCAAGGCACCAATGTTTGGCATTCAGTCTGTTTCCAAAAGCCGATCTGATGAATCGCATCAGCGTTGTCTGCCCATCAAATCCTGCTTCTCTATTAACGTCAGGTGTCATGGGCCGACTCTCATGATACATTCTGAGCCATCTGAGCCACTAACAAAACCATCCGTCATCTCAACATCGTCAACTTCCAGTCTCAGACTAACAGAACATCAATCTCTTTACAGCTCCAAAGACCATTGCTCCTCTCTGCCCTGTCCGCCAACCTTGACTTCAACGCCCCCCTTCGCCGCGTCCTCAAAGCTCCCAAACATCCACTTCCTCACCATCTCCAACCCGACCTCAGGCTGGTTCAACGGCACCATATGCCCGCTCCCCTCCACCGTCACAAACGCAAATCTCGTATCCTTGCCCCCAAGCCTCTTCACAACCTCCTTCCACCTCCCCGCCCTCACAACCTCACCCTTCTTCTCCGCAAACCACACCCCAAACTCCTTCGCCCCAAACTCAACCTGCCCATCCCACGCCAACTTCTCCGCCCACCGGATGTTCCCCGCCGTATTACACGCCAAATCCAGATCCCCATTGTAAATCAGCACATCCACCCCCTTCTCCAGTATATACTTGACCTCCCTCTCCGTGCTCAAAAACACGTCCCCAGCAACCTCGAACGCGTGGTTCACATCCATCGAAATCAGAGTAAAATTCTCCCGGTCCACCGCCGCAGGCACCTCCAGCGCCCGCCACACCTTATCACTCTTCACATACTCCTCGATCCCGTCGCCCGCCTTGTAGCATATGCTCTCCGTCTCGCACGGCGCCGTGATGTCAAACGGGTTCCGCCCGCCCTTGCGCACGTCGCGGTAATACAGCTCGTCCACGTGCCCGAAGCAAAACGCCCCCGCGGCCTCGCACACAATCGGGTCCGGGAACGCATAGCACGCCTCCTGCAGGTACATGCACCGCGGCAGCGCCGCCGCCATCTGCCCGCACAAGCTCTCGTTGAACACGGGCGCCGGCACGCCGGGCTTCGTCGTGCACAGCGTCTCGTAGTAGCCCCATGTCGTATCCCGCGGACTGACGAACCCGTTGCCAATCATGGCGCTCTTCAGCGGGATCTTGAACTCCGGCGCGGGGGACTCGGTGTTGTAGCGCACGATCTCGGCCGCGAGGGTGGGGATGTAGTGCCCGCCGTAGGACTCGCCGACGATGTGGAAGGGCAGAGAGCGCAGGCGCGGGAAGGCGGTGTAGAAGATGCGCAGGAAGACGTTCATGTCGGCGGCGGCGGCGGCGGAGGTGGCGGGGCCCGGGACACCGGGGTCGTGGTAGGAGAGGCCTGTGCCGGCGGGCTGGTCGATGAAGATCATGGATGAGTTGGAGTTCCAGGCGTAGCGATTGTGGATGGTGGAGTTGCCGGAGGAGGAGATGAGGCAGGGGCCGAGTTCGAGCATCATTCCTGGGGTTGATGTCAGATTCGTGAGAGTTTGGTATGGGTGTGGGTTGGGACTTACCGACGAGACCGCTGCCGCCGGGGCCGCCGGTCATCCAAAGGCTGAGGGGGTCGTTTTCGGGGTCGTTGAGACTTTCAAAGTACCCTTTCATGTCGGTCAGTAAGTGTGTCATGAGCGTGAGGAGTAAATAGCTCACAGAAGAAGAGGTGTTTGCCGCCGGTGTCCAACCAGCCGGTCCACTGCCGCGACCCAGCGGCGCAGATCTCGTCGCTTTGCTCCTTGATTCGAATGGCATGGTTGGGGTGCTCGGGGACAGAGAACGTCATGAACTCGGGGTTTTCAATGTCGGCCTGCGTCGCGACGGCCGCGGTGAGGCGCGCGATGAGCGTGAGGCCCGTGAGGGCCAACGCCGCAAGACGAGCCATCTTGGGTGGTTCTCAAATCGTCCAGGAAGTGTGAGTGTCAGCCAGGGACTCAATTATTCCTTTCACAGAGTGGGGATCGAGTGAGAACGCTCCCAATTGAAGTGACGGTGCGATGAGGGAATGAAGTTGAGATTAAGACGTCAAGGTTCCGGACCGCATGTTTTGTTGCTGAGCGGTTGGCACGGCGTCCCGATAAGGAAGGCCGGCTGGAACGTGGGTCCGGTGGGATTCGAGCCCCCGATCGGTGGCCCAGTAGCTTGGAGATGTCACCCACGGTGAAGTCTCAATCCCAGAAAAATCAGCTCGCGATTATGTTCCGACGATAGTTCTGGAATTGGAGACTATTCTTATTGGCGAAATACGGCATATGAGTTTGACGATGACGTTGCGGATGTCATCCGAGGCATGATCGTCTCAATCGCCTCACGGTTGGAACACGAATAGTGAACTTGATGGTTTCATTTTCCGGCCCTATGCCAGTCTACCAAATACAACACGTAACCCATAATGCAAACCCCATATCTCCCTCGTGTTGTTGAACTCCCGGTAGGTCTCTTGACTGGACCTCCAATAACCCCTTATGTAATGTATTTCCCCTGTTGAAATCGTAGGAACTCATATCCCCGCTCGCTTGTAGGGATGTAAAATGTTGAAGAAAAAAAGTCATCAGAAATATTCAGATGTATAACGTATATCGGATGGAATCTCCAAGGCACCGTCGAATGTTGAATTAGTCGACGGCGCCCCGGGTCCTATCCTTGGATGTCGTCATGCAGTCATGATATAGAACCAGGGCGGTCTATGTCTTTCTCTGCTGGTATCACGTCTATGAGATGCGCGCAATCATTGCTTTACGCCTGGGTGGTGTCCTCGACAGGAGGGCACGTGCAGAAGAGGTTGGTGTCGCCGTACGCTGCATCTTGTTAGCCGCCATCACTCACATATCCTCTTCAAGGGGAAACTCACTGTCGTCAACACGGCCCACGCTAGGCCAGAACTTCTTCTCCCTCAAGAACGGCAACGGGTACGCCGCCTTCTCGCGCGAGTACGGACGCTCCCACTTGCCCTCGCCATCGCCCAAAATAACATCCGCCTGCGGGTGCGGCGCCATCTTGAGCACGTTGCCCTCGCGCGGCTGCTTGCCCTCCTCGACCTCGCGGATCTCCTCGCGGATGCTGATCAGCGTGTCGATGAAGCGGTCCAGCTCCTCCTTGCTCTCGCTCTCCGTCGGCTCGATCATGAGCGTGTTCGCGACGGGGAAGCTCATCGTCGGCGCGTGGAAGCCGTAGTCCTGCAGGCGCTTGGCGATGTCGATCGCCTCGACGCCGGCGGTCTCCTTAAAGGGCCGCGCGTCGAGGATGAACTCGTGCGCGCAGCGGCCGTTCTCGTTGGTGTAGAGGATCTTGAAGTGCGGCTTGAGGCGGGAGAGGATGTAGTTGGCGTTGAGGATGGCCGTCTTGGTCGCGAGGCGCAGGCCGTCGTTGCCCATGAGGGCGTTGTAGGCCCAGCTGATGGGGAGGATGCCGGCGCTGCCGAAGGGCGCACTGGAGACCATGGCCTCCTCGGCGTCGGCGGATCGCGCGGGGAGGTACGGGGCGAGGTGCTCCTTGACGCAGATGGGTCCGACGCCGGGGCCGCCACCGCCGTGGGGGATGCAGAAGGTCTTGTGCAGGTTGAGATGGCAGACGTCGGCGCCGATCTCGCCGGGGGAGCAGATGCCGATCTGGGCGTTCATGTTGGCGCCGTCCATGTAGACCTGGCCGCCGTACTGGTGAACAAGCTCGCAGGCCTTCTTGACGCCGGGCTCGTAGACACCGTAGGTGCTGGGGTAGGTGACCATGAAAGCACCGAGCTGGTCGGCGTACTGCTTGCACTTGGCCTCGAGGTCCTCAATGACGAGGTTGCCGGTGACGGGGTCGCACTTGACGGGGACGACACGCATGCCGGCCATGGCGGCGGAGGCGGGGTTGGTGCCGTGGGCGGAGACGGGAATAAGGCAGATGTCGCGCTTCTTGCCGTCGGGCTTCTGCTCGAGGTACTTGCGGATGGCACGGAGACCGGCGAACTCACCCTGAGCACCGGAGTTGGGCTGGAGGGAGACGGCGTCCATAGCAGTAATGCCCTTGAGCTGCTCAGAGAGTTCCTCAATAAGGGCGGTGTAGCCCTTGAGCTCGCTGGCGGGAGTGTGAGGATGGATGGTGGAGAATCCGGGCAGGGAGATGAGAGCCATCTCGGTGGCGCTGTTGAGCTTCATGGTGCAAGAGCCGAGAGGGATCATGGAGTGAACCAGAGAGAGATCCTTGGATTGCAGGTGGTGGATGTAGCGGAGAATCTCCGTCTCGCTGCGGTGGGTGTTGAAAACGGGGTGAGTGAGGTACTCAGACTGGCGGCGGAGAGTAGTAGGAATAAGCTCCGTGATGCTCTCAGTGAGAGCAGCGTAAGACTTGCTCGCAACCTCGGCGGTCTGGGCGCCGGTGACGTTGCCGAGAACAGTAGCAATGGTGTTGAACACTTCCTCGTTGACGTGCTCGTTAACACTAATACCGACATCGCCGTTTCCATAGTCGCGGAAGCCCAGGCCGGCCTTCTTGCCCTCCTCCAGAATCTTCTGCGCCTTGTCGCCAGCCTTGATGACGACAGTGTCGAAAAGCACCTTGCCGTCGGGGCTGGCTCCGCTCTGCTCGGTCTCCAAGCCGGCGGCCTCGGCAACAGCCTGAACACCGCGAGCAAGGCGGACGAGTCGCGTCGCAATCTCCCTCAGTCCCTCGGGACCGTGGTAGACGGCGAACAGCGCGGCCATGTTGGCCAACAGAGCCTGAGCAGTGCAGACGTTGCTGGTGGCCTTCTCACGGCGAATGTGCTGCTCGCGGGTCTGCAGAGCCAATCTCAGGGCGCGGCGGCCGGTGCGGTCCTTGGAGACACCGACCAGACGGCCGGGCATGCGGCGCTTGTGGGCCTCCTTGACGGCGAAGAAAGCGGCGTGGGGGCCACCGAAGCCGAGGGGAACACCGAAACGCTGGGCGCTGCCGAAGGCGATGTCGGCACCCCACTCGCCGGGGGGAGTGAGAACCGTCAAAGCCAGGAGATCGGTGGCGGCGCTGAGAAGGGCGCCCTGGGAGTGCACGAGATCGGAAAGGCCCTTGAAGTCCTCAACCTTGCCCTTGGTGTCGGGGTACTGGACCATGACACCGACCAAATCCTGGCCCAAATCCTTGATCTTCTCCTCGGCACTGCTGATGTCGACAACCTCGACGTTGATGCCGAAACCCTGAGCCCTGCTCCTCAGGACGGAGATGGACTGGGGGTGAACGAGGTCGGACACGACAAAGGTCTTGCCGGGCCTCTTCGCGCGAGAGCTGGAAAGCGCATTCATGGACAGGGTCATGGCCTCGGCGGCGGCCGTACCCTCGTCCAAAAGACTGGCGTTGGAAATCGGCAGACCCGTCAGGTCAGAGACCATGGTCTGGTAGTTGAGGAGCGACTCGAGACGGCCCTGGCTGATTTCGGGCTGGTAGGGCGTGTAACTGGTGTACCACGCAGGGCTCTCCAAAACGTTGGTCTGAATAACTCTGGGAGTGACGCTCGGGTTGTATCCGGCGCCAATCAAGGGCTTCGGGGCGGCCTCGTTAGCCTTGGCCCAGGCTGTCGCCTTGGCCAGAATCTTGCTCTCGTCCATGGGGCCCTCATTGTCCCACGCGAACGTCTTCCTCTCGGAGTAGACATCCGGGGGCAGCACTTGGGCAATAAACTCGTCAATCGTCTTCACGGGAGGATCCAGCGCCTTGAGCATGGCCTCGGCGTCGCTGACGTCGGGGCCGATGTGGCGGGGGATGAACGACTCGGGCCTCTGGAGCGGCTCAAGGGAGGCGTCCACGGAAGTTTGCCTGCTCGTCGCCTGGGCGTGGGCAGTAATCGCTGAGAATGTCCTCACGCGAGTGACACGGCTCGGGGCCATGCCGGAGGCAACGCAAGAGTTGCAAACCCATGGTAAGAGGCCCGTCTGGCGACCGACGACCCTCGACCGCGGAGCCACCAGCCGAAGCTGGCGGGAGAGGGGCAACCTCAGTGATGCCATGGCTGTGAATGTGTAGGAATGTGTGTGGCGATAAGAAGGAGGGAGGGTATAATCTCTCTTTTTCCCTGGAAGAAGGAAAGAAAGGGATGAGATTGGTCAGACCACAGCGACTGACGAACCCTCTATGTGAAGAAAGTTGTGAGTAGAGAAGAAGGGAAGGAGAGGCAAGCGAACGAGAAGTTCGAGCCGTTGTGGTGGTGGTGGTGTCTTTCTTGTATGAGCTGCTCGGATCGGGGACCGAAGCCCGATATCGTTGCCGCTGCGCTCGAAAAGCAATACCCTTGTCGCCACCTTTGAGACCGACTCGGGACGGGGGAGGGTGGAGGGGCCAGAGCAACAGCGCGCTCCTTCTCCCGTCCGTTGATTCAAACACGATGACACGGAGACTTTTTCAGGATCTTTATCTACCTTGGTCGAGTGAGACACAAATGAAAACGTTGCAGAAGACGCGCAGCAATGGCCGCAAGTTGGCTGATTCGGATTTGGCGAAGTCGGTGAGAAGCCGACTGCCAAACGTCTTTAAATTTTTGGCTTTTTGAGGCGTGTAAGGTACAAGTAAAAGGGTCCCATTGGGAGTCCAGGGATGGCCGTCTCTGAGTCGAGCGCCCTACATACTTACCGCCGCTTCTGTTGCAGCTCCCACCTACCACCTACCAAAGGTGCCTCACTGGTATTGGATCTACCCGACCTCAGGAAGGTAAGGCATGATGAGAGGTACCTGGACAGCCCAAAGGAACCGGTCTGCCGCCACGCCTTCGATTCGTTGCGGGTTGAGCGCAGCGCCAGGAATTGGTGAGCGCACACTGAGAAACCGCCCGCCGCCAATCCTTATCGCGACAAGAAATATTAAGGTCCGCTGATAAGCGCGCTAAAAGCCAGCCCGATAAGAACCATCCGGCCCCAGGTGCAGTTCCCCAGCCATCAAGCACCCCTCCATCCTGGGGGGCCCCCAAAGCCAACACTGCAAAACATGCGACGGGCTATCCTCGGCCCGGGATGACTGTGCCAAAATCAGACCATCCAGCCACTCAGGGAAGCGCACCGCGAGCCGCACAGGGACAGGGGTGGCGCTCCCCCACCACAGCGTTGTGTGGTGTTTCTAGTGCTGGCATCAGGCCGACGGATGCGTACCCGAGCACGCTCGGTGGCCAAATCCGAGTGCATGTGGAAATGGTATCCGCTACGCACACTGTGAGAAACTCGAGCGAGCATTCCCACCACCACCACTAAAGAGCCGCACCAGGTGGAAAGGTACGTGCCGCCCAGGCTGGATTGTGCGTCGGGTGGGACCCATCCAGCTGGAGCTATCTCTAAATTTTTGCGACGACATCATCGCTGAACCGGGCCACGCGCAGAAGAACAAAAGTATCACCAACCTCTCCGTCCCGTCGATACCTTAATACTCCGCAGTCAAAATGTTCGGAGGATGTACGTACCCACCGTTGCACCCTTCGGAAAGAACTGAAATAACTGACTTGGCTGTGTCCCGTAGTCGCGCCCCCCCAGCTCTCCGAGGAGGAGATCAAGCAGATGGAGGCCGAGGCCAGCTTCACCGTCCAGCAGGTCCTCGTCTCTGCCGTCCTGCTTTACCTCTGTGAGTGCCTCCACAGCCAGCATCAAGCCTCAAGAGCCCTTACTGACCGTCCATCAACAGCCCCCTTCGCCGTCGACCTCGCCTCCAAGGTCCTGTAAATAACCATCACCGACCAAACATGAACCTCATGGGCCTGCCATAGGGCTTGAGAACAAAAACAGACGCAGATCATCTGCTTCAGACCCTCCAAAAGACATGCCGCAGACGCAGAAGCATACGGCAGGTAGAGCCATAATGGCTGGGAGACGGGTGTACAGGGACAACTAGAATATCCCCGTTGTAAAAATATCATGTGTACAAATGTACAAACGGCTGGTGTGGATGGGCTATGACTATAGATCACATCGAAATCCAGAGACAATCAAACATCACGACTTTAGAGACACCCAAGGGACCCCGTCTTCTTGCGTTTCCACGTGCTCCTCACTAATTTTCGGTGCCTTTGATGGGCGATGAGCTATCGTTCCTACTCCCACATGAAAAACAGCTTCCGCTCGCGCCGATCCGGTCCTCTATTATAACAAGAATTTGACAACTCAACCCGAAACCCTCTTCGTTCGACTCATGACGACGGGTTACGCTCCTTCTCCCACTGCTCAAAGTCTTTCGTGATCGACTCGACCTCCTTCTTGAGGTGCTGAATCTGCTTCTCGTAGTCTTCCAATACCTGCAATAAGTTAGCCACTGCGTAAAACATAGTCTCTAAATAAGAAAACCCACCTTCTTCGCCTTATGCTCCGTCTCCTCGTTCAGACCCTCGCCGCTCGCAAAAGCAGGCTTGTTCGCCTCCTTCATCAGCTGGTCCGCATAGTCCCTCAACACAATCAGCCTGCTCCACAGCTCCTCCTCCCTCGCCGCCAGCGCCGGGTCCTGCACGCTGCGCTCCAGCTCCGCCAGCTTCAGCCGCAGGTCGTCCTCGTCCCCGCTCATCGCGTATCCGCGGTTGCGCAGCACCTGCACCCGCGCCGCGAGCGCGAGGCACCGCTCCCGCAGGACAACGTGCCGCCGGCGGGCCGCCAGCGCGCGCACGCTCGTCTCGAGGTCGTGCCGCGACAGGATCGCGTCCAGGCTTGCATTGATCTGGTGCAGGCGCAAGTTGAGCTCGCCGACCACCTTCTTCTGCGTCTGCAGGCGCGCCGCGACGCCGTTGAAGCCCGTGCAGAGGACGGGGATGAAGCCCGGCGCGGGCTTCTTCTGCAGCGCCTCCTCCCACTCCTTGGGGTCCTCGTGCGGGCCGGGCTTGTAGAAGGGCACCGCGGCCTCGTCGACTTTGTTGTAGAAGTAGTGCTTGAAGGCGCAGTTGGGGTTCGTGGGGTTCCACTTCTCGATGATGAGGGCCATCTGCTCGGGTATGGGCTTTTGGTTCTCTACGTGGTAGATGGTCAGACGGATGCTCAATCAGTAAGAGGAAGGTGAAAGGGGGCCACGTACGAGGTGTGTCTCTGCCAGGCTGCCAGAGTGAACTGGACAGCTGCGCTTGCGACTGCGACAGGCTGGGCATCTGCTGCTGCTGCTGCTGTTGCTGTTGTTGTTGGTTTTGCTGAGGCTGGGCGAGAGATTGCCCGAAGCCGAGAGTGCTTCCTTGGCTCTGCTGCGGCTGGCCGAACAGACTGAGGCCGCCCTGCTGCTGGGCTGGCTGCTGTTGCTGTTGCTGCTGCGGCTGCTGCGTCGACTGTCCCAGGGTGCTGCCAAATCCTCCACCGCCGAAAAGGCCACCGCCCGTCTGCCCAGCGGGCTTCGGCGCTCCGAATAGACTCATGGCGACAATGCAAATGTATTATCCGTGAGTTCGGGCGTCAATCGGTCGTCGTCGCAAGGCTGAGGATGAGATTGATGCGCAAGGTAGGTTCGCGGAAGAAAACAATGCACGAGACCCTTACTGCATCGTCAAAGGAAAAAGGGAAAATAAAGGGTCTTCGCGGGTATCAAAACAACGGAAAAAGAAGAATGAAACCGCGCTTCTGGAAGGAGCCAGCAAGCAGATGTCGCAGGAGAATCTTCAATCGGCCTGCGGGTGCGAAATTCACCACCGGAAAGCTACCCTTGAAAGTGTCGGCGTCTGATCCCCAAGCAACGGCGACGCGAAAATAATAAATCGGAGCTCGCAGGTACCTGACCTGAGCTTCACCGAAAGCAGCAGCCACACCTACACCGGTACGCGCCACAGAGCAAGGCTCCACTCCAGCCTCGCCATCGAACCGAGCCAATCAGACACCCGCTAAATCGACCTCACCTCAATTCCCAAGCGTCCGTAGCCGTCGAAAGCTTGCCCGCCAGACGACGCAATCGCGAATCCGTCCCCGACGTCCCGTCCTCCCACCCACCCCCGCGGCCATCACCACAACAGCAACAATGTCTTCCCGACGGCCCCAGTATGTCTTCACCTCCCTCCCTCGCACCAATTGGCGCTCCGTGAGCCAACCGGCGGGTGTTCATCCCTCCGCGCCCAAAAAAGTTACGAGACCTAGACCAACGGCAAGCTAACCTCTGTCGGTACGATTAGATTCAACCAGCAGCAGCAGGTCGACACGGCCCCGCTCCCCGACGACATCCCCAAGGTCAAGGAGGTCGGCGCCAGCTCGGCGCCCCTGCTGTCCGCGTCCTACTTCATCGGCGCCCGCTGCCGCGAATACAATGACGACTTCATGCAGTGCAAGACGGACAGCGCGGGCCGCGGCGAGTTCGACTGCTTGAAGGAGGGCCGCCGGGTCACGAGATGCGCCTCCAGCGTGTACGTTTCGCTTCTTCCCTTTCTTGGTTGCCGGTGGATATGGTGTCTGCGAGGGAACCTTTCCCGGGGCTACGGAGGAGATGGATGATACCGGCGGTATGATTCACGACAGATGGCTGACAGGAACGAACACAGGATCAAGGACATCAACACCCACTGCCTCGAGCAGTTCCGTGCCCACTGGACCTGTGTCGAGAACCGCAACCACCAGCTCTACCAGTGCAGACCGATGGAGTGGAAGCTGAACAAGTGTGTTTACGAGAACCTGGTACGTTACCACCACCCATGGCCCAGGAAGACCTCAATGCTTGGTTGCAGAGGAAAACATCTTTGCTGGCCAGATTCTACACACAATATATGCTAACGTCCGCCACAGAAACTGGAGAAGCACATCCCGGACCAGCGCCCCGGCGTCACCCCCGTCGAGCTCCGCCCTCACATGATCTACGCCGACGTCGCCATCAACACCATGGAGGGCAAGCCCTTCATTCCTCCGTCAAAGGCTGAGGGCAGCAAGCAGGCGTCGTAGACGGCTGGATTCATGAATGCGGGGAAACGTCGTTTTGGCTTTGCGTTGAGGCGGAGAGAGAAATGTAGGCTGGCGATAGAAAACGCTGTGTACATATGTCATCAATCAGACCTGGGATCAACCAATGGCTTTGCGGCTCTCGTCCTCGCCTTATTCTTCTTCGACTTGTTTGTCTGCTGCTATGCGTCGAGACAACACTCAGCCAGCGATGACAAACAGCTAACAGCGCCAGGACCATCGCCCCATGCCCCCCCGCGGGAGTTCGAAATTCTCAGCCGCCATCGGGAGACGACAGCAGCCATGCGTTTTCCCCTCCCTCATCCGACCTCAACCCCCTCTCCGCCCCTCCTTTCGAGCAACATCCCAGAGGCAGCTCCCCGCCAACACCCGAACCCCCTCAAACCTTTTTGCAACCTCTAAGCATAGTGTCCCGCGTCGATCTTTCCATCATCGCAGCTATAGACATGTGCCGTACGACGCACGCCAATCAACGACCACATCCCGCAAGACACGCCGATCAATGTCCTGCGAAGCTGGAGGCCGCTTCCGCTCTGGCGACAGCGAGAGGGATCCGCTTGAGACCGGAAAGGACCGGCTCTACTGTCTCTGCATTGACTTTGCCTTGTCACTTGATGGTGTGCAACGTTTCCTTCCACTGCCCATCAGGGTTCCTCCCGACTGTGTCCCGCATGGACGGTGAGAATGAGTCGAAGGGCTTCCTTAGGATACTGAATACAAGCTTCCGTCGGGAATCTGGCCCCCGCGTGGTTTCTCAGCTGTCAAGACTGCATATACAGCCTGTAAGCATTCACCCGAGACATCTCAGCATGAGATGGTTCTTTTCTCCCTCGGGCGTAACGATGCAACAAAGTTGTCAATTTTGACGAATAAGCAAAGCTCAAAAGCCCGTATTCAGGTGTCATCTGAGAAGGGTTCAGCCACAGTCACGCTGTTGATGTGAGTAGCCTTCCGTTCAGCCATCGACTTCGTCCTGATTTGTCAGACCCAGCCAGTCAGCAGCCTGACTCAAGGGTATGCACTGTTCTTGTGTAGTTCGCCGTCGACTGCACAGGTGAACGGCTGCAAGGCCAGCTTGGGCAAGCCGTGCCGGTGACATCGTCAAAGCATGCAATATACTTCAGACGCGGGGAGGGCATGGCATGTAAGCCACGTCGCCAAACCTTATGTACACATCTCTCTGATTCCTGTGGCTTGAAACCAAGAGGGACGAAAGATCGAGATGCGTAATGGTGGGTGGCACGCGGCGCGGAGAACGCGAGGAGCTGGTTGACGTTTTGCACGACGACCCTGACTTGATGGGATGACTGTCCTCCCGTGGGCGCTTCTGGACGCCAAGCACAGAGTCAGGGTCGGGTTCTAGAAACTGCTTCCAGGGGATACAGGGGCGATAGAAAGAGTCAGCTGGCTTGCTGTGTCCCTCCAAGTCAAGGTGCATTTGGGGTGAATCGACAACCCAAGATAGAAGCGAATTTGAGACGACCCATGCGCAATAGCTTGAACTACAAAGGTTCATTTGATTCGAAATTTCAGACATTGAGTAAGCTGGAAAGTGTTCGCTTCATGTACGACGTAGCACGAAAAGAGCCTCCGCTACCCCGGAGGAGCCGACAAAGAGCGGTGCTGTTTGTGTATCGAGATCCTAGATCCAACACGGATATCAAATGCAGGACGACGGCTTGTTTGCCGCATGAGCTCCAATACCCCATAGTATGGAGATCGAGTTACAAATACCATCCTTCGCTAATGCATCGGCGGGCTGGTCTCGGCTGGCGATTGAAAAAGGATGCTGGCAAAGTTTCACCAATTGTCTAAGACTTTTCCCCCATGATGAATCGTAGGAGTTGAGATCCTGCAGTAGCCTGGGACCCTTGAATCCCATGTCATCATCTTGTTTGGATGATATTGTCAGCATTGTCAAAGGGCAAACACCAGGAACTGTCATGAGCATGATTTCATGGGATAAATGTGATCATTCGTGATGCCATCGTGAAACCGCGATGGATTGACGTCAAGGTTGATTTTTGACTGAGAGATAAGGAGGGGACGGTAAAAGGGGTTGATCATGCCCAGGATGGGGGTCTGCGTAGCGCAACCTTGTGTAACTCCAGGCGCTGGGCGACCGGGCCGTGTCAACTGGCCGCAGCCATCGTCAAACGACATGTTTCGGGAGTGCAAGACTGTGCGGCTTCTTCGATGCCTGTCGGCCAACCAGATGTTGACTGAGGATCAAAACTCTTACCCAGCACAAAGTATTCGTTTTAGGCTCGCCCATTGGATTCCCAGTGCGCGAGCCTTGGTTCGAGATCTTGGGTTCCTCGAGCACGTCCGCCAGGTTCATGCCAGGTTTGCCTCGGAGGATTGGCAACCCAACTTCTTGTAATGTTCTGGACTGAGCGGGTCAAATTTGCGGTGCATCGCACGTCTCCCGGGCGTGGGCCGGAGATGAGCTGATGGGTGGTGACTTGACGGCTCACCTCCAGAGGCAACTGGGTCGCTGTCGGGGTATCCAGTTTAGAGGGGGGGATGCCGCATTCCCCGGGGTTGAACGGCTGGTTTGCTGATGTGCCGTGTGGCCCGCGGGTCGACGGCAGTCGATGGTGGAGGGAGGAAAAGAGGGACGCAGGGCAGAAAACCCCTCAGCGAAATCTTGTTAGCAAGATTAAGGATGTTTAGGGGCCTGGATGCAAACGAAACCTCATCTCGTTCGCAACGAACAACTTCAAGGTTGCCCTAGTCAAAACCAACTGCGTTATCGTGATGGCCAGGGCGTCCATGACTGAGTATGATTGGACTGCAGTGGCGTAAGACAGCGGCTAATTCTGTGCATCAAGCGCGCAGTTGAGACGAAATAGTGGTGCAAAGGAAGCCCCTGCGTGCCATGTCGATTAACTGGGATAGTGATGTCGGAGTTGCGCTGTTGCCTCCGCAGTGAGTTTCATTAGAGCAAACTTGGACGCATTACAATCGAAGTCAATATGTGAGCTCCATTAAGCCATGTGGTCAGATGGGATGACATCTGATCTCTCTGCAGAGACGAGATGACGTAAGTCGTCCGATCCAGGGATCGGGTGCCATGGCCAACTGTTGAGGTTGCAGTGCAACTGGCGCGGCGGGATGTATCTGTGCACTTCTCGAATGCAGGGGAAGAAACCTCCGAAAGATCGTCGCTTAAGAACTCCACGCCAACAACGATGGTTCTAGACGTTGAATACTTGACACAGAAAACTGCGCTGACAAGATGCTTCGATGGCAGCGATGATGGTTGTAGCGGACGACTTGTGACAACCGCGAACAGACGATGGCGTGCCCCACAGGAGGCGTAGGCCAGAATCATGACGGACCCAACGTCGGACTGGTGTTTTCAAAAGGGACGCTGGAGAATCCTCGTTGAGGGAGCTTCCCTGCCAAGATGGCCAGACTGTTTGATGGAGTTGCCCTGGGGCACTCGTTGCCTGTCACATTTGCCATCGACTGTTTCCGCTGATCGCAGGTCGGACCTAGAGATCAAGGCGGGAGATTGACGTGTTGGGGAATATCTGGCATTGACCAACGTTGATCGATGGACGACGTCCCACAAGCCAAGGTTGCCCAGCATTCGGGACATACACTTTGCTTTGGATGCGTCTGTTGACACTTTGTTCCTGTCGTAACCCATCATGGAGTATTGCATCTGTCGCATCTTCTGAAGCCTTCAAGTGCCGGGTTATTGCGGGGTTGAGGCGTTATCCATCGTGGAATTGCTCCCGGCTATGGCTTGGCGAGGGCTGAAGAGAGGCATCGGAGCGCCACTGGGCTGAGATGCTGCATGGCGGTTGTCTCCCGCTGCCTCTCGGAAGCTGAGTAGCGCTCGGTGTGTTCTCGGTTGATAGGAGATCTTTTCTTAGGCGATCACCGCACCAAAAGCGCCTCGCTCGATGGCGGTCGAGAGGCACAGCAGCCGGTCAGACGTCCATGGCGATAAGCAGAAGAGACAGCAGCTGGGCGGTAGCACATGCTGTTCAGTATGTCGTCAACCAGCTCAACTGCAGGTATGACAGCGATGAACCGGCAGGCTGGCATCCGAACAGCATAAACAATCGCAACCCCCGACCCAGATTCATCTGGTTGTTTTCCACCTTGGAAATGATTGCTGCACGTCGGTATCCGCCTGCATCTCCATCAGCGGTGGGCACTGGGCACGGGGCATGTTTCTGTGGTGCTTGTACCCCAGGAAACAGTATGATGTTGGAACAGAGGAGCGGAAGATTTTGCAGCTTCATCTCGCTCATCGCAGCGCCAGCGGCCAGGATGTCAGGTCTTGGGCGAGGCTCGTCGTCATCGGCAATCAGACCGTCAGAAGGCGTCGTGTGGGATGAGACGCTGACAGCTCCTGGGCAGTGAGCTGGACATTTGGAGGTGGATCGTGCAGCAAAAGGGAGGCCCCGAAGCGTAATGAGGTCATTTAGCGAGACAGCGGAAAGGACGGCCAAGCGACAGCGCCGGTAAAGTTAAAAAACCGCATCCTGTGTGCAGGCAGGTAGGCCAGGCCAGGCAGGGGACGGTTGGCTGACGCACTGCACAAGTGCAAGTGCAGCGTCGTAGTGATCGACCCGACAAGAGCGCCATCGCCTGTCGAGAAAACAATTTTAAACAGTGGACAGGCGCACGGCAGGCACAAATCATGAATGGGCACAGGAGGGAAAGCACAGGCCACGACCACGCAAGACTGGATGAACGGGTCCCCACCGAAATTAAGGCCGTTTCAGAAGGGTGGGGCCTCCCCGGGCCAAGTGCTGTTTGATGGAGACGCCCAGCGCGACCCTTAGAGCAATTAGGGAAGGATGGGGTCCACCTTCTGCAAGGTACCAGATGAAGCCACCCGTCATTGGCCCATTTCCCCAAGCCGTCTGCACCTCGCCGCAAGGGGATTGGTCGAAATGCCGGGAACTCAGGGATCGGGACGTGGGCGAGGGGGAAGGAGGGGGTGTACGCGCAGGAGACGAGACGCCGGGACAGGACAGCCAGAGAGACAGTGAGAGGGGAGAACAGCCAAGCCAGGGGGGCTTTCTTCTGCAGTCGACGACGACTCGTCGGATGGAATTCTTCCAGAGGGGAGCGCCCCCTTTTGCCCCTCGATTCGGCGCTATCGTGAAATGCTGGGGACTGCGACAGGCAGCTGTTAGCTTGCCGGTGTCAGCCAAGACTGCCGCGCTCTTATCTGAGGGACTCCAGGAGGAGGACGGACCGGGTGTTCGATCGATGTTGATGGAAGGTCAGACGTTGTCGTCGCCTGTGCCTGCTCTGAGAGTCCCGCCGGAGTAGCCAGGATTCCAGCTGAGTCGTGGGCCTCTCCAGCTCCTAGCCTGACTCCTTGATACGTGCGCGTCTCCTGAATACCGCTGGGCAGTCTTGGTGTTGAGGGGTTTGTTGATGGCGACCATGATCCATCAGTCATTGCCGTGCAGTAGTGGCGAGAGCGAGGGCAGCACCATCATCGGCACCAGCACCGGGGCAACAGGGGATCGATCAGGATACCGCTGCAAGGTCTTGCAAGACGTGCATCCGCGGCCGATATTGGCTTCATCTGTGAGTGCATATCCAATCCCCAGCGTATGCAGCATCAATCTCGAGCGGAAAACTCGGCGGCCTAGATCAGGAAGCTGGCCCAGTGATGGGCATGTTGTGGTCTGGATGTGTGGATGCAGGCAGCGGGGAATCGAAGCCAAGATTCGAGGATCTGGCCCAGCCAGAAACCGCAGGATTCTAGATGTCAGCCAATTTTGATGATATGCGGCACAGTGAGCTGACTGAGCTGGCGGGTGAGGCGCAGGTAACTTTCTTGCTTATTTTTGCACTGGGTTTTGCGGTCGCGGCTGCGGCTGCATCGGTGTTGCTATTTTATCAACCTTCACCGCAGGAGGTGGTTCTTTGGCTTGTGGCTTCCAAATTGCTGCTGCTTTCTTGAATCTCTCCCACGAGGGAAGGAGCGGCGTCATAGCTGGAGCTCCGAGGTGCTTACTTCCCTTGATCAACTCGTCCCATCTGCTGTTCCTTCCCGCCTTGGTGCCGCAGTATGTGCACTTTCCCCAGGGCAGTGAGTGTAAACCAGCTGCACCTGCAGTTACAGTCATTTGAGATGAATCAATCCGCAAACTGAGGAAGGAGCATTCACTGCTGTTGGAGACTTGGAGTGACCTCTTCCCCCCTCAACTTAACAGGCGGGATATAGCCACCCCCACATCAATCTTATTCACCCCCTCCACCTTCCTGCCAACAACAGCATCGGTCCCTGTTTCCTCAGGTGTTCCTGCCGCGCTGTTTCCTGCGGTTTCCTGAGCGCAATTCACTCCAATCGACCATCAGATTGTGACCCCGGACGAACCAAACAACCCAATTTCACTTGGTGTGTTCTTGCTTGTCTCGCCTCCAGATTGCCGCCCTTCATCACACTTGCCTCCACTCGCTACCTGCGTGGTCCACGTCCCCGGTCGCCATCGTGTTGCTTCTTCTGCAGGGTTCAACGGCGCCCACCTCACTGAGCACTCCCGTCGTCCCGTCCGTCGTTCGTTCGTTTTTCGTGGACCACCCCTCCTTTTTTTGATCACACCCCCACTTCCTCGCCCTGAATCCCATCACATAGTGTCCTCATCGAAGTCCACCTCGGTCCCTCTCTCCAGAGTAGCTACCAGCAAAACAATCACTCGGTCCAGCTCAGTCAACGCACTGCAGCGCACCGCAACCAACTCCCGCTGCAGCCCAGCGAGCGCCTTCCCGTTGCACACGCACCCCGACCACAACAACAGACTAAAAAACACCTCCCCTGGCACCTCACTTCAGTCAGTCCAGGACCGCTGCCCGGCTGCGCTGCACTGCTCCCCACTAACACACCCCCGGCCCCCGACTAGGTACCTAGACCGCCCACTGGACCCGCGCTCAGACTCGCCGCCCAGTCCTCGAATCCCAGTCGGACGGGTTCTTCGCTGTTGTCGCCTCCCTTTTAGTAGCCCGGCGTCGCCAGACACCAACGTCTTGTCTCTCCTCTTGCTTCACCACTCCCAAGGAGACCGCTTCGTTCAACCCCTTCCCTTCCACTCCTTTGGCCCAGGTCGCCTCATCGTGTCGTCTTTTGACACCGTCCATTCCTTAAAACCAAGTAAGTTCGCCCCGGGTCGCGGCCTGCATTCCCCCTCTTTCTCTTCTGCACCTCAACCTTCCAGGACAGAAGGGCAGGCAGGCTACCGACATTCCTTTTCGCGTTCGCGGCATTCCGACTCACACGTTCTTTTCACAGCATCGTCACTCCTTCACCAGTTCTCATCGAGAGTCCTATTTTTTCGGCTTACCACCAAGAAAAAAAAAAGACATACGGCTTCGTTCGTCCGACCTACTTCCAACTACCAAACAACGAGGATTTCCCTGTTGTTCAACCACACTCTTTCACCATCTTACCACAAGGTCCTTGACGGAACCGTATCAGCAGTGCTGCTTCATCACACACAGCTGGCTCTGAGAACCATCTCACGGGATCATATTTGCCTCGCCCAACAATTCAAATATCTCCCCGCCGCAACACCTCTTCCATAAATCGTCCGGACAGGATCCCTGGTAGCTAGATTCCGCGAATCTCCAAGACACCCAAGACACCAACACCAAGGTGAGTCGTCAACCTAACCTTTTTCGATCCCACTACTGCCCCTCATTCCTTCCACATCAATGCTATTGTTGGGAAATACCGGCTGCAAGACATCTGCATGCCACCGCGACACAGCCAGATTCTCCGACAAAGACCTTTGTTCCCTTGTCACCTGTCTTGCTGTTTGATCACGTGGCTCCTGCCATGTATCCCAGGATCTCAAACAAGATGGCGGCGACTTGGGCAGAGGTCTGGATCGTGTAGGCTTGAGGCTGGCATGCCAAGGTCTTACATCCAAAGTTATTGGCGCTTCTTCATTGCCCTGTATGGGGATATATGAAGCTGGTGGTTTTCTCTGAGCTTGGCTGGGGATGTCTGGTCTTGCTTCCTCGTCATCACTTTCACACTCGTTCACCGCGCCCACTTGCCATTCCTTTATACATATATTCACATTCATTACAAACCTTCGCGGGCGAAGCTAACAGTCATTCAGACATTCATCCAACCATCAAAATGAGATCTTCCATCGTTCTTGCTGCCTCTGGCGCCGCCCTCGTCATGGGCCGTGCCATCGACCCCCGTGTCCTTGACCCTCGCGCCATGGAGACCATTTGGGATGTCGACTACGTGACTGTCACCGTTACTGAGGGTGACATCCCAGTCGCTACTCCCACTCCTACTCCTTCCAACCCCGCCATCTACTACGAGGCTCCTGCTGCCAGCTCCTCCTCTTCCGCCCCCGCTGTGGTTGAGCCCTCTCCCGCTCCGGGCCCCATCTTCTCGACCGTCACCGTCGAGCCTGCCCAGCCTACCGTCGCTGCTCCTACCAGCGCCCCGGTTGTCGTCGAGCCCGAGACCACTCCCACCCCGACTCCCACCCCTACGCCTACTCCTACCCCGCAGCCCGCCACTTCCGCTCCTGCTGCCGTTTCCACCCCCGCTGCCACCGACGACCTCCAGACCGCCTGCATCGACTCCCACAACGTCCACCGCGGTAACCACTCTGCCCCTGCTCTGTCCTGGGACGCCGAGATTGCCGGCTACGCTGCCATCACTGCTAAGACCTGCGTCTTCGAGCATGACATGACCACCGGCGGTGGCGGCTACGGCCAGAACCTTGCCATGTGGGGTGCCACCGGCTCCGAGTCTCTCGGCGCTGCCAAGGCTGCCCAGAAGGCCATCACCGAGCAGTGGTACAACGGCGAGCTGAACCTGTACACCGGCTACGGCCAGGCCAGCCCCGACATGACCGACTTCCTCAAGTGGGGTCACTTCACCCAGATGGTCTGGAAGGACACCACCACCGTTGGATGCGCCGTTGAGTACTGCGCCGCCGGTACCCTCAGCTCCATTGGCAGCTGGTTCACCGTCTGCAACTACAAGAAGCAGGGTATGTTCATCCACTCGCCCCTTGCCAGACCTCTTTGCTAACCCGTCTCAGGTAACGTCATCGGCAGCTTCGACACCAACGTCCTCCCTGCCCTCGGCGAGGCCACTGTCAACGCCAACTAAGCGGCGTGTCCATCGTCCAAACTGCACTTGCACCCTTCGCCCTGCCCGCTTGAAGAAGATCTGGGATTTTGTTTGCGACACGACCACTGGGTACGGGTGCAGATGGACTCGATCGAGCGAGCGAGGCATTTCTTCACTTCTACAGCTGTACTTTAACAGGGGATCGCTTTGACTTTTTTTCGATCTCCTCGTCCCCTCTGATGGGACCCTTTGAATCATGCGCTTTGGTCGCCAACGAATGGCATGAGTACATTTCTCTTCACACAAACTTCCATACGGCACTTGCGTGATGGATAAGCTCGCGTTTTGGTCTGTCCGCGCCGGCTGAGAACATGATTCGAGGAAACTGGACATTGATGATGATGCATTTACGGATCTGGCGTGGAACAAGAAAACTTTTTGGGAAGGGAACGATCCCACCATGGAACATTGCATTTTCTTCTTCGATTCTTGACCCCGGTCGTCGGCGGTGTCTTCGGCCATGACTTGATGGCTGTGATCTGCTGAGGCCGCGGCACCCTTTTTATGGACATTTGGTTCTTCTGTACCTATCGTCTCATCGACTTGAATTTCGGGTTAGGGAGGTAGCTGGTCAATGGGATCCATCTTTTTTGTCGTTTCGCAAACGATTGTTGGGTTCAATTCGGTTGTGATTGAAGTTGGTCTCTGGTGATGTTTCCATGTTCGTTCCATTTCGCAGTTGTCCTCGGTACTCAATAGGATGGCCCGCGCCGCTGTCAGGTCTGCATCTTCGTCGTCGACTGTGGTGTTTCTCGTGAACTATTGTAATTGTTGGTGACAGGATGCGCCGGTCGTCGAATTTGTCTCAAGGTTGGTCGATTGAAACACTCGATTGATCTTGACAGGTGTTTGGTTTCGGCGATCAAACACAAACAGAGGCAGAAGCTGCCACTGCACACTGGCTTCGGAGGATTTTTGAAGATGCCCTTGAGATGCGTCCAGGCCCTTTTTAAAACCTGCGTGCCTCCCTTCTCCTGAGTGAACGTCCCACGCACCGCCACTTGATGGCGCGTGTCGTCTGTCTGCTGTATATTGACCCGCTCCTCATTCCGAAACATGCTGCGGCTCAGGTTGAGGCTGTGGTTCTGGCAGGTGGGCGGACGACCTCCAATTGCCGGATGACTATGCGACAGACATTGAATATACAAGAGACGAAAAGATCGGACGAAGAAAGGGGCAATAGGGGATCAGGGAATGGATTGGCGGCCTCCTTGTTCGTGGTCCATTAATTGGTGTCGTGGGTTATATCTCGATCCTGAGGCGAGAGGTTGCGCCCGATGACGGTGACGTCGTATTCACGTCTGTGCCGCAGGAGCTCATAATGAAGGCCAAAATGTGCCATTGGGAAGGGAGAGTCAAGGCCAATTCGATTTCGCAGGATTGGCCTCAATTCTGAGCGTGTGTTGATCCAGTCACTCACCGCCGCATCGTCGTTCGTGCTGGAACTTTGGAGGCCAGAATCCCACTCTGACTCAGATCCGAATGTAGCCTAGACTAGACTCTTGCGCCTTTCGCGTACATGATCAACATCGTCAATGGCAGCCTAGCCGGCGAATAGAGAGAGTCATACAATCCCCAGTTCTCGTGTCTGCAGGCGAGTCTTGTGAGTATTTATTTTGGAACAGCACTCTTCCAATCACGAAAGCAAAAAGCCAAGCACCAAAATCGCCTCCAATTCAACAATATAATACACCTCCTATCATGACAACAAGAAAAATTATACACCGCCCAACAAAACACACTCCCACCACACATCCCAACATGAAGCGCCCAAATTCCGCAGACGTCGTCGCCGACCTGCGCCAGGCAGAACACGCGGGCACACGCACCGCCGCCATCGCGACTCTCGGCAAAGCCCTCCGCCGCGCCGACAGCTTCCTCCCGCTATGGACCGCCGTCGGCGGCGCGGACGGCCTCGCGGCGCTGATGGCCGAGTTCAGCGTCAAGGACGTGCAGGTGCTCTGCCGCTGGCTGGGCCGCACCGCGTCCGCAGAGAACTTCCGCGCGGAGCGGCGCGCGGGGATGGGACAGCTCGTGAGGCTGCTCTACGATGAGGCGCGGGAGGATAAGCGGCCGCTGAGGGTGTACTACCAGGACCTGATCCCGGCGTGCGAGCTGGAGGTCGTGGAGGAGTGGGAGGCGGACGGGGCGGAGTGGACTTCGTTCCAGCAGAAAGCGCTCTCGAGGGGCCATCGGGAGAGGTATGAGGAGAACTTCCTTGCGCGCGTGTTTGAGGTGGATGAGGGGCAGAGGACGCTCTCGGCGGACCGGACGGTGTTCAAGGGGAATATGAAACTTCACGAGCAGGTGTTTGAGAAGATTGTCAACCGGGAGGGGGAGGCGCAGATCCCGAGAGACTTTTACCAGGAATTCGCGCTGCCTTTGCTCAGGCGTCTGGTGAAGAAGAGGGCGGATGAGGCGACGAGGGACAAGTTCTTGGATTATGTGGTCAGCGTGGCGCGCAAGTATCCAGATGAGCTCGGCCGGCGCCCGAACGTGGTGGAGAGCAATTTATTGCAGTACGCGATTCGCGAATGGAAGACCGCGAAGGAGGAGCGGAAGGAGGTGATGAAGGCGCATGTGGTGCACTTACTGGAGCTGTATCCGGCTGGGAAGAAGGCCTGGGAGAAGCAGGCTACTCTGGGGACTGTGCATAACATTATCGTCACGCCCAGGAGAATGGCTCCGGAAGCACGGTTCGAGCTTCTCAGGCTTGCATTGCGACATCTCCACGGATACGGCATCGACATTGAGGATGACTCGGACTCAGGGATCGCTCGGCTGAGAAACCTGCCGGTCGAGGGTGATCTCTGGCCTGTGTCCGTGTTCTTCTCGATCGATATCGAGAATGCCCAAGCCCTGTTCGAAAGGCTGGCAAAGGCATACCCGAGCAGCGATTTCTTTGAACCCAGTGGATACGGCCGCAACACGTCGGTGTTGAGGCAGAGGAGAGGTCCAGACAATGATCGCTGCGGCGACGCCGAGATCCTCCGGTCCCTGTTGATTCGCAAGTCAAAGGCTGGGGCGCAGGACACGGCCTGGCTCGATCGCGTGCGGCGGATCGTCGAGGACAGGAAGAAGGCGGCGCAACAGTCGCGCGAGCCCATACACCGCGCCTTCTGGACCAAGTCGGCGATGAACCTCTGCGTCGCGGCCGGGGACCTCGAGATGCTCGCGGACACGGTGCTCTGGGCACGACGGTTCAACAAGGATTCACTTACGGTATATCATCTTTACAGCAGCGACGTGTGGGAGACGGTGGAGGTAGTCGCGCTTCTAGGTGGCATCCCGGAGAAGGATACCCCGGCGGCGGAGAAAGCGACACTTGCATCTATTAAGAAGGACGTCGACATTGCAAACAGGATCCTGGTTGACCTCACCCAGACAGCGACCATGGTCGTGCAGGAGCCGGGCTTCGACCGCTCCAGATGGCTCAGCGTGCTCCGCCTGCCAAAGGCCGTGGCCGATTCCCGTTTACACAAAGACAACGTCGAATCCTTCGAGAACATCGCCAAGGCCAGCGGCTCGGAAGACCACGCGCGAGAGATTACAGATATCCTATGGAAACCGACGATGGACGTACTCCTCGAGCTGGAGGCGCTCCTGTACAGCAAAACCTCAACTGCCCTCCTCAACTCGTCCAACAGCGTCGAGGTCCAGGCCGTCTACCTCCTGAACGGCATCCGCGACGCCACCCCGAAACTCCTGGCTGAGCTGGCCAAGTGGCTCATAGACAGCATGCGAGAGCGCCTCGGCGCGAAGAGACTCAACGCCCAGATGTGGAATATCGTCACCATCGTCCTCCGCGTGGCAAACAGCGACCAGCCAGCGCTCGCGTGCCCCTTTATCCGAAACCTCATCATGGACGGCGGCGAGAACAGCTCGTGGCACCGCCAGCTCATCAACGTGAGCTTCCTCCGCTCGCTACCGGCCAAGGCCGCCAAGGAGTTCCTCTTTACGATGGCCAATGCGATGCGGGACAAGATGCGCGAGCAGAACGCGCGCCCATTCGTCAAGGAGGGCAGTAAGGCGCAGGCGCAGCACAAGCCGGCGATCAAGGTCACGACCATCAAGATGATGGCGCAGGTGCTGAATAACAACTGCTTCATCGACGCGGTCTCGTCCTGCGACATCCTCACGTCGCTGCTTTCCGAGGCGAGGCACATTGATGCCAGAATAACGATTGTGGACAGTTTGATCAGCACGATGGAGGTCCCTTCCTGCCCTCCTGAATTACGGCAGCGTGTGCTCGACGCGCTGGAAAAGTACATCGTCCCTGCGGCGGCGCAGCTGAGCGAGCGCAGGCCGTACTCGGAGGAGGAGTGGGCGGCTGGGCTTCCTGAGGCCGGGGAGGAGACTCCCCTGACGGAGATACTTCTTGCTCAGACGAAGAACTCAAAGTTGAGCGATGAGGATAGGGCGAGGATTGCGGGGCTGGTCGTGGCTGCGCTGGAGGGATCTGCTGCCACGAACGCGAGGTGGATGGACCTCTTTCTTACCAAGAACGGCTTTTCACTCGACAATGGGGAGACGCTTCCGCGCTGCCCTGTTAACCCGAAGGTGCTTTCGTCCATGTTCAAGGACTGCACATTATACATGCCCGTCTCGCTGCTCACGATGCTGCGGGAGATGGCTTTGGTCAACATCGATCCCTCGCCAGGCATCACGCGGGTCACAGAAGCAGTCAAGAAAGACCGCGACCTGCTCAACAGCAACGCAGGCAAGCAATGGCTCAAGCACTTTAATAATCCCGGGTTCCATGCGTCTTATCTCGGGCTCGATATTGCTGCGGATGTCTTACAGCGTCCCGCCGTGTGGATGAAGTCAAAGCTGGAGAGCGGCAAGGGGGTGGACTTCAAAGCGGTGCAGGACTTCGTGCTTGCGGCCGCGAACAAGTTCCTCCAGAAAGAGCGCGTCGAGTTGGTGAACGCGCTAGCCAGCCGACTGTGTTCGGAGCGGATGGCGAGCCCACAGCACTGGGAGAGCTGGCGCGACAACTGCGTCCCGGTGGTAAACGACATCATCGCGAAGATCAAGGACATCCGGCTGAGCCCGGGGCGCCCGCCCACGTTGCCCAACGCCTTCCGGCTCAAGGTCGAGATCCTGCCCCTGCCCTTCTCCTCAGCCCGGCATGCTGCCACGTTCGACGACTCCGTGGCCTATGTCATCACACTTTCAGACCTCATCGAGGAGCTCGGCAACCGACGGGGGCCGTACCACGAAGACTTTGCGTATCTCAAGAGCGACGTGGTGCGGGCGCGGAGCAAGACGGGCTTTGCGCTGTTCGCGGTGGAGCTGGGTCGGATGCACGCCGCGTGGGCCTCGTGGGAGCCGACGCTGGCGGAGTATTTGCGGATGGAGGTCGTCGGGGAGCTGCTGCTTGCGGCGGAGGACCCGAAGGATGACAGTCTTGCGGGTGATGTGTTGGAGATGATGGGCGATTGGACGGGCGCGAATGAGGATGAGATGAGGGCGCTGGGTGTGGCTTATGAGGGGAAGCTGAAGGCGCTGGGGAAGAAGGGGTGGATTGCGTGGGATGAGCAAAAATAATCCTGAAATGCCATGTATTCATTATTGTTCAATACACATATCCTGCATCCACAGTGTTTGCTTAATATGTTTGCTCAAACATCGACGAGTTTGTTGTTGGCCCGAGAGTCGTCAATCTCACGTGGATCTCAGGGAGCGGCCCCACATTTTCGAAACCGGCGTGGGGGCAGCAGCAGCTTCACCGCACCTCATGGAGCCTTCAAGGTCAAAAACGACACCTCATCCCTCTCTCACCTCACTCATCTTCTTCGCCTCCAACAACATCAATCTCACAAAATCGTCAACATGGTCTTGAAAGGAATTTCGCCCGTCATCTCCCCCGACCTCCTCAAGGTCCTCGCCGAAATGGGCCACGGCGACGAGATCGTGCTGGCCGACGCCCACTTCCCGGCCCATTCCATCTGCCCACCTCACATTCCCGTCTTGAGGGCTGACGGTGAGTCTTCATCTTCATGTTCATCATGATCACCAACAATCTGAACAAATACTGACGAAAATGGAAGGCATCACCGTCTCCAGACTCCTTGCTGGAATCTCCCCCCTCCTCGAGCTCGACAACTACGGCGTCGTCCCCGTCATCATGATGGAGGTCGTCAAGGGCGACACCTTCGACGCGAGCGTCGAGAGCGACTTCAGGAAATCGCTCAAGTACGACGGCGAGATTGAGAAGCTGGAGAGGTTTGCGTTCTACGAGAGGTCCAAGAAGGCTTTTGCGATTGTCTCGACGGGCGAGACGAGGAAGTATGGCAACATCATTCTGAAGAAGGGTGTTACACCTATTGCTGAGGGGATTTAAGCAAAAGAATTCAAAATTATTTCTGGTTTGGCTCAATAGAATTATCAGTTGAAATGTATGTGTGATCTATGCGGGCTTTGCGCACTTTTCTGACGCTCTGAGTAACCTATGAACACCATTGAAAGCGGCTTGCAGAGCGAGGATACAGCCGTCTTTCTTGATGAGTCTTGCTAACCCGGCGGATACTTCCAGCTAACCGGGCGGACTATTACTCATAGCTTTTGCTCACGGGCTAAGCATATGATTATTATTGTGATTATTATTTTCGTATGACCTCAAATAGGTAAGAAAGACAAGATGGCCAAGCTCGTGGTACGGATTCTGAAAGTTGTTACCGCAGTGAGTGACCAAGCAACAAGCCTTTCCCGGGGTTAACATGGGTTCAACAGGGATTAATTCCATTGTTGTGATTCGGTCGCATCTGTGACCAGAGATACTGAGCCATATCACCATCTTGTAGCGAACCTTCGAAGCACCGCCAGGCCGGAGGACGATTCAATCAGTCAATTACTTCGTAAGTCAAGCTCCAAGATGTTAATGAGTCATCGTGGAGATGCTGAAACTTCTGTCGCTGTTGAAAGCGTCGTATATTGCGAAACATAGTAGATGACCCGGAAGGATTGCTTCTACCATAACTTCCTGCGGAAAAGGAGTTGCAAAGAGCAATCCGCACCTAGCAGTGGGTAAAAGAACCTGATTCTATGCCTCTGAGAAGTTTGATCAACCTAGCAACCGCGCGGAAAGTCGCCCGAATCACTCTAATAGGGCCAGGATCTTGCTTCATATCTCTTCACGGAAACTAGGCATCAGCTATCACCACACTCTTATACAACCCAAGCACCCCTCCAGCTTTGCTGGGCCGCTTTGATGATGTAACTTGAAGGCATTGAATGAGTTCACTAGCTTCATTTGAGCGAAAAGTTGACAGGAGTAACATGCATACGGTCTTGTAGAGCCTGGTTAGGACAGCTACAGAGTGGTAAGTTGGTTCAAGTTGCATGAAGCAAGCTGCGGGCAACCCGCAGATAGAAACCCACTAAGAATGCTGTCGCCTTATAATTGGGGGATGGAATTCGTCGAGCGAGTCTCATGAGCGGCTGGGCCATTCGTTCGTGACCTGTTCATCCTGTGGTGAGGGCCCGAACCCCGACTTTCACCATCGAAACCTCCAGCGTAGGCGATCGTGAAGGGCAACCGGAGTAATCGGCAAGTTTTATTACCACGAAAGTTGAATCAGCTGTGCCGGACTGGCTTTTGACGCGCGGCAGCATCGTGGCGATAGGCATGATATGCAGGGGGTGCCGAGCGCAGTTCTACTTCTGCATGCAAGACGCCTAGTAGTTTCTCCCAGAATTGTCACATGATCATAAGATCAAGAGCTCTGCGTGAAGATGGACGACTTATATTATCGTTACATGAACAGAACGTGGCAAAGCTGCCCATCGGTCGTTGACTATGCGTACTAATCGTACTTACCTACCTATGTAAGGTTTGCAGACATAGACTCAACCAACAGGCCTGAAAACAACTTTGCAAGAGACTTTGTCATGCCAATGAGATTCTGAGTTGTAAAACCGTAGTTAGTCAAGGAAGTCAAGCCGCAGGGTGGCATGTGATGCGAGAGCGTCAGAAGTATGCATTCTGCAGGACCACAAGGCCATCGGCACACTTGGGCCGATGTACAGTTTGCATTGATTGCAGCCGGAACGCATACAACGAATGAGATTCTATTGAATAGAGTTTTTGGACACTGCCACACCTATTAGGCACCTGCATCGGCGGTGGCGTCATGTGTTCGAGGTTTGCAGTCAAAGCGACGCACTCAGCCATAATGATGACGGATGACATCGGACTGCCGGACGACATAAAACACAGTTGCAACCCATGCCTCTACTCATTCTATAGTAAGTAGCGAAACCACAAACTTCTCAATCAACGTAATCTCTATCAAAAAAATTCCTCCAGTTCATACTACAATGAAGACCTCATCCATTCTCTTCGTCGTCATGAGCGCTCTCGCGGGCTTGACCGAGGCCAGACGCGGATGCAAACCAGACGTCGCTCACCCCGGATTCGGCACGTACACCATCGCCAGCGGAGACAACCTGAACGACATTGCTACCGATTTTGGCACCACTGCCACCCAGCTTGCGACCATCAACAGTATTCCTAACCCGGATCAAATCAAGCCCGGAACCACCCTCGTCGTGCCGTGCCGATAGACACTCTGGCTTGAGAAATTGTTGAACGACGCCTAGATTGCAGCGCCATTGATGACAAAGAAAATCAACGCGGCGCTCATTGGGAAGGCATACGTGTTCTTAGTAGAAGCTGAGATACGTCTGGGAATCACTATTGGAGGAATTCTTGTGTTGTTTTCACCTAGCATCGAACCTCTTATTTAAGATCAATGTGTAATACGGAATATGAGAAGATTTGGATCTACAATATACGGAGTCATTGAGTGACAGACGCGACATCAAAATCTGTTACTGGGCCATTTTTCATTCTCTATATTGTTGTCGTCGTTGTCATCGTTGTCGCTATTTGTCGCCGTCTACACACACTGACGCCAGCCAGGGTAGGAAGTAATGTTGACAGCAAAACTTGAGGCATAAATCGGGGGACAGTGGTGATATAAAGGTACTTGGGGCTTCGCATACTAGAGCGTAAGACACTGTCTCATCATATGTCAATAGGACATGTTTTGTTGCCGACTAGAAAGACGACTCTTGCATAGATGGCTAGAAAATGGAAGAAAACAGCGTAACTGTCCTCTTCGTAATGAGAATACATAGTCAGCCTGAATATTTAGTACTGTCATGGTGTATCTAAGGAAAAGCTTTGCAGCAACAGCTTGAAAGTTATCAGACACAAAGCTGAACATCCTATCTTCGTTACGACTCTAGACAGCAGAAAACTTACTTTGAAGCTGCCTAGGGACTATCACAGGTCTCTTTCACATTCTCCATTTCTAATAGAGCCAAACGGCATTGCATCGCTGTGTAGTGTCTTTGGTTGCGATTAGTTTTGGCTTGCGCCCCAGATATCCAGACCCACTACACGTTAAGGAAGGCAAGTGTTGATTGAAACTGGCTATTAGACAGAAAGAAAGATAATGTGACATGATTGATTGGAAATTTGACTCATTCTCACGCTTAAAACTTAGTTTTGACACGTATGAAATCGGTTTTCTGGATATGCCCAGCTGCGTTGCCTAGCCATCTGAACAAGACGGACGAGTTGAAGTGCTGCGGCCAACTACCTGCATGACAGGTAATGCATACCATCGTCTATTATTATTGCGCCTTGTCATGTGAGCGTTTCCTTTCATATGCGGCGTCTCCAAGTCTTCATCTGTTCAAATCCGACTGTTAAACAGGCTGTGCGTTAAGTCGAGATCGCCGGTGACGCAAGCATCTGGGGGCCGTCAGCCACTGCGCCAGGGAGACGGCGGGGAAATTTTCACGTAGCGTTCCGAATATGTAATTAATTTCTGGGCTCACTGAAAAAAAAAAGCGAATTGGGCAGCAGGTGCATATCCGTTGCAACAGGCTTTCGTTGGCACACAATGAGGCAGCCAAGAGAGCCTCTTCCTGGGGTCTTCTAGGGTTGATATGCATCTGGCCCCGCAAATGAAGCCTGATTGGATACTTTGCGTAGACTGCATAGTGGCCACTTCGATATGTATATGTTCTCACGGTTGATCTTTCCGTTCATGCAAAGAAATATAGGACTTGCGCGCGTTTCCTTGTCATGCAAAATTCCTTGAGAATTATCGTTAAGACGGTGCCCTTTCGAAGTAACATGGAACTTAGTACCCTTTTCAGTACAGTGAGGAAACGGCTGACCCGCTCTGGGATCCGATAATCGTTCAATCGCCGATGATGTGGGACTGAAGAAGTAAGCGAGGTGTAGCATCTAGGGGGTTGGTGTTGGCAGACGCAATCAGGCTGCCAGCAGTAAGCTTACTTTAAGAACCAGACCCCGCACATTGACAACAACACTGTCTGACTCAAGCCTCAGAATTTACTGCCGCCAATTGTTGATGTGAACACCTGCTCCTCCTTGGAACCCCTTCCCCCTCGACCTGACCAACATGCTTTGCGACGTGTGCAAGGACGGTATCGAAGGGATATGGGATCCTAGCCGCACCAAGCGTGTGGGCAAGTTCGGAGAATTGGAAGCACAGTGGGGGAGCAGCGATGAGCCAAGAGATGGTTTCGCAAAGTATTGGTCATCTCTCCCTGAAGGTATGCAAAGATATGAGTTACTATGATCGATCCCCATGAATACGTGACGAATAATTCAATAGACAGGGATAATTTTGCCGACCTTGACCCCTCTGAATGCTTATTCATTCATCACAAAACTGCGACGTCTTTCATGGCCTCGGTGCATGATGGGTGTGTCGTGTGCAACTATTTCTATAGGTGGGGTAATATCGACATACCGAGCTCGCTTCAAGAAGAGGAGGAAAATTCCGGGTGCTGTTTCTCAGTCTTCAGTATGGAAATAAATTGGGAACGCTCTTACTTCCGGATACACATCTTCACCAAGACGGATCGTGCTCTGAATTTTGCTATTGAAGCTGTAGGTAAGACATTAAATCACGAAAACAGACTTTTATATCTCTTGAATAACCAGAAAACTGACAATCTATACGAAGATATCAAAGCTGATCGGAACATTAATTTCGACTTTGAAGCATCAACCAACAGCGCTAGTACATGGTCTTTCATCAATGATTGGATGGAAAAATGCACCGAGTCTCACCAAGCATGTCGGCAGCCAGACTTAGCGACGTCTTATCGACCTACTCGTCTATTGCAAATGAATGAGTCGAACTCATTCCGGTTGGTTCAAGGCTCCGAATGCCCTACAGCTATACAGTACGCAGCACTTAGCTACTGCTGGGGTTCAAAGCCTGCACACAGCCTTCTACGATTACTTCGATCAACCATGAGTGGTTTGAGCGAATGGCAGCCAGTTGATGGATTGCCGAAGACATTCAGAGATGCTATGAACGTAGCCCAACGACCTGGTGTTTACTACCTGTGGATAGACCGTCTCTGCATTTTCCAGGACTCAGCCGAGGATTGGCGTCACGAGGCATCCACTATGCAAGACGTGTATCGAAATGCATACATTGGTATCGGAGCTCTTGGTGCGAAAGACGACGAGGGTGGATGCTTTTTTGAGCGAGACCCGGCAAAAGCAGGGCCGACTGTCTTCAGCTTCAAGATGGAGCCAGACGGCAAGATGATGAACTTTATGTGTAGAAGAGAGGAGTTTTGGTCGTGGAGATACACATTTCAGCACGAACCCCTGTGTCAACGGTCATGGGTTGTGCAGGAGAGGCATCTGGCACCCCGTACTCTGTATTTTGGGTCGAAGCAGGTGTTCTGGGAGTGCCGCGCAAGAACCTGTTGTGAGATGCACCCGGAGGGAATGGACTCCTGTGAAGGTGATCCTAAGGAAACGCCAACTGAGAAGGCGTGGAAGCAACTGCTGGCCGCAGAACGCGATAACAATAGACCGTCCCATCGGCATCAGTTATTTTTCGAATGGGATGTAATAGTCGAACTCTACGCAAACCTACAACTCACCAGGGCCAGCGACAAACTTGTTGCACTGTCTGGGCTGGCGAACGACATGCAGAAGAGGCTTAACGAGTGGCAGCCAGGACTACATCGCTATCTAGCCGGTCTTTGGGAGGACGAATCGATACGTCAATTGACTTGGTTTGTAAGCGGCTCGGCCAAGAGAGCCAGCCAGTACAGAGCACCATCGTGGTCTTGGGCATGTCTTGACGGGAAAGTAACACCGGGTACGATGATGACGAAAGTCGGTGAATGTGTCGAACTCGCCTCAATGATTTCGGCAGAAATGGTATATCTCAGTAAGGAGGAGACTGGAGAAGTCAAGAGTGGCATTTTGACTCTAGAAGGACCATGCATGTGGGCGAAACTGCAACTCCAAGCAAAGACGGGTCCCAATTCGGCTATGGTATCTCCTTTACCAGGACTCAGAGGTCACGTTTGGTTTGACACCTTGAATGACGTGACTGGAGAGGCTTTCCTACTCTGGACATATTACGATACTGGACTTGGACGCTTTGATGTCGATGGCGCATCTATGAGGGGTCTTGTACTTGCATTGATAGAAAACGACAGATATCGGAGACTAGGGTCCATATCAGCCAGCGGCCATGAGGAAGACATAGAGTTTGTCGAAGCGCTGCCAAAGACACGGGTCAGAATTATTTGATCCAATAGGTCCATGACCGCAAGGGAAGCAACGAAGATAGAAGACAAGTAATTTGCAGTCGTTCACAGCATCAAAACCTGAGCTACATACATTCAATCAACCAGTTCTCATATCTATGGGTAATAAACACCCCAAACTCCTCGCCCTCGACAACCTCACAGAATCAAAATACTTTTCTCAAAACTCGACAGATCACGCTACATCAGCCCTGTTAACAGGACGGTAAACACCGTTCTCAAGCCTGTACGCCCCAGGCTTCTGCGTCGCCACAAGCTCCTTGAGCGCAGGGCTCCTCTTCGCCAACGCGTCGTCCTCACTCTTCAACACAATGATGTTCCTCAACCCGCCCCTGGCCTCGGAGTGAAGCTTTCGCAGCAGCTTCGTCGCGATCTCGTCGTCGTTGACGCCATCCTTGCGGATGATGACCCATGTCGCGCCGCCGAGGCGAGCCGTGACGACGCCGGAGAGCAGGCCTGGGAATAACCAGGGGTACTGCAGGATCTCGGCCTCGAAGGCGTTAATGGACTCGCGGGCGAGGACGGTGTAGGCTTCGTCGCTGAGCATGATGCCGAGGCGGAAGAGGTTGGAGACAGAGACGGCGTTGGTCGAAGGGAGCGCCGTGTCCATGCCGTCCTTCAGGCGGAGTATCGTGTGCGGGGCGTTTTCGGGGGTTGTGTAGAAAGCGCCGCATGAGGAGCGGGCGGTGGGGGAAGTTGGGGTCGTAGCTGGTACTGAAGTGCTGTCGTAGAACATATCGATTTGGACCTCTGTGGATGTGTTAGTGGTGTCAATAAATCATGTAGAAAGCAACTCACTCTGCAGCTCATCCGCAAACTCAGCCCATTTCTCCTCTCCAGTAGCCTCGTAAAGGTCGATCAGACCCTCGATGAGGTGTGCGTAGTCATCAGCCAGACCCTTTGTGTCACCCCGGCGCTCATTGTATATCCTGTAAAGAATCCTCTCGTTCTCGTCCCACAGTTGAGCTCTGATGAATGCCGCAGCCTTGCTCGCAGCCTCGAAGCATGCATTGCTTCTGTCGGCATCAATAGGTGCCAGAGCCGATCCTGTTCTCGCCAGAGCACCAATCACAAGGCCATTACGTCCTGCAACAATCTTAGTATCGGCTTCAGGTCTCGTGCGCTCCTTTTCTCTGTGGGCCTTGAGCTTCTGCTTGGCGGAAGCCAACACTCTCTCGACGTCGTCAATGGTGATGCCAGCCTGTCGTCCGATCTCGGCCTTATCCTTAACGACGCGCAAGATGTTCTCGTTTACGAATTCGTCGTTCGGGTCCTGGTCGGGCTCGATGTTGCCGTCCTCGAGGACGTTCCAGTACGAAGCGGCAAGCGCGGCCTCGTGGTCGTCGCCGATGACCGAATCGAACTCCCTTCTTGTCCACAAGCTGTATGCCCCCTCCCTCAGGTGTC
Source organism: Colletotrichum chrysophilum (assembly GCF_026319265.1). NCBI lineage: Eukaryota > Fungi > Ascomycota > Sordariomycetes > Glomerellales > Glomerellaceae > Colletotrichum > Colletotrichum chrysophilum. Next base: position 10,702 of record NW_026517305.1, on the reverse strand, counting down.
TGTCTCCGCGACGGTACGAGTCTGCTGCCTCACTCGAGACAAAGCCACCGTCGGGCAAGCTGATTGGGGCGGTAGTTAGGTAGTCCACCAGCTCTACCACAACATCGTAGAACTCTCCGTTCTTTTCGCCGCCAGTAGCAATCAGCCAAGCATCTAGGTACAGGCCAAGCAGCAGAGCGTTGTGTACGACCAGCTTCTCGAAGCGCGGCACACTCCAGTCAGCCGTAACGGAGTACCGCGCAAAGCCGTGGCCTCCGACGTGGTCGCGCAGACCGCTGTCGCGAATCTTACGCAGCGTGAAGAGAGCCATCTCAGCTGCGTGCGCGCACTCGGTCTCGCCAACCACATCCTGTACAGGGGCAAGGTACCTCGGCAGACGAAGCAAGAAGGACAGCTTCGGCGGGGTGGGGAACTTGGGCGCAACGCCGAAACCGCCGTACACAGGGTCGAAAGTGCCGGCAATATGCGTGTAGGCCTCTTCCAAATGTTCAAGGTCAAGCTCGCTCGATACCACCGCAGCGGTTCTGCCCGTTCCAGGGTGCTCCAGGCCAGTCTCAGATCTCGCGAGTGTAGCACTTTGCGAGCCTGCGACGCCAGGCTCAACGGTACTGGTGGCCCCGAGAGTTCCCTCGGCGGCGAAGTCGTGCAGCTTCACCACAACCTCCTTCGACTCCTGCCTGCACCTTGCCTCCTGCTCCTTCCAGACCTTTTGCAGCTTTTTCAGAATAGCCAGGAAATCCAGACGCTCGTCGTCGCCGGAGCTGCCGTTGTTCGGCTCCGGTGCGGGGTAGTAGGTGCCGCCGAAAACTGGCTCAAGCTCGGGGGTGAGGAAGAGGTTCAGCGGCCAGCCACCGTTCCCGCTAACGGCCTGGACGTAGTTCATGTATATAGTATCGAGCTCGGGTCGTTCCTCGCGGTCGATGATGACGGGGATGAAGGACTCGTTCAGGATCTTGGCGCATTCTGAGTGGGTAAAACATTCGGTAGATGTGAGTCGCGAATCTGGAGGTGAGAGAGTCAGCGAAGTTCCCAAGACCATCGAAAGGCATATTGCTTACAGTGGCAGGCCTTGAAGCCGATGTGGAGAAAGATCAACTTGTTCTCCTTCTTCGCCCGGTCAATCGTCTCGTCGTCGAGCAGCTGCCACGCAACCTTGCCCTCGGCATGGCTGCGGACGTAGGGGCTCTTGCTCTGGCCGACGCGGTTCACCAGCGGGACGGTCTGCGGCGCATCGTCCTTCAGCTCTGCTGCGAGCTGCGACTGGGGTTGCTCGGCCCGCGCCGCCTGCGACAGCTCAGAGGCGACCATGGTGTATGTAGCGCTATGTGTCTTGGAGCTCTGTTTGATTCAAGCAGATGGTGTTGCGCGGCGAGTCGAACACAGCTCGTCAAATCGAAGTATCACGAGATTCTCCCTCAATGTGGCGGTCCAGGGGTCCTCGAGGTGCCGGTCAAGGGTATCGATACGGGCGGAAGCGAATGCAGCGGCAGCAGCTTTTAGCTCGTCAGTCGGCCCGAGGAATCTGGCGGCGCAAGTTGAGCAAGTTGCAGGTTAGGTTGGTGGGTTGTTGCACAGCAAGTCGGAGAAAAAACGAGTCATGCGGCGAACGGGATCGAAGTTTTCCAGAAGGTGGCCTTTGTAGTTCAGGAAAGACGCGGTCTGACGAACGACCCGGCTGCAGAGGTTCCAGTGTATGGTGTGTGGAACGCGAGACCCGTTTAATTGTTGGTCGACTCGAGCGGTAAAGCCGTTGAGCGTCAAACGCAACACAACACCAGCGGCTGGGCGGACGACGGAACGGGGTCTCGGAGGGGGGCAGCAACTGGAGGACTGGAGGGGCGCGGAAAGGAGAGACGTCACTGCTGCAAGATGCCTGGACGGTAATTCGGTACCTGACGCTGGACTGCCCCACCATCTGCTTATCGCCGAATGAGGGGTATTCTTTTATGTAAGCAGTCTAAGCTAAATAACGATAATGACTTCTCTTTTCTCTCGAGGGGCCACTTTTTTCTTTGCAGAATTCGAGCATCATGATGCAATTGTGCTTCAGAGTACTAGGTAAACTTTTTCGTATTCTCTTTTCTATTGTCTGTGACCTTGGAAAATTTCTGTCAAAGTTTTCACACACCGATGTTGATCATGCATTGAATGCTCCAGTACACCGGAGCAGCTTCCGACTTTTAAGCGCGACTCGCGCATTTGCCTAGTTTGGATGCAACGGTCATGATCTTCAGGGTCTTCTGTTTCAACTATGATCATGTCCATCGTGTTTTTCATTTACCGAGTGTTTTCTTTTTGTTCATGTGTGGTACAGAACAATTCTTTCCCAGCACGCGGGTCTTGTTACGCAGCTTTTTGTAAAGCAAAATTTTCTTTTCGAAGCACAGGACGTGAAAGAAAGAAAACCCCATGGTCATGTACAGAGTATGAACTTTATCATGACCTATCTCAAGATGCGCCGCGTCTTCGGGTTCGACTCATCCTGCTGTCTACCAACTCAATCTCGTGGTATCATTTCCTAACAGAACTCAAACAAACGAGGGTATTTCGCAGACCATGGCACCAACCAACACATCGCTTTTGAAACATTGCATCCCCCTCCATTTTTACTAGCATTAAGTTTCCCTGGTTGTGTCCCTCTATGAAGACATCTAGCTCGACGTGATAGTCTCATTTGCCCCCTCGCTCTTCTTCTCGGGAGTGGCCGTTCCAGGGCTGGTCTTCTCGCTGACCTCCTCCTCTCCCTGCGTGGAGATGTGACGCGTCGGCTTCTTGCCCGATACCATCGACTTTACGGTGTGGATGAGCGTTGCGCGGCCCTCGAAGATCGGGAACAGGCCAACAGCGAAGAAGGAGCAGAAGATCCAGAGGATGCCTACGATGACCCAGCCTGTGAAGAAGGGCTTGCTGAAGATGTAGCCGGAACCGTACATGGGCATCGGCCAGAGCACGAGCATCGCGATGGTCCTGTGTATATTGTCAGTGGTGGTCCTGAAGCACAGTTTGGTGGTGGTAAGAAACTCACATGAAGGCCGTCATGGAGACGGAAATCTTGAAGGCACGGGTGAGCATGGCTTGCTCCCTCTCGAACTCAGCCTGCGTCTCCTCACGCCCGCCGTGGACGTCCTCCTCGAGATCCATGCCCGCGTCAGTGGCGACATCGTGGTCATCGCCCCGGCGGATCGCCATCATCGACTTCCAGTCATACTTGTCCAAGCCGAAGATGAGAGTGAAGATCGGGATGAGCACCAGCGGCGACAGCAGCGCGATGACATTGCCAGCCAGCATCGGGTTGTTCGAGCCCGTGCAAGTAACATCCAGCACGCCGCACGTCTTCTTCGCCGTGACAAGCCATCCGATGATCGCAAAAGCGGTGCCGAAGATGGGCGAGAGCGTCGCGGCCCACTTGTTCTGGCCCTTCCAAACCAGCGTCAGCGTCGCCGGCAGCACGGCCGCGGAGATGAGCACGCCCATGAGCACGTAGAGGTAGCCCATCGAGATGCCGTTGTAGTGCAGGCCCACCGACACGGAGCTGATGATGAGCGCGTAGATGACGACGCACACGTGCGACATGTAGATGAGGCGCTTACCGCTGGCGTCGGGCTTGAAGTACGTGCGGTAGATGTCGTAGGTGAAGATGGACGACACGGCAATGAGCTCGGCGGAGCTGGCGGAGGTGACGGCCATGAAGACCATCAGCAGCGTCGCGGCGGCGCCGCCCTTGCCGAGGAGCGCGACGGCGGCGTACGGGAGGGCGAGGCCGGCGGAGACCTCGGCCTCGGTCATGCGGTCGGGGAAGGTGGGGAATCGGGGGTTCGACTCGAGGGCGAGCGCGGAGAGGCCCATGGTCGTGGCGGTGAGCCAGGGGATGGCGAACCAGGAGAGGCCGCCGAGGATGTAGCCCGGGAGGGCGTGGACGGGGGAGGCGGCGATGGCCTTGTTGTAGTATCCGTTGTCGAGGAAGACGGTGCCGAAGTTGCCCACAATGTTGATGACGAAGAACTCGACGCCGCCCTGGGACTTCATTGTCAGGTAAGATCCATCGGCGTTGCCTGAGACGGGGTGTCTGAGAGCGGCCTCGACGAGGAGGTCGTAGACCTTGGACGGGCTGCCGAGGACGTCTGAGCTGGCGTAAGCTGTCAAGGAGAAGATGATGATGATGATCAGGAGGATGAAGGTGTGGACCCAGTCAGTGAGGAAAGTTGCCTTGAGACCTCCGACAATGGTGTAGGCGACGACACCGACGGGCAGGAGGTAGATCGCAGCAACAGTATGCCTGTGAAGGTCAGTCAGCCTCAGGACTCCTCTCCAATCGACATTCGAGGAAGGCAAAGACTTACATGCCAGTCAAGGCATTGACAGTGGCAGCACCTCCAACGATCAACATCAACGTGACGAGAATGTTCGTCATCAGACCAAACACGATGAAGACGACGTGCGTAGCCGTGCCGTATCTCGCCTTAATGACCTCGAGGAATGTATGGGCGTTGGGTGCTCTGCGCTTCAACTCGATCGCGAGCGTAGCAAACAGCAAGATCTGAACGGTCGCGCCGGAAGCATACCAGAACGGTCCGGAAACGCCATACCGGTAGCAGACACCGGATGATTGAAGAAGCGTCGCGGCCCACGTCCACGACGAGACGACTGCGGAACCGACGAGACCAGACTTGACTGTCCTGCCTGCGGTGGTGAACATCTCAGAGGTCTGGAGCTCTCTGTTGTATCGTTTGAGGACATAGGTCGTGGCAATCTGTACCCAAGATTAGCACGTGAACGAGACCGGTGCAGGCATATTGGGGAGAATTACCATGCCAATGGCGAAGAGAAAGCCCACGCCGAGCACGATGCCGTACCCGACGCCCTGCGAGAGAGCTGCTGTCACCATCTTGGGCAGTTCGCGATGCGCCGGTGGAATGGTATGGTGTAATTCAGGCAAGCAGATGCACCCTTGGCATAAGAATACCGATGGTTTGGGTCTGGGCTCCTCGACGTATATGTATGCGCCCTTCAGCAGATCATCCCAACACAGGCCGACAGCTGGCCGGCGGCAACCTCAATCATGTTGTTTTATCGGAGCTTAAACTACCGGAGCTACCCTTGCTTGCTTCCATGTGCAAGTTGAGATACAAGCACCGCGTCCCCCACAGGAGGTAACGGCTCGGTTTCTCCCCGCTGTAAGACAGCCTGGGGGTCGAGATTGGTGGTGGTGGAGGGTCGAGCACAATCATCCTTTTTCCCTCTTTAAACTAATCATGGTTAGACCGAACCACCGAAGCTACCTCAGAACTTGAGACGGTAAAGTCTGTGTTGGATAAAACGTGACAGGTGCGTCGCCGCAGCATGCAGGGAAGAGATAAGGCCAAAATTCAATCAGTCATAGAAAATGGTGCAGTCTGGTTGCAGATGCCGGGCCATTGATTGGCGGTGGGAGGTGAGAAACGAGAGCGATCTGCAGCCACTCGGGTGCTAGAGGCATGCTTGTTTGGGTAGTATCTGCGTCGACGGGATTGTGATACGGTAAGATGATATCTCTCCCACAGCACTAGCAGAGGCAGAGGGCCCTTGACAGCTGCAAATTGCTGACGTCTCCAGGTGACGAGATGGCAGCTTCTGTGATGCGGATGGAATGCCATATGGACATAAGTCTGTTAATTCTGGCAAGAGCCACAGGGACGTCCCTGAGAAGCCTAATGAACATGGATACAAGACATGAACACCGGGGTTGAAGGAATGGGCTCTGGCTGGACTGGCTTGCAAGAAGCGAAGCTGCAGGTGCTGACAGCATGGGGTTCGTCAGAAGGAATCATCCCCGCCTCAGCAGACGAAGAGATCCATCTGATAGAGAGATTGAACATGTTCCACTAGGAACAAATCCACAGTCACCCGTTCACCCGTTCGGCATGACATCCATGGCGGCCCAAATCCCTAGGATCGAACGGCGAAGAGGCGGGACAGGAGGTTGCTGCCAGCGGCCGGCGGCCAGAGAAAAGCTGCAGATAAGACTGCGAATGCCTTTGTCCCTATCGCCCTCTGATCGAGTCAGTCGATTGGACAGATCGGGGTCCGTTACTGATTGATTGCATCAGAGTTCAAATCGAGGTTGCAAATCGCGCGCTGCTATCGCTGGTGGTTGACAGGGAGAAAGATAAGAATTCGCGATGCGTGTGGATGGCGTGGAGAGACGGGACCCCGGCAAGGCGCACGGGCCATTCTCAATCTACATCTCCGCCGTGTCGAATGAGCTTAGCTTGTGCGGGCACTTCTTACCCGCATCTCATTTTCATCCCTTCAGCAGTTTGGGGGCGCTTGTCGGCATGAGCTCCGGCATAAGATCTCGAGTCACGGAATAATCTATGCTTACTCTTCCAATGCTGTCAGCATATGACATTAGAGCCAATATGACATAGGCTTCTTTGGTTTGACTACGTGCGCCTGAAAAAATGTCGAGGAAAGTTCTATGTTGAAGACCGTTCCCGGCAGTGGTCAGGTCAAGCTTTTGCGAAGACTTTGTCCAAGAGAACCAAGACGAACACAGCCCCGCCGTGGGGATTCGCTTCATCAGTTTGCGAACAATCACGAAGGTAATGAGAAGTGAAGGTCCATCTCACACGTGCCCAGCCATTGCAGCGCACCTGGACTAGAAGACTGAACCATGTCGGTACACATTTGTGCGATTGACCATCTCAATAGGTCAAATGTAAGCTTTGTTTCGATTCCCACGCGGGGGTTGCGATTTTCTCACGCCAAGCATATTAGACGGCACCTTGCATGGCTCAACGCCCTATCAGAAGCCCATTCACGACTTTGAGTGAGAGGTTTTCAAGGGGCTCATATGTGATCTTGATTGAAGGATCATATCAAAGATACCTTGACTCATCTCAGCAAATAATTTAGTTATCACGACTCGCCGGAAGATACCCCGAGTCTTTAGATCTCTTCACCGGTGAATGGCATGCTGTTGTACACCACCTCTCACTTGTCCCAGCCGGGCGGATCATACTTCCACGCGGGACAGATTTGTGCCGCCGGCCTGTAGCCGGATGCGATGACCTGCATACTCGTGGCCGCGGCCAGGCCTTCGGCTCCACGCCTCACCTGTCAGGATCGACGTTATCCAGATCCTGCGGGCGCAGGCATGCTTCCTGATACTCCATATGAGAGTGCCCTTTACCCAGGCTCCCGTTTGGATGTGACTCTGCCCCAGATGCGGTCGCCGACGGCCAGCAGGATCATTAACGGGCCGGAGACTGGAGCCGACTATTATAGCGAGACCAATCATCGAAAACATTCAGGCACGCGCACGCGACTCAGTCGAGGCATGCATGCGCTCATTCGTTCTGGAGGGCCTCAACTAGTAGCCTCATCAGGGGTTTCACTACAAAGATCCAAGTGACTAACTACATATGCGCCCCAAGAAGCTGTTTCATCAATTTAGCTGGCAAGCTGTATTCTTTTTCCGTGTATATCTTCATATGAGGCGGTGAAATATGTGTACTCTTGTGGCTGATGATGGCTCTCCCTGCAACAGGACATTTTTCTTTTGATCTCACACAAATCTTCATCCATCTCAGCCTAATTTCACTCATTTCCATCATAACCTCAGACGACGCGATAGGCACTGCTCAAAAATCAGTATCTGATGAGGACAACTACGGGGGAAGAACTCACTCAATGATGAATTCGCCTTTGCTCCATGCTCCACTCGCAACCCAAAGCCCGGCGCCCAACGTCTCGGCATACCTCTCATCCCCCGTCGTCACATGAATTGACATGCGGCAAGAGTACTTTCTTGAATCCACATCTTTCTTCGGAGAATTCTGAAGAGACTTCAACACATCTGCTGGTCCACTCAAGGATCCGCTGATTCGCAACTCGAACCTGTAATCATGAAATACTCGTCAGCCATTGTTTTCCTGGCATCTTCATGAGATAGGCAGCGACATGTCGTCAAACTCACTCTGCGGGCTTCACATCATTGGTCCAGAGTTTCAAAAGCCCTCCGACCTTACTTATCCCAGGTGCTCCATTTGAGGCCTCGTCAATGTAGTACCCTCCCGCCACAACGAAGCCTGAACCAAAGGACCCCGACCACGAGCCACTGGAGACTCTGAACAGCTCTACTTCCTTCGCATTATCTGGGACAGCAGTGTGGATGCTAACATTGGCTAATTGTATGGCGACTCGGAAACCAAATTCGACAGAAGGCGGTGGGATGGACATGGTCGGATGTGGGAAGGCTATCGAGGGCTTTGCCGCATCGTTTTCAGCAACTTCGGAATTTCTGAAAGTCGCCTCAGTTAATCCAAGCTCACAATAACTCCTCATCGTTCATTCACATACCCTTCAGCAAACCCTGGCGCTCGTTCTTGAGCGGGAGCCTCTTCGGTCTTCACCCTCTTCTCCTCAGAGTCACCCCATCCCCCATGATGCCTCGCCAAGTTCCTCTCCGGAATGCGATAAAAGCCCCGGCCGGGGCGGTCAGGGATCCACGCCGGATCCCACGCTAGGTCCTCCGGCTTCAGCTTCGGGGTCGCGGTCGGTCCCGAAGGACCCTGGGCGCCTTTGAAAAAGCCATGAGAGTAGCTGGACGGCCGTCCGTCCTCGCGGTTTATGTCGCTCATCGGCACTCGAATTTCAGATTCTTGGAGAACGGCCAGTGGAATACTGAATCAGAGAGACGACCACACGGGACCGCCGATGAGGACGCTGCGCAAGAAATTTGGGACCGATGTAAAACCCACACTAAACGAGCGAAGTAATGGCCAAAACCGCAGCTGAAAAACCGAGGGATATGTAGGGGAACATTTAAATGGTGGTTTAAAATGCCCCTGGGCGCTAAAATACATTTCCCTTGTTCGTCCTCTCGTCAGACGAACCCCGCATAGGCGCCGGCCCGCAAGCGGCACGGAGGGATGCAACCCCAGCATCGGCGCTGTCGGAGGGACTATCACCCCGCCCGCCGCGAATCACGGCCCGATGACGGCGCCACAACCGGCGGTTGGCGCCTGACTTTGCCCACAGGAACCCCGTAGGAATAAGGATAACCCGTGAAACATGCGCTGTTGTCAAGACTCTAGGTATGGTCGGATTAGCAAGCGAGAGGAAGGACTTATGCCAAGATACACACATCAAGCCAACCTGGTGCAAGCGGATCACCCTCTTGCTGGCCTTGCAGCACTCATCATTTCAACCCAGAATGGCATGATTTCATAATTGTTAGGTCGATATCAATGCTCTAGGAGTTGCGTATTCCTGTTATTTGCTCGCAAACAGCGTAAAACAAAACAGGTTTCTTCGAAAGTTCTTTGCGTTCTCTCTGTGAACTATCATTCATCTAGTCATGACTAGGAGATATCACGTTATTGTCCATAGTAGATTTGCAGTGCCTCTCGAACGGTTAAAGTTGTCATCTCCGGAAAGAGACTGTTAACCTGGCCCTCCGTCGGCAAATCCATCTTACCTTGCGCAACTCTCTTCCCAGAAAGCGCGACCTGTTGCAAGACGGTACTCTTATAAGCCGATGGAATCTTTCCCTCCCACGCCGGAAGTGGGGTGCAGTTACCCTCTCGCAGCACATCCAGCTTGTCATATTTCTTTTCAAACATCGCACCGCTGGTTTCTTCGGCTATGGCAACGAATTCATCGACCGTCACCCTATCTCCAGCCAGGTAGTACATGCGCTCCCAGCGAGGGAGACCCAACAGTGCTGCAACGAAGCGCCCGATGTCGCGCGAGTGAGTTAACACCATTGGGTTGTTCCCGTCTCCAGGGATGGCTGCAACGTGGTTTTCAAGGTCGACACAGCACGGAAGATTGAGTCGAAACGCAGACTTGATGCGTGGCGCGAGCCAGTAGTCCATGAACATTCCGTTCGAGAACAGCGTGTATTCAAGATCAGTCTCCTTTAGACGGTCAACTGCCTTGAACTTCCACGCGTGAGTCGGAATGTCGCGAATGAACCTAGAAGAAGCAACATTAAGATGAGTAGCAGAAAACAAGGAGGAGGGAAGAACAAACTCGTCGTCATAGTTGGCCCCAAACTCGCTCGGCATGAAGCGTTTGGTATGTTGGCATGCAACAGCAGCCTCGATGAGGTTCATTTGAGCCATGCCGCTGGCATCATCAGCGATTGATACGGTCGAGACAACCGTGTGAACCTGATGTGTGTCGAGGACCTTCGTGAGACTTTCGATGCTCGTGTAGTCGACAACGACTAGTTTGGAATCGTCGGTTTTCTTCCGCCCCAAGATGATGGCATTGTCGACTCCGAGTTTCTCAATGGCATCGAAAATGGCCTTGCCGATGCTGCTTGAGCCACCAGCAATCGCTACTTTGACCATCGCAAAGGCTGTGGTCGCTTGAAGAGGGCTGCTTTACTGCGACGCACCGTTGATGAAGGAGTGGCAAATAGTACTGATGGAGTAAAAACGTCAATCAATGGATTTGTGAGGCTTGCGATATAAGCATGTTGGTCTGTTAAAGTAATTGGCGAGCTTTGCAAGTGAATAGCCCAAAATCCGCTCTTCGTGCGTAAGTGGAACTCTGGCGGGAATACTAGGCTGGTGTCAGAACTAGGGATCCCCTCGCTTATATGAAACTCACCGCTTACAGTCATTACTCAGTTATCTACATACACAGGCCAGGATTGCCTTACAAGGGATATACGCCAATCGTTTATATAGATCTACTGCAGGACCAGCAG